>NW_005054420.1:1394763-1409795 GCF_000277835.1 Geospiza fortis | reverse complement strand
TCCCCAGCCCCAGCCCAGCCTGGCACAAATGGCACTGGGAGAGGAGCTGGAATTTTACTGTTCCTTGTGCTGGAGGCACTCAGACATCGCACACAGGGCTCCTGTTTGCTGTGACCTGGGCAGGGAATTTCCTTCCAGCACCTCTCCCTCCTGCAGGAGGGATAAAGGCATCAATATTCAATATTAACGGCGTTTGCCCTGCCGAGTGCTTGAGCAAAGCAGAGGTTTTGCTTTCACACCTGAGCAGGACACACTGTGCCCAGCCCAAGTGGATCCCAACCTCTGCCTGCCCCCATTCCCAGATTGTCACCTCCTGTCCCCTCAGAGAGCACTGGGAGCAGCCTGGCCTCTCCTGGGGCTGGGACCTCCTCATCCTCCTCCTCCTCCTCCTCCTCCTTGCAGGAGCTGCCTGAGGAGCCATGGCCTGATTTAACCTGCACTGATTCCCTCAGTGCTGGCAGTAAATATTGGGAATTGCTGGAGAGCGCATTCCCGTGGGGAGGCAAAGGAACCTTTCCATATGGGCTCAGCCTGGGCTCCTTCCCTCAGGAGAATCTGCCCGCAGATTTAAATAGAAAATAACCCACATTTAAATCCCAGCCTTCCTCTGATTCTCTGCTTTCTTTCTGCCTCTCTCCACCCACTTTCATAATCATATTTAAACCCTGCAACCCAAAAGAGCTCTCTCCAACTCCGTGTAAATTCACATTCCTGGGAGTTTTCCTCCCAGTTTGTGACAGTGTGATTTGCTGCACAACATCTAAAGCTCCACCATGTCACTTAATCCTCTTCTATTTCAGTAAAAGCACAAATCACAAGTGGGATTTGGTGGGTTAGGAAAGGACAAATCAAAACTAAAAGGCAGCATTCCTCTACCTACTGGGGAGTTCAGTTCACCTGTGATAAAACCTGCTTTAATCAGCAATTATTCTTTAGAAGAACTTTCACTGTAACAGAGATAAATACACTAAAAATTCTTCAAAATATGACATGCTTTTCTGTTCTTCATTTATCATTTTGGTATGAGAATTGATTGTCTTTACATTGCACAGCCCCATCTGTTCAAGCACCAAGTTACCATTAAATAAAAGCCAGCGTTCAGGAATTCAGTGGGAATGGCAATATTGTGAGTGCAGGAAAGCTGTGCCTGCATTCCCAGCTCTCCAGGCTTCCCTCTGAGGACTGCTGCATTTCCTCTGCATCCAGATTTTGCTTTAAATAAAATAAATGTGGTATTTACCTATTGACAAAGCCGAGGGGAGGAATTGTTCCTGCCACCAGCCTGGCTGCTAAAAATAAAGGCAGAGAATTCTAATCTCAAGAGGCAGTTAAAAGAAGCAAGGAAATTCTTCTGCATAACACAACAGCTTTTCCTTTCCCTTTCCAAGTTCCCCTCCACACAGACACTTTCTTTTCCTGGATTTTGCAGTGGGAGGGAAAAACCCCATTTAAATTCCCCTGCAACAGCAGAGATTGCAGCAATAACCCCTGACCCAGCAAAGCAAAACAAACCAAAGGAAAACCTTTGGATTTCAAGGAGTTTGCCCAAAATAAACTCAGAGAACGTCTGAGGTGGAGGGTGCTGCAGAGCACTGGTGGGAGCAGAGCAGCACTGGCAGAGCCAAGGCTGTTTCCCTGGTAAAAACCCCAGATCAGCTTACCTGGCCTGAGCAGTAACAAAAACATGGGATCTGCATCTCCACAGGAAAACTGGAGATCATGCTCAGAAACTCCAGCCCCAGCACTGGAAAAAAAAACAGAACACCACAACATTACAGTACTTTATTAAATTAGAGGAGCAGAGATGAGGCTTAAAGGAGTAAAGTAAAAAAAAAAAAGACACAAACCCAGTGTCATGGCAGTATGGGAAAAATATCCATTATGAGGAGCAGGACAGCATGGGATAAAAAAATCTAATTATGGACCCACTGAAGGCAGATCCCAGTGATATGGATTTAAACTCAGCAGTTAGCTTGGGAAGATTGGAATCCAATAAGTCAAAGTTTTCTCTTCCAACCCAAACTAGTGGATGTGGATGGCTCTGTGATACGTGGGGAGGTTCATATCCTGACACTCTCCTGGATTGCAGCTGGGGCAGGCAACAGACCCCGAGCTCAGGGAAGGGAAGGGAAATTCTTGGCTGCAAGATAATCTAAAATCCTCTAAAATCCTGCCCTTGCAGCCCACTGTCCCCCTGAAGAGTCCCCAGAGCAAACACAGCTCTGCTCTACAGCAAATTGTCACTGCAAGCCTGGACCAGAGTCAGGCGGCGCTGCCCAAAGCAGCTGCAGCACTCTGAGCTCCCGCAGGAACTCCCCCATCCCAGCCTCTGGAGTGAGCCCGGGAAGGGCCAGGGAGCCCCAGGAAAGGCCAGGCAGAGAAGGGGAATGTGCTGTTTGCAGGCTGGAGCAGGAGCTGTGCTCAGAAACAATCTCTGCACAATTCCCATCCCAATCCCTGCCACCCCTCCTGCGCTCAGAGGTGGCTTTGCAGGAGAGAAGTGGCCCTGCTTGTTAAGCAGCACTTCCTCAGGTGAACACTTCATTTGAATTTCTATTTAAACTCCGTTTCCCAGTGCCCTGGAGTGGCTGAGGGGCCTTTAGGAACTTCCCATTGATCCTGGCTGAGTGATGAGGGAATTATGAGCTCTGTTATTATGCCAGAAGAAAAGTGGTGCCTGCAGCAACTCCTGTGAAGGATCCAGCATTGCCTGGGACAGAGAATGAAGCACAGCTCCCAGCACAATTCCCTGGGGAGAGCAGCCACTGTCCCAGCCCATTAGGCACAGAAAACATCTGAGGAAGTTTTACACTTTGTGTCCTTCTCCCAGCCATCAGCTCAGCTTTTTCCACTCTCTCTCCACTTCTAAAAGATAAAATCAAGAGAGTCAGGATCCAAAGGAGACTCATTGTGGGTGAAAACAACAGCAAAGCCTCTTGTTCCCTCTCAGCCGCCCCAGCAGACGCTGCCCTGGCCACGTGTGCCACAGCAGCTCCTAAAGATTCAGGGAAAGGTGATGAGTCAGTTCCTCTATCTTGATCAAATTCAGCTGGAACTGCAACAGCAGCAAAATGCACTTTTATCTCCAAGAGGGGGAGAGAAATAGAGGGCACAGATTAGACACAAAGGACAGAACCAGCGCATTCCCAAACCTGAGATTCTCATTAAGGCACGAGCAGAGAAAACCAGTGACAAGTGTGCTGTGCTGCGAGGCACAGGCTGGAAAAGGTAAAGAAAATGCACATTATGCACAGGACATTGTAATTCCTCACAGCACCAAGTTTGCAGTGCTTCAGTTGAAGAGAAGGAGCCAATTCCTGATGAAAGGCTGAGGCTGCCCCGGCCCCTAGCAGCTGATGGCGAGCACGCTGCTGACTTCCAGCTGGATAAAATACAATGGAATGCAGGAGAAAAGGGGATTAGACCGTGAAATATAAGTATGACACTATTAAAGAATATTATGATACTTCACAGCGTAGAAAGAATAAAAGGTGGGATCACTGGGCTGTGAAAGTTCTTCTTCCCTCAGACAAATTCCGAGCCTGGCGTTACCTGACCGAGGCAGAGGGAAGCTCTTGCTCCAATAGTTCTTCTAATTGGTTCAATTCCTTCAGGTACACTGGGAAGCTGCACACCTCTCACTGACAGTTCTGAGGCAGAGGGGAGCCTCAGCGCTGGTGGTGGTGGTGGTCACCCAGGCAGGCTGGGCTTCACCACCCAGGGACCCCAGGGTGATCCCCCTGCACCCAGGGGCACCTCTGGAACAGTGCTGCACCCAGAAATTGGGATTAAACAGAGGGACATTCCATGGAATCCAACAAACAGCAGAAATTGGGATTAAACAGAGGGACATTCCATGGAATCCAACAAACACCAACAGCTGCTGCATCCAGAAATTGGGATTAAACAGAGGGACATTCCATGGAATCCAACAAACAGCAGAAATTGGGATTAAACAGAGGGACATTCCATGGAATCCAACAAACAGCAGAAATTGGGATTAAACAGAGGGACATTCCATGGAATCCAGCACCAGAATCTGGGATTAAACAGAGGGAGATTCCATGGAATCCAACAAACATCAAAAGCTGCTGCACCCAGAAATTGGGATTAAATAGAGGGAGATTCCATGGAATCCAGCACCAGAATCTGGGATTAAATAGAGGGAGATTCCATGGTACCCAACAAACACCAAGAGCCCTGGGCAAGAGCCTGAGCTCTGCCCAGAGAGTGGGGAATGGGTGCACTGGGCTGGACAGGAAGGATAAATAGCAACACCCCACCTACAGCAGAATGTGAATCCTGCCATGTGAATCCCAGAAATGCTCCCAAAATCCCCCTGGGAAAGAAATCCCAATGCCAGCAGTGCCTGAAGGTGCTGGGGGGGCCTGGGAGTCCCCTTGAACAAGGCAGTGACACAATAAAAGCCTTGTTTGGCCTGCAGTGTTTGAAAATTACTCCGTTTGATCTTGAGGGATTCTTTTCCCCCTCAGTGTTCATCTCTCCTGTTTAAAGGCACCTCAAAAGATGTTTTCTGAGAAGTTGTAAGTATTTGTTTTATCCACAAGAGTGCTTTGCCATGTGAGAGGAGTGCAGGGCTGCCAAACCCCACTGCTGGGTGTTGGTGATGCTGGGGTCCCTTCACCACACAGCACCTGCTGCACAGCAGGCAGTGAAAATCCGCCTCTGCTGGGCAAAAATACCCTTTTTCTATAAAAATCACCTTAAAGGCAGCCCCACAAGTGCTCCCACAGCTGCCAGGGTGGAGTTCAAGCCCTTTCCCAGGGCAAGAAGGAAAACGTCCTTGGGAAATAAGCAAGGCCGTGTATTAAAATGGAAATTTAGATTATAAGCCTTACAGATATAGATAAAAAGTTTATATATATATATATTAGATATATGTTATATCCACTTCCCTGGAAAAAAGCGCCAATGTAAAGAAATAAATAAAATCTCTCACTAAAGTTTTCAAAAGGTATTTGAAGCTCCCAGTTAAAATAAAACAAAACAAACTCTTAGCAGGCAGCAGAGGACTGGAGTAGCTCGTACTGAAGGGATCGAAACAAGACAAATAGGAGGCAGAAGGGGATGACACAGCAGCTCATTAGGAATGGTTCACAGAACAATCTTATCAGTGAAAACATTTCCCCCCCTCGTTTTAAGAAAGCATTCATTTAGTAGGAAAATTAATTCTGAGCCTTGACTAAACGAAGCCTGTAGCCTTTCAGCAGGGGTGGAAGGAACTTGTTGGGTGTTTGATTTCTAATTTATGCCCCAGACAAGCCTGGAAGCAGCAGAAGTTTGATCCAGGTGAAAAATCCGTTATTTAATTCTCTCCCTGGTGGGAGCTGGGGGCAGCTGGTGCACCCTGCTGCTGCCGTGGGGAAAGGGAGCTGGGCAGCATCCCAGGGAAAAGGGGGAGCTGGGAATGAGCAGCTTTCATGCCACTGCAGCCTTTCCCTGCCACAGAGGCACTGGTGGAACTCCAGAGCTGCCTCTGAGCAGGCTGAGCTGGACTCAGAGCTCCTGGTGGCTCCCTTCCATTCACATCCTGTGAAAGGCCTTGACTGGTTTTGTTTGCTCTGAATAAAATGTGCCATTTTCCACTCTGCCATTTTTGGCCACTGAAGCATTTATTTTTTTAACTATCTACCATCTAATTTTTTACTTTTTTTTTATTTTTTTGGAACTGAAATACCTGCACCCACTTGAAATTGAAAACTCCAACATTTCATTTTCTTTTTTAAATATGGGCTTTTGCGGGAGCGATGGCAGAGATTCCAGGGGCCTGGAGCTGGGTTTTCATTTAGATAAGCTGCCCGTGGCCAGAGAGGTTATTTACCTTATCCCCACCATCTCTGGGCCTGGGACAGCTCCTCAGGAGCATCAGCAAGTCTGAATCTTGTGCTGCCAGGGCAGGGGGAGCAGGGAGAAATTATCTGCCATGTCAGACCCTTCAAACAGGCAGTAATTCCATAACCATTGGGTTCCTCCAGGCATTAATCACCCCAGATAGGGCAGCTGGGGATGTGCTCAGGGCAGCCCCAGAGGAGCCCAGCCCAGCCCTAACCCATCCCTGCCCAGTGCAGCACCAGCCTGGGGGCTCACACAGCCTGCAGAAAAGCAGAGCAATTCCAGAAACTCCATTTAAACAAGCTCAGATCTGGCCGCGTGCGCTGCCAATGTCTCCTTGCACATTCCTGCCTTGTACAAAGGGAAATAAGAGCAAAATCTGGCCCCCAAATTGCCAACAGCTCTCTGAATGCTAATTCAGGCGTTTCAAAGATCCGAGTACGTACAAAAGCACAGCACAGGTTTGAAAAACAACCAGAATTGGCTTTAAAATGTCTGCAGCCCCTTTTCTGGATGTTCCCCAGGCAGAGCACAGCTCCTCCCTATGGCCAAGGCTGTATCCAGAGGAAAATGTGCATTTCACCTGTGCTCAGCCAGGCCTCACACCTGCAGCTCCATCGGGCTGTTCTCCATCCAGAGGCTCCTCAGGTGCCCGCAGAGTTTCCCTGGGAAGCAGTTCCTGGCTCCAGGAGGAGTGTGAAGCATCAGGGGTTGGTCCCATGCTGGAGAAGGATTTTTCAGAGTTATCCCAGCGTGGCTGACAGAGCCCAGACCTCCACTGCCACATTCCCAGAGCTGCAGTGACCATGGAAAGCCAGGGGCCAGCAGGTTGGAAAGTTTCTTTCACAGACTTCTAATTGTTTTTGTTATTATCATGTACAGCTCTTATCCCTTAGCACTTCATATCAGCAGTTATTTTAATTAAGCTTCCCAATGTCATGATTTTCATTCAATTCAATCGTTTCACTGAACCAGCGCCAGCTCATGTTTTTAAAAAATTGATGAGCACCTCTTTGAGATTTGTACACCAGGCAGGAGCTGTGCAGCTGCCTTCGGGTTGTCAGCCCAGACACAAATATTCACATTGTGGCAACAAAAATGCCCAGGAATTCTATTGTACAGCATAGTAACCTGCCTGGCAATTAACCAGCAATTAATTAGTTTAAAATACATTCAGCTGACTGTTGCAGGGTTGTGAGGGTCCCCAGGACAAGGTGAGAGATGAGAATTTGACTCCAAGTTCTCAGAAGGTTGATATTATATTATATTATATTATATTATATTATATTATATTATATTATATTATATTATATTATATTATATTATATTATATTCTAAAACTATGCTAGAGAAAGAGAAAGGAGACATCAGAAGGCTGGAAAGGAGTGAATAATAACTCATGACTGACCAGAGTCCTGACACAGCTGGCTGTGATTGGTCATTAAGTTAAAACAATTCACATGCTGGGTGAACAATTCTCCAAATCACATTCCAGGGGAGCAAAACATGGAGAAGCTGAGGTTTCTTCATCTTGCCAGGAGAAGAAATCCTAGCAAAGAAATTTTTCAAAAAACATCACAATAGCAGCTGACCACTTTGAGAATGGGTTGATTGTTTATTTGGAATTGAAACACCTGAAAGAGCCCCAGCGCAGTTCCCTGCACTGCTGGCTTGGGGGAGGCTGTCACTCCTCAGCAAGGGGGGAACACTGACTGCAGCATACATTCTGATACACTTTAGGGCCTCATTTGGAGGCTCTGAGCACGTGCATGATGCACATTAACAAATATCTCATATTTTATCATCACAGCTTCCCTCTCCCTGCTTATTGTGCGTTTCATTTTCTTCAGTGAGTCAGATGGGGACAGAATATTCCATCTCTGGGAGGGAGCAATTGCCCCATCAAGCAAAACAGACACTTCTGGATGAACTTGTGCTCTCCAGACCAGTTCCTCCACAGATAAATAAGCCGCCGGGAAATTCAGGTTATCAAGTAATTCTTATGGATATGATAGACTAGAAATGGAAAATATGAAAGGAAAATTATCTGCAAGTATTTCAAAGTGACTGGAGAAATAAACTAGCTTTTTGAAATGATAAGATACACAATAATATTTCTATTTAAATTCTGATTTTATATTTATTTATCAACAACACACATTTAAACTTCCATGCCCTCACCTTGTACGCCTTTTTAAAATAATGTAAAAGAGGATTTTCCAAAGAATTTACAAAAAAATTAGAGAGAAGCAGGAAAATGGGAAAGGTGCTCTCCCACAGGCTCATAGTTCCTTTTTCCAGAGGTTTTCTCTCTGTAGCATCCTGTGATCAAAACAAGAACCACAGTGGCACCTTCCAGACCGCAGAGAAATCATTACACCGACAGATTTGCAGGATCCCATTATCAGGACTTATCAAATATCTGCATTTATATTGGAAAATAGGAAATTGCTGTTGAAAATGAGGCAGAAAAAGCGGGATGGAAGGCATTTTACCCGTGCAGAATTCAGGTGAAATCCTAGCAGACACATTTATTGCACTCTTTAGGGATGCAGACACACAGCTCAGGCTCGTGGTGCATCGTGCAGGGGCTGATCAAAGCCTGGCCATAGGAGGACAAGGTTTTCCAGCAGAGGACAAGGTTTTCCTGCCTTTCTGTGCACCAGGGAGGGAATAAAGGCACGTTTTGTCTCACCTGAGCTGGCAGTGGCTCCGTGAGTCAATGGCTCTTGCTCCCAGCCAAGGGATCAAAGCTCCTGTGCTCTGCCACATCTCAAGCCTTGTTCAGTACAGCCAGTTTGTGATGGCCCTCACTGCCTCTGCGACTCCCCAGTAGAAGCTCTCCCTTCCTCATTCCTCCAGAATTCCTGACTCTTCTATCCCATTTTCCCAGGTGATTTCTGGGGCTGTGCACTTCACCCCTCCCAGGGGCTCCTGTTTGAGTCCAGGGGTGTCACTGCCACATTTTCTGAAAAAAAAATCCCTTCGCCAGGATTTCTTCTCCTGGAAGCTGAGAAGCCTCCGAGAAAAATGTAAATAATAATTGCCTGATTGCTTCTCCTGTGTTTGGCTGCTTTGGAATGTGGTCTGGAGATTGTTTATCCAACAGGTGCATGTTGATTGGTTTCTTGTGAATTGTTTTGACTTGATGACCAATCACAGCCAGGCTGTGTCAGGACTCTGGGAGGAGTCATGGGTTTTTATTATTCGTTCTTGTTAAGCCTTCTGTCTGTATCCTTTCTCTTTCTTTAGTATAGTTTTAGTATAGCGATATGATATACCATACCATAATATACCATACCATAATATACCATAATACAACATACCATAATATACCATATCATAATATACCATATTATATTATTCTATTATATTCTATTTTATTCTATTTTATTCTATTTTATTCTATTTTATTGGCCTTCTGAGAACATGGAGTCAGATCCTCTCCCCTCGTCCTGGGGACCCTCACAAGCTCAGCACAGGGAGCTCTGAGCCACCAAACCCAGGCTTGTGAAGCCTTTATGAGCCAGAGCCAGGGACAACACCCCACTGTCATTCCCAAAGAGAAATTGCATTTTCCACAACTTTTCTGGTGCCCAGATTCCGGGGTACCACAGGAACCAACTGCAGCTCTGCTTTTGGGATGTTTTCAGCTAAACCCTGTTGATGATGGTACCCGAACTGGTGCTGAGCTCTCCTCTTCCTCTGCCACACCCTGCCCTCGCTGGCCTGGGCGTCCCACGAGTGTCCTGAGGGATCAATCACCAATTCACAGGGAGGGAGGTGTCCCTGCCAGGGCAGGCTGCAATGGGACCAGCTTTAACATCCCTTCCCTCTCCACCCAACCCAACCCATCCCAACCGCCTTTGGTTCTACAGATTGCAAACGTGGTGACAAAAATCAGGAATTATCCTCTTCCAAAAACAACACAGAGATGGGAGAATAACCCCAGCCCCTCCTGATCCCTGCTTGCCCTCCCCAGGACAGCAGGTCTCCTGCAGGTGCCACAGAGCAGGAGGGTTCTCCTGAGCCCTGGGCCCCACCTGCAGCTCCAGGGAGAGCAGGGGGAGCTGCAAATCCTCTCCTCAGGCACTCGGCAGAACCAATCTCCTGTAATCTGCTCTCTTTATCGCACCTCCTCGGGCTGACAGAGCTGGGATTTATGGACTGTCAGCAAAGTCCACAAGGCCAATATCTTCCTCCAGGAGCTCCCTTCCAGTGGCCAGGGAGGGGTTTAAAGGCAGCATTTCGCTGGAGCCTCAGAGCTGCAGTGTTCCAGCAGCAGCAGCGTTCTAAGGCAATAAAAATGTACATGTGCTGGGCAAATTAATACAAAATTAGGGCACTGCTTTGTTGGAGTGATTTTCCTGCAAGGAAAGTGGAGCAAGGCATGGAAAAGTACAGCTGGGAGCTGTGAGGAGGTGTTTGTGCACCAGTGACCCCCTGGCAGACCCAGGGACTTGCACCACCCCATTCTTTATCAAATTCAGGGGAATGCCCAGGGCTCAGCAGCCTCCCCAGTGCAGGGTGAGAGGGACCCAGGCTCTGGGGCACTGGCATTGATCAGTCCTGAGCTCCCACACCATGGATTCCCTCCCCTGCTGCTCCCCAGGGAAGAGCTGTGTGCTTTCTGTGCACTTACATTAGAGGCTGAAAAGAGAAGAGGCCCTTGAAGATTCAGAGGATAAAAATAATTACCTTTGATTCTGAAAATCAATATCTTTTTTAACCAATCTGGCAAGACTGCGTCCAAGTAATTATTTAAGGAAAAAATTATTTATGTAAGATTAGTACTTAAATGTCTCCAATAAGATATTCATTGGCGTAATATTGAGGGGGTAATTGTGAAGTATTAACTGACTTAGCACAAACAGCTCGAAAAAACAACTATTCTGACTTGAAGGGAGTCAACAAGAGATGAGAAAGATTTTTTTACAAGAGCATGGAGTGACAGGACAAGGGGGACCTGCTTCACAGCGACAGGGGGCAGGGCTGGATGGGATATTGGGAATTGGGAATTGTTCCCTGGCAGGGTGGGCAGGCCCTGGCACAGGTGCCCAGAGCAGCTGGGGCTGCCCCTGGATCCCTGGCAGTGCCCAAGGCCAGGTTGGAGCACCTGGGACAGTGGGAGGTGTCCCTGCCATGGCAGGGGTGGCACTGGGTGGGCTGTGAGGTCCTTCCCACCCAAACCATTCCATGACTCTGTGACTTTACAGACCAAAACCGAGTTACAGCCAGACCAAGTGACTGAACCAGGGTCACACAAACCATCTGCAGCAGAGGCAAAGCCAGCACCAACATCAGAGCAATCCAGTGGCTAACCCCAGCTCATCCTCCCTCTCCCAGTCCCTGAGCCAGGCTTTCAGCACCACAGGACAGACGCTGGGATTTCAGTGCAGTCCCACTCCCTGTTCAGCATCCCATCCCGAAGGATTCCTCTGCCTCCATCTGAGTGAAGCACTCACATGCACACGAGAATCTGCACAACTGCTGCCTGGGTGAGAAATGTTTCAGAATATGGCCCCTGCAAGGGGAGAAGCATCTGCCCCCCTCTTTCCTCCTACATGTGTATTTTGCATCTGTAAACCATAAACATATGATAAAAGCACTGCAAGCCTCGGCGGAGCTGGGAGGCAAAACCGATCAGTTTTGCTCTGCCAGTTTGAAAATGGCTTTCTTGATGAAACTCATGAGTCTGCTGGAGACTGAGACACAGATGGATGAGCTGAGCATATGATAAACCTGCTGCATGAGTTTGTAGTTAATTGCCCATCATCTTTTTTGTCTCCCCATAAAACATTTCACGCCCACCTTGCACAGCAAAGGTAACCCGAGTGTCACAAACCATTTGTCTCCTGAGCCTGCCCTGCTGCACTCCCCGAGCTCTGGTGCTGAGGGAGCCCTGCAGACAAGACAAATCTGCTGAACCCTTTTACAGATGAGGCATGCTGCATCTTTTGTCAAATGATCTCCACTCTCTAATGACGAGAAACACCTCCCAGAGTCATTTGCATGCTAATATCTTTATTTCTAAAACAATAAGCAGGCTGGGGCTCTGTGAGCCACCAGTCAGCACAGACACTGCATTTCCATGAGCCAGGGGTGGAGAGAGGCCAGGGAACCAGGTCCCTTCCCCTGGGCACAGAGGGGACTGTGGGCTGAGCACAGAGAGGGGTCCAGGACAAGAATCATTCCCTGGTGGGGTGCCCATCACTGCTGGGCTGTGCAGGGCCAGGAGCTGGACTCAGTGACCCCTGGGAGTTCCTTCCAACTCAGGGCATTCACAGAATCTCACACTGCTCTGGGGTGGAAGGGACATTAAAGATCATTTGTTCCACCCCTGCCATGGCAGGGACACCTCCCACTGTCCCAGGCTGCCCCAAGCTCTGTCCAGCCTGGCCTTGGGCACTGCCAGGGATGCAGGGGCAGCCCCAGCTGCTCTGGGCACCTGTGCCAGGGCCTGCCTGCCCTCCCAGGGAAGGATTTCATCCCAACATTTAATCTAAACCTGAGCTTTAAACCATTCCCCTTTCCTGTCCCTCCACACTTGTGTCAGAAGCCCCTCTCCATTTTTCCTGGATTTCTCCATTCTCCCTTGAACCATGTTTTACATCCTCGGAGCTGTTGGGAGGCAGCTGCTGCGGGGTGCCAGTGGTGGGGCTGGCACTGCAGGCACCAGAGCTCCCACACTGCCCATCACCCCCGCATTCCTCTCCCTCTCCTTTATCTCCACTGGGGACAAAGCTTGCAGGAGCAGGTCATTCCAGGGCAGCAGCGAGAAACACAAAGCACTGCCAAGCACCACAGCTCTAAACCTGCCCTCGGAAGCTCTGCTGGTGCTCTGCTCCTCCCTGCCACAGCTCAGGGGCACACACTGTCACTCTGCCGTGTGCTGGGACTCGTCCTGCCTCCCAACAGCCCTGCTCGCCTGGGCTGAGCGATTCTGCTGGGCAGCACTCGCTGAACACAGGGACAAGGGGGAAAAGAGAAACCTTCCTTGCACTGAGGCAATCCAGAGCAGATGGAGCCTTTCCTCCAGCAGAGCAGCGTGCCCAGCAGGCTCCCCAGAAAGCCCCAAACCCTCCAGGGGTGGCTGAGCTCCCCAGGAACCTTCTCCTCAGCAAAGCCTAATGGGCAGTGAAGGTAATTAGCCCCACTTTCCCCAGCCTGCTTTCCCGTTCACGGCCCTGATTTACAGGATTTCCATCTCCAGCAGAGAGATGTTCCCTGCTGCCCTCAGGGCACAGATTGGCTTTGCCTGCCCGGAGCAGCAGAGAGCAGAGGAGCTGCCAGCACAGGGCTCCTCGCTCTGGAAAAGCTGCTGGGAACAGGGAGGACTCTGCTGAACACCTAATTTTGGAATTTGCTGAATAGCAGCAGAAACGGCTCAGGGAAGAGGAACAAACTCCTCCAACATCACCGTGCAGCCTCTGCTGAGGAACCCACCACAACACAGATAACAGAAGTGGCATTTGTTCTATTGGGTCCTGCATTTATGATATTGTTAGCCTGGATTTGTTCTATTGGGTCCTGCATTTATAATATTGGTTCTATTTTGTTGTATTGGCAGCTCCCCAGAGGGACTCACACAAAGTCTTCACCTTGCTAATGAAGCTGGTAATTTTTATACCTGTGCATGCAGACACATTTGGTTGATTTTGCTTATGTGCTTATGGGTTTGTGTCCTTACAGCTCTCAGTACATTAAAGCTGCATCTTTGCACTGCCCATTTGAAATTTCAGCTCTTTTTTTTAGCCTAAAATATAGCTTTACTCTATGAAAATATAAGAATATTATACAAAGGTTAAAATTGTATTTATCTAAGACTATGACTCTGTAAGCACTTGAGAAGTGATGGAAATGATTAAAACCACTCCTGTCCTGGTATAAAGCCAAGAATGGAAATAATCTTGTTAGCAAGGAATTAGAAAGCCTCTGCCTCCCTCAGGTTTCTGTGGAAGTGCTTCAGAGATGCCCATTTCTCCCCATGGACCTGAGGAGAGCCATTCCACACGCTCTGTTTTTCTTTCTGACTGCATTAAAACAAACACTCAATGAAGGAGGCTTTCCCCATCTCCTTCAAAAGGCTGCCACCATATGGGGGATTGGTTTTAATACAAGGCTCAGTTTGGGGTTTTGCAGGTGGAGCTTGCTGGAGCCCCAGCTCAGCCTCGGGGCCAGGAGGGGCACAGCTCTGGGAATTGAGGCACAGAAATAGTTCTGTGCCACAAAGGGCTGGGGTTACCTTCCCCTCTACAGACCTGCACTACTGCTCCCCATGGCATTGCTTGCATTCCTGTCTCACCCATTGGTGTCCCACACAGCTCTGTGGGTCTGGAACTGCAGCATTCCAGCTCTGCTGCAGGTGAAGGATCAATGTCACTGACTATTCCCTCACCTCCTGCTCCATGGAAGGTCCTGCCCAGGGCAGGTTCTGGTGGAACCAGACCATCTTTAAGGTCTCTTCCAACCCAACCCATTGTGCCACTCAGTTATTCTACAGAAAATGAGCTCACCTGCCCAGCAGGAGTGTGAGGATACCCTGGATCCAGAGGAGGGGCATTCCCAACCCATAGACAGCTGTGGGTGAGCACTGAAAGCTCTTACTCTGAGAATAAATATGATCCAAGGTAAAACACATTGTCTTTCTATAGAAATTAAGATAAAGAAAATGAGAGCAGGTGAAATGAGGGAAACACAAAGCCTTTTGTTACATTAGGATTTCTCCACCAGATCTGACACTGTTCCACACTGGAGCACATCAGCTGAAGAACTAACCCCAAAACAGTACTTGGATTTGATAAATGGAATAAATCCCCATCTCTCAGCGGAACAGATTAAGCCAGAGGTTCTTCCTATCAAGCTACAAATGTCATGTGAAGATCAAGTTCCCATCTCACAGAAGTGTTTGTTCAACAAAGCACGGCAGGGCCTTCCCAGGGAGCTTAAACAGACAAGAACCTGCAAATAATCCTGCTCTCAAATTTCCTTCAGGGCAGTGCCACAAGCCCTCCCTTGTCCAGACAACCCCAGAGCACTGCTGAAGCCAGAGCTGGAGCTGCCCACCTCATTCAGGTCATTTCCAGGAGTTTTTGCCCTGCAGATCTGTGCAGATCTGTGTTGTGAGGGTCCCCAGGATGAGGCGAGAGATGAGAGTTTGACTTCATATTCTCAGAAGG
>NW_005054420.1:1373643-1394753 GCF_000277835.1 Geospiza fortis | reverse complement strand
TAATATAATATAATATAATATAATATAATATAATAATGTTATACTAAAATGATACTATAGAAAGAGAAAGGAGACATCAGAAGGCTGCAAAGGAATGATAATGAAACTTGTGACTGACTCAGAGTCTGACCCAGCTGATGGTGATTGGTCATTAATTAAAAACAATTCACATGGCACCAATCAAAAATGCACCTGTTGGATAAACACTCTCCAGCCCACATTCCCAAGCAATCAGATAATTATTGTTTTCATTCTTTTCTGAGGCCTCTCAGCTTCCCAGGAGAAGAAATCCTGGTGAAGGGATTTTTTAGAAGATATCACGGTGACACAGATCACACGCCTGTCTGTGCAGGGCAAACCTTGGGGCTCTGGGCACCTCTGGGTTTGCAGAGTGTGGCTTGGGAACAAGAATTGCCAGACTGAGAAGACAAGGATTGCACTGAGCAAAACTCTGAGTAACCCAGACTTGGCAGTGCCAGGTCACCAATTCTGGATGCAGAGAGACCACACGAGGATAAAAATGATGGTTTAATCTGAATAATTCATTCCTTGGGCCATAATTATATGAATGGGAAGGTATTATTTCCTGGCCCTTTCTTGGCCCAGCAAACTGTTGGAAATAAAGTGTCATAGCTCTTCCTGGGGATCCCTCTAGCTCTAAATACATATTGGAGCAGATATTTCTGGGATTGTATGGAAAAGTTCAAAGTTTTCTTTCACAGCAGATTTGGAGTTTGTGTGCAGTCCTGCTCTGGAATAGAAACAATAAAAGTAATAAATTCAATGTATTCAGCTCATTTTACCTGGATCTGGCTCCAGCAGTTCCCTTAAAGCCTGATGCTGTTGGAACACTCTGCTGATGCCTCCACTGCAGTCAGGGGGTAAAAAAGGAGGGGCAAACAAGGAAAAGAGGAGTTTCCCAGCCAAGGAATGAGCTGGGTGTGCCCAGCTCCGTGCTGAACTCCAGCAGCTGGGGCACAGAGCTGTAAAACACTTGGGCTGCACAAGCTGCTGCCTTTTCCTCACACACCAAAGAGGATTTCACCACGGAGCAGCTGCTGATGCCAAGGAAACTGGAAAGATAAGGAGTGAGAGGAAAAGTTATTACATTTAAAATGTTAACATTAGCACCAACAGGTTTAAAAAAACCATCATAAATATTGCCGGCCACGTTCCCTTCCCACTGCCAAGGAACCAGCAAATGTTCTGGCTGCTCCTGGTGGCTGTGGAGCTTAAAGGAGGTTTTATCTCCAGTAAGTGTTTATTTCACTCTCCATAAAGTAAAAGGCACCACAGTTTAGAAATAATGCATTCCCAGCCCTGAGTATTATGGGGAACCCATTATTTTTATTGTTTGCTGTGTAAAGGATATTTCATATTTAGGGAACGGAGCTGTTCCCAGATAAATAAGGAGGTAGGAGCTGCATTAACGCCTTGGTGCAAAATACCCATCCAATTATGAGCCAGGCAATGCAGGAGTACATTGTACCTGCTCCCACAAGTTTTATAGCCCTGAGAACAATCCCTTATTTGCATGTGCAATTACTGCAGTTGCATTTGCAATTACATCAATTGTCCAATTACATCAGCTGTGTTTCCAATGAGCTAAAAGGGAAAAAAAATCAAGTACTCATTGCTCTTTGCTGTAATAAAAATGTGATTTGCATTCACAGGAAAAAAGATTTCTGTTTGCTGGGAGATGAAATTAGACTACCTTGGGGCACTTTGCTTTTCTTGCATGAAGCCTAAGTATTTCTGTGATATTAAAAAAGGTTGGAGCTGTTTGATAACTTGAGACTGCACAGTAATTTCTTCTCTTGGGCCACTGTAATTACTGTGCAGTTTTCCATTGTCATCAGAGAAATTATTTTACATTTAGAATTAATAGGACACAGTCTCGGGGCAGATCCCTTAAAGCTTTCTTTTCCTAATAACTTAGATCATTAGGAGTCACATATATTCCATTTCTCAGAAATGTGCAAATGAAAGAAGTCTGAATCCCAAGCCAGAATTCTCTATCCAGCATTACCAGCATCTGCTCTTTCTAATAACTCCACAGGTGGTAGGAAATCCCTTAATCTGCTCATCACCAATTTCCACCTGTGAAATGAGAGCTTCTGAAAGTGCAGCAACAATCAGAAAAATACAGAAATGGAATCCTGGATTTTTTAAGTGCATGGAACATTTCCAGGATTTTCAGCTCTTACTTTAACAGTTTAGGAAGAGAAAGTTTTGCTTATTTTCTTCAGTGCTGCATTTTCTGTGCAGCACTGTGATTTTCCCTGTGCTGCAGATTTGGGCAGCAGCAGGGAGGGATTTCAGGGAGAAGTTCCCAAACCTCTCCCCACCCTCTCGTTGAGGTTGTGCAGGGGTCAGGGGGAGCTGGGTGCTGCAGGACCACCCTGGTGGCCCCTGGAAATCCCCTCATTTTGGGCTATTTTGTGTTTTTGCTGAACCCATGACCAATTGATGTCCTCAGCTCTGAGCAGATGGAGGTGACACGTCCAGATGCGGCCAAGCCACCATCCATGTGCCCTGAACCTCGATATCCATGAAGAATTTCCAGCAGGGGATGCTGGAGCCCCTGTGCAGGTCCTGCTCTCACAGCTACAGGGATGGAAATCCCTCCAGCCCCACATTATAGTCTAAAGGATAAAGAAGAAAAGAAATCTGCTTTGGTGGATGAGTGCTGCACCTGGAGGAAGCAGAGCTTGCTCTCTCCTGAACAAAACAGCAACAAAACCGACCCAGCACCTGCTTTGCTTTTCCTCTCCTCAGAAACAGATGGGAATAACTCTGGGGAAGGCAAGAGCTGGCTGGGGGTGTCATCTGTGTGTCAGCTGAATTCAGGCTCCTGGCTAGATCAGCCTAACCAGGGCAGACAGGCTCTCTCTGCTGCCTCTACACCTCGAGCCAGGGAAATGGGAAAGGTGCTTTGGCGCTGCCAGATCCTTCCCTGGCTCTGGCACTTTTAGACAAATACACATTAATTAAAAAGGCCTGAAAAACTGACTCTTGCAAACACTAGAAAAGCTTCTTTAATTGTTACTTCAGGTCCAAAATTAAACAAATACCTCTGTCACTGAAGAACAAAAACAGAGTGTTGAACTCCTGTCAGCTGCTCAGTTTTAACCTCCTCGGAGGTGACAGTCTCTGGCTCAGGGGTCTCCTCCTCCTGCACAGTGTTTACCTGGTATTATTTTAATGCATTCTTACCTTTCATATTTGCTGCTTTCAGATGTATTTTTCTCTTTCCATTACATACCAGCACACACTGAAGTTAGACAGAAGGCAACAGCAAGAACAGACTTGTGACCAGAGCTCAGCTGTTTCCACCCAAAGCTGCTTCCCTCTCCCTCACGCAGCAGACACCTCAAGCAGCTCTGGTCTAGAGCTGCTTCAAACCATGGATTAGACCTTGGGGGGAAGTTTTTCACTGGGGAAAGTGAAAATGTTTAACTTCCTTTGACATAACTTTCCTTTTACTCTGAAGTCATTAAAAGTGATGGGATGGAACAAGTCCCACGTACTGTGGAGAAACCTGGAGCTGCTCTCAGCTGAGTTCCAGCCCCATAAGTGGAGTTTGGGAGCACTTTAAGTAATTTTGGCACTCCAGCTGTGTTGGAGAGGTTTCCAAAGAACTCTATTAGTGGTGAGTGTCCCTGTGGCCTCCTCAGACACTGAGGATGGTGCTTCACACATCAGCCTGGCCCTGGCACGTGTGGATCCCTGGAGATGTTCAGGGTGCAGCCTCCTCCTTCCCTGAAGGACAGGAAAAACCCTCAGCACAAAAGAGTTAATGGCAGAACATCTTTTTACTTAGTCTGACAAAGATCCTGAGGAGCAAAACTCAGATTTTACACAAGAAAACGGGGTATATATTGGATATATTTCTGAAAGCAATCATTTCTCTTGGTGATAACATTCATTCTTGTCTCCAGTCACATTTTGTTTTCATGTGTAATTTGTGTGTAACTGTATATAGGGCTGAGACTGCAAACCTAAACAGCAAATGTTATAAATAAAGACCTTCACAGAAAAAAGAAATGCAGCAGCAAAGTGCTTTAATTTGTATTTGCCAGTTCTGGGAACAATTGCTGTGGGATGAATGCCTGGCTCTTTCTGTCAGGGAAACTTTGCTATTAATTCCTCAGCCTGAGAACAATTCTCCACTTAGCAAAGAGCTTTGGAGTATTAAAGCTGGGACAGCAGTTTTACAGCAAGCATCCACAAAGGATGGGCCAGCAGAATTGTTGGCTCTTTGCTTGGAAGATGGAAACCCACCCCAGAGCCAGACCCAGTCATGGCAAACATCACCTGAAATTCATTAACATCTTACTGAACAATATTAGTTTCATTTCTTTCCCTTGCCCAACCCTCCTCTCCCCTTTTCCCTTCACATCACCAGCTGCTTCCACAGCCCAACATTTGGGTCCCACACAGATCTGTGTTTGAAGCCCTCGGACAAATGGGTTAATTGTGCTTTAATTGGCTCCACAGTGACAGGAGACTGCACAGACAGAAGCTCTAGACACCACTGAGAGCTCTTGGGACAAAAATAATGTGGTCCTTATTTTAATGCTAAATTCACTTTATGAGCAGCAATATAGAGGGAAGGTATTTAATTAAATAACAAGGCTTATCTAGACATTAAACACTTGGCTTTGAGCAAATTAACTAGATAAATTTAGACCCAGTGTGGGAGAACTGGACTGACACATAAACCCACAGTGCAATTTAGGAAACAACCTGGAAAATCAAGAGTCCAATATTAAATGTACAGAGGTGTCCAGCACCGAAGATTTCAACACAAATCATATGGAACATTTATGACTTGGAGGATTTCTTATTTCTGATTCAGTTTCAGCAGCACTAAACGAAGGAATATTTAGTGATGAATTAAACATTTGTAAAAAGGAAGGAGTTTAAAACGCTATGCATTAAGAACTTAAGCTGACCATTCCCTTTTCTTGCCCTCTGCCTTCTGAGCTCTCTTATTGGAAAACCAGATTTCCATTAATAAAATAAATTTATTTCACTCTGCCTGTTGAGCGAGAAAAAAGCTTTGTGCAACTCCCAGCTGTGGCTTTGAGATACTGCTGCTCCCCAGTTCCTGGCAACTTCTCTCCCTTATTAACATGCCTATTTTTATAATATTTTAATAATGTTTTTATGGTGTCTCAGTGTCACAGCACTCCCTGGCTGCCCTGCAGAGGTTTGGTGAGCTCTGTTGCATTTGTAGCTTCTTTTCTCACATTTTTGATCCTCAGAGCTGCTCGAGGTCATCCCTGAGCACAGAAAGCTGAGCTTATTTGCCAAAAATAAATATCAGCAAGAACTGAAGAGACACCCATGCATCTCAGGGCTCCAGGGAAAGGGAAGCCTGGTTATTCACTGTACAGCCCACAGGGGCAAAGGTGGACACACATCAGCCAACCCACGTCCTTCCCAAACCTCTCCTTCACCAGCTGGCACTGAATAAATTTCCAGGCAAATCCCAACAAAAATTATGGAAATTGCTTCTCCTACTACAGCACGAGGAAAATGCAAAGCCTGTGCTGTCCCATCCAACTGGTAGTGACAACTTTAGCACCCAAAAATAAGTGGTGAGAAAGGAGGGAAAGGAGGAACCATCTGAGCTGACTTACGTGAGTGCTTTTTCTGGCTTGGAACAGGAATTATTGCCAGCAAACCCCCACACTCTGACAGCCAAGGCCACCACAACCTGCAAAACAAAGCACAGTGACACAGATTGAAGTTTCCTAAAAATCTCTGAAGGAAAAGATTGTGTCACATTCACTGGCCCAAATGAAATTTTGCTCCTGTCCTTTGTCCAACAGTCAGGTGTTGGTATCACCTCAGAACTCCGAGCACGCACGATGAGAGGCAAAGTCCAATAAAACTGATTTCCCATCTTTAACTGGAGCTCTTTGTCATTCTTTTCTCTGGGTTTGAAAGCAGAACTGAGCTGTATTTGTTCAGCCCCACCACCCTGTCACCTTCACTGTCAAATCCAGTCACTCCTGACAGATGTAGGACAACCACCTCTCCCAGGAATCCCCTCACAAACAGAGAGATCAGAAACACTCAGAGTGGTTCATTTGCCTTTTTTTTTTGGCAGAGCATTGCTGCTTCTTCCCTCCTTTAAAACAGCACTTTGCTCCCCCCAGTCTCTGTGCTTTGACAGTGCTGCTTCATTCAGCAAAACCCCCAAGCCCCCCTTGCTTCCCTGTGATCTGCAACTTCACATATGCAAATGAAATTAGTGCTGGCAAAAATAATTATAGTTCCTCATGGGAGGATTAATAACTGAAGCCTGCCCTGCTTAAGCTGGGGTTTAATTCTGTTATAGGCACTAGAAGAAGTTAATTCTGTGTTCAGTGTTGTGTGTGGCAGTTTAGAGGTGTTGAGTGAATGTAGAGGTAATTAAGTGGAGGAGGCAGGGGGGGGGCGTGTGGGGATACATCCCTGAGTCCTGTACAGAGAAAATCATGGAATCACTGAAAGGCTGGCATTGGAAGGCACCTTAAAGACCATTTCGTTCCAACCCCATTCCATGCTCAGGAAATGTTCCAGTAGAACAGGTTAATCAGAGCCCCGTCCTGTATACAGACCCAGTTTTTATATACACATATATATACACATATACACACACATACATATATATATATATATACACATAGATATATAGAGATATATATATAAGAATATATTAAAATCCACTAGTTCTCATTAGCAGGTGGATGAATGAGCAGCCCAACCCTTTTCTCCTGGATACACCCCCTGCCATCCATCATCTGAAAGGGAACAGGATTGACTCGTTCCCACCAGGTGTAATGATGCTGTATAAACCATACCCTCCGGCTGGGAGTATTTAATAAAAGAACAAGCTCCTTTTTATCCAACATTTGTGGGAACAAATCAAATTTAGAGCGGGCTGTAAATCCCTCCCTCGTTACAGCTTGGCTCTGCTCTGGCTGGGGGAAGCGGGACAGGAAGGACACCACAAAAAAGCAGGAATCCAGCAGCAGCGCACAGGGGGCTGCCCTTCTATCCCAGGAACTCTCCTCCTTGGGAAGAGCTGGGGGGGAAACCCTTCCATCCTTTCTGTCCCCCTCCGTCAGCACCGGGACAGGGAGCAGAGCCCCAGCCTGGCCAGGGGTGCAAATCCCAGCTCAGGAAAGCCCCAGCCTGCAGGGATTTAGCACCTTCCAGGCTGAGATCCCCCGGCTTTATCTGCCTGTTTACAGCCCTGATGAGCTGGATTAGCCGAGTGCAAGCCGTGGCTACAACAGCTGCTTTTCACCTAGGATTAGCATAAAAATCAATCAGCCCCCCTTCTGGAGCCAGCAAACTCAAACTGGGAGAGCTCCAATGAAAACAACATCCAGGTGGAAAATATGAGAGTTTGATGGAGCCAAGGAACACACGTCCAGGTTGGACCTGAGCTGCTGCAGCCGTGTGCTCGCATTTGTTTAAAATTCACAATTTAGAGCTCGTTCCAGGACTGAAATGAGGCAAAGCTGATATTATTTGATTAACTTGTAACTTGATTGGAGATTGCTGCACAAATTAAGCTTTCCAGTGTTTCACCAGAGATGGTATTTACCACAACAAGCTGCTTTTTATGCTGTGATATCTTCTGGAAAAACATACTTCATTAGTGGTTAGGACATCTCATTAAAGCCCACAAAAGGGTCTCAGGAACATCCTCACAAGCGCACCACAGGCATTTCAGAGTCATTGCAAATCATTGATTTGGGCTTTTCTTTATGGTCAGTGTCAGGGTTGAAATAAAGGGAAGAACATCATCAATAATCCAGTAATAAATAAATTTACTGCTATGTAAAGCAGCCAGGTGGATGATAATTTACAAGAGATATTTATACAAATTCCAGTCTCAAAATGCTCCATTCTAATGTGCAGCCAGACAATATGTTAGAACTTCCAGGTCCCTAAATGGCTGTGATATTGTCTGGCTGCATTTGTGCTGATTTATTGGGAAGCTGAAGAAATCAGAGCATTTGGTTTGAGGTGGAGGCAAAACCTGCAGGTGAAGGTCACAAACCCCCAGCCCACCTGACACTTCTCCCAAACTGTGCTCAGCTTGTCCCTGCAGAGTGCTCCAAGGCAGGTCTGAGCTGCCACACTGCCCCGTGCCTGCTGAGCTGTTCATCTCATGGCCACAGCTTCCACCTGCAATTGCTCCACAGGAAAAACCAGGCACAACCCCTTCCCATAACATTAGAACTTCTCTTTTTCCCCCTTTGGAAAATTTCAGTTAATTGGCAACTCACAGGAGCGTCCTTTTAATATTCTAACACCAGCAGTGCCTTGGATCACCACAGAAAAATCCATTTTAGCTTCAAGTCCAGTGTGTCCGACAGAAATCCTCATTTGCTGCCACAGATGCTGCTGGTAATTTATTGTGGGTGTGTGTCAGGCACCCAGAGATGTTCCTGTGCTCCCACACGGAGAAAACACTGCAGAATTTACTCAATCTGCAAGCAGGAAAATGGGCTCTGATTTGGTTCTTGCTCAGCTGCTTTGGTTCATGCCCCACATTCAGAGAATCAGCTTTTCCCCTCAGAATAAGATTTATTGCATTTAGACCAACCAGGATTTCATATTAACCCCCCTTCCTGCCTTTACTTTTTCTTAACTGATTAAATTCAGCATTTCTACTTCTACCTGTCTCATTTAAATACTTCTTACGTGCACTTCTTTTCCATAATAACCAGAATTATGGACTTACCTCAGTTACTCACATTAACCACCATAAATGGAATTATGTATTTGTTTACACCAAGCATCCTTCAAGATCAGATTTTCACCCCAAAAAAACAGTATAAATTGTGATATAACCACATACAACAGCCTCCAGAGGAAAAAGAGATTTACTGTGTAATCCTGAATTTCGTAGTTCTTTCTTAAACAGTGAAACCTTCAGAAGCGTGGGTGATTCTCCCCAATATTCTCAGTTAAATATTACTAAAAATTCAGCTTTCGGGTACTTCAGTGCAGAACCACCACTCTACAGCTGTTCCCTGACCAGACTCCGAGGACAAAAATAACTTGTGGAAGGGACGAGTGCTGAAGCACATGGGTGGCACAGCTGTGAGCTCATTAAATTTTAAAAGTGATTTGAATCAGACACTAAAGCTCCTGTCTGCAGTTCATTCCACTGCTTATGCAGGGCCACAGAACGCTGAGAGGGACTTGGATTCTCCTCTTTTCCAGGCAGGCTGGCTAATATAGTGTTTGCAGGGAGGAATGCTCAGGAGGACTCCATGGATATCAGAAGGCTAATTAATTACTTTATTATACTGTGTTATTCTATACTATATTACATTACATCCAAACTGAGTCTGCCAAGCACTCAATTCTGCACACACTGCACAGAATCTTGTGACTGTCACCCTCAGTCCTGACACACACACACACCTGGCCCTGACAGGCCAAGGAACCAAAACATCACCAGTTTGGGTAAACAATCTCCACATTGCTTTCTACCTTGGCATGAACACGGGCACAGCACATGAGATAAGGATATTCTTGGGAAGAATTGTGCCTTGCTTTTCTCTGTGCAGAGAAATGTGGGGCTACGCACCTGGCCCTGACAGGAACCAAAACACCATCACTTTGGGTAAACAATCTCCATATTGCCTTCTACTTTGGCACAAACACACGCACAGCAAATGAGGTAAGAATTGTTTTCCCTTTCTCTGAGGTTCAGAGAACGTGAAACCCAGAAATATTCTTGGGAGGAATTGTGCCTTGCTTTCCTCTGTGCAGGGAAATGTGGCGCCAGGCTAATGCAGCAAGGCAGAGGGAATGGGGTGAGGGTGATTAGCCAGGTGCTAATTGAGTTTGTAGGCACTCCCTGGGGCTCTCTCTGCTCGGTACCAGGCAGCAGCACCAGGGAAGGACAAGGCTCGGTGCCACAGCAGGGTCTGGCTGCTCCTGCTTCACCTCCCCGCCAGGCTGCAGGCAGGGATGAGCATCCCTCAGGCTGCTCACAGCCCAGGGAGGCTCCCAGGTGGAAAAGTCCTCAGGGTGGTGGAGAGCCCTTCCACAGCCATGCTGCCCTCCTGCTCTGAGACATCTCAGACCGTGGGGAGGCCAGCAGTGAGCAGGGAGAACCCTTCCCATCTCCCACATCTGCCAGCTCCATCCTTGGATTTCCTGAGAGCTGCTTCCCAGGGCCACAGGGCAGGGCTGGCTGGGATTTGGGGCAGGAATTGTTCCCTGGCAGGGTGGGCAGGCCCTGGCACAGGTGCCCAGAGCAGCTGGGGCTGCCCCTGGATCCCTGGCAGTGCCCAAGGCCGGGCTGGACAGGCCCTGGAGCACCTGGGACAGTGGGAGGCGTCCCTGCCATGGCAGGGGTGGCCCTGGGTGATCCTTCATGTCCCTTCCAGCCCAATCCAGCCCGGGAGGGTTTCCTCCTTTCCAACAGTCAGAGGAATGCCAGTGTCCTCCCCTGGGCTCAGCAGACAGTCACAACTCTCTCTCCCTTCCCTCCCTTTGAGCCCAGGCCCTCCCCAGACAGAGCAGAGGCCCTGCCAGGTCACTCTGCCCAGGGGGACAGTGCCAGGACCCAAAGGCAAGAGGCCAGTCAGGGACTCGGCACAGGCTTTCCTCAGAGCCAGCTCCTCCTCCAGGCCAGGAGACTCCTTCCAGAGCTAATTGAGCTGGAGGTGTTTCATTTACTCTGCCTTAGCAGGGATATAAAACTGCTGCAGATGTTGCCAATATCCATTAATGGGAATAACTCCAGAGCTCATTTTTGTCTCAGATATCCAGATTGATTCCTGAACACAAACCCACCAGCTATCTGACAGCACTTAATAGCTATTGCTTCTTCCCTCCCCCCACACCACAACACAAAAAAAAAAATGTTTTCCTCACTTTATTTTTAAAGCTGAAACTTCAGTGAATCCCAGAGCATTTCATGTCCACCACCAGTAGCCACTACATTTCATTTATTTATTCATCTCCTCACTGTCAAACAAATGCACCCTCACACTTTCCTGCATTTATAAGGACAAACTTAAAATATTGTATCTGTTTTCCACGTGGCTTTTCTCATGGTTAATTTGTTCAGACTTTCAGACAAAAACACCTGCATTTATCTCCTCTGGCCAGGTGGAAGGTACTCATCCAACTATGCATGAAATAAACAAACATACCCATTGCTGCCTGAGGGAAAATGCTCTTTGTAACACAACTTCCAAATTGCTGAAGATGCTTGAAAAAACACTTTAAAAAAATTATGTGATATTTTTGTAATGTAATGTGACCAGCAGGCCAAAAATCTGACCTGTGATATCATCTGATACGGTTTCTGGTGAAAATGGCCTGAACACAATCGCAGGACCATCGAGGTTGGGGAAGACCTCCAAGACCATGGAGTCCCCACCTTGTCACCAGCCCAGAGCACTGAGTGCCATGTCCAGGGACAGCCCCAGGGCTGGGGACTCCATCAGTTTGAGACACACGCGCTCCCCATGAGCCTCATCCTGAATTCCCTCATTGCCCTGGATAAACACGCTTGTCAGGGGTGTTAAACACACAGAGTTACAGCAGCATGTCCCTGTCACTCTGCTACTGCACTTCTCACTGGGACAGGGGTAAAACCCAACTCCACCAGGATTTAATGATACTATTTAATTGCATTAACTGAAAACCTTAACAAAATAGATTTAATGCAGATGTTGCATGGAACTGCAGCAGGGATATAATTGAGGGCTGTTACCCAGAGAAGCTTCAGCAGCAGAGGGTTATGGTATTTTTAGTGCCTTATTAAAACAGCACAGACAGGAACATTTTCAGGGACATCTTGTCACATAAATAACTGGACCATTACTTTCATACATTGTACACTATATAAAATGGTAATAAACCTTCTAAAACAGCTCTGCGTTATAGAAACATATTTTATATTCCATAAAATATTTGGAAGGTCAGGGGAAGCACCTGGGGACCAGAGATGCTGTTGGAGCCAGGGGAGGACATCACAACTGGGAGCAGCTTCAGTTCATAAAGCAAAAATGAAAACATGACCCTACAGAGAGCAGGGGCTCAGGGTGGGCTCAGCCCAGAATTCTCAGTCCTTATTGAACCAGAACATCATTTCTCACCAGATAACATCTATCAGAGAAGATATATGAGCCCCAGACAGGTCCAAAATATGTGCTGTGGTTTCCTGGAGTAGCTAAAGAGCAAAACAATTCAAAGTTTGGGCTGTTTCTTGTTTGACTCAGCATGTGAAAGTCATTGTCCTCACGGTGCTCTCCTGAGGAGGGCCATAAATCAGGTATAAAAGCCCAGAGCCAGAGCTCCCTCCTAGTGCTGCTGTGATTTACAGAACCCTTGCAAGGCTGTGCGAGCCACTGGGGTTTGATTTAAGAGCTCCCATAACCTGTTGGAGCCACAGAGAAACTCTGGGGGAGCTCAGGCCTGTCTCAAGAACCCCTTCAAACTGTCCCAAACCCAGCTGGAGATTCCAGCACCACAGCCACCAAAACCATTTTATTCACCAGAGACTTCTTACGGGATCGAAGGATGTGTATTTGAGATTGGGCAAGCACCAAAACCCCACAGTGCTCCCACCAGGAGTTACTGGGCACTCATTTGTCACCAAGGGCACCTCCTGAAGGCCACCACTGCTGTGCCAACTGCACGGGCAGAAAAATAAAACCACAAAACTCTGAATTATTACTGGAATTCACTGTTTATATTGGTCTCCCTTAATAAGGGAAGGGATCAGCAAACAGGAAAATTATAGAATAAATTTTAGAATGGTTTGGGCTGGAAGGGACTTCAAAGAGCATCTAATTCCAACCTCTGCCATGGACATCTTCCACTAGACCAGGCTGCTCCAAGCCCCATCCAGCCTGGCCTAAATATCAGAGAGAACATCATAACCCCAGACATCACGTTATATATCAAATAGAATATTATAACTCCAGGCATCACTTACCCCCCAGACTGCAACACTTTGCCAAGGAAATTGTGAACAGGCTCACTCCAGCACAGGGCTGTGTATCACTGGGGACTCACTCCCCTTTCCTGTGCAGCAGCAATTCCTGCCCCCACCCCTCTGCAGAACCAGGGTCTGCTCCCATGTGGAATCACCACACACAGAAAGGTTTAGAAAGGCACAAAACCCATGGGCTCGGTTTCTTCTCCCCTTGAAAACTGACACAGCCAACTCCAAGCAAAGATTGATTTAAATTGTCCTGTTCCGTACCTGTGAAAGAAAAAATATTTATATTAATTAATTAGGCAGAACCAGGAGGACAACAGGGCTCTCTGCACCGGTTTGTGAAGAGCAGTCTCAGCTGCTGGGATGTTTCAGCAAAACCATCTCTCAGTGGCTGAAACAGAGCTCGGGCTTTAAGAGGAAAGGAGCATCAGGACCAAGCCCAAATGTTGCTCCAAAAATAGGAAATTTCTTTCCATTACTTTTGAGCCCATTTCTTCCCCAGCAAACATCTGATGGAGAAATTGTTCATGGCTGATATCAGTGGATTTAAGCTGCGAGTGCTTGGGGTGTCCTGTACAGGGCCAGGAGTGGGAACTGGATGATCCCCGTGGGTCCCTTCCAACTCAGAATATTCTGTGATATTTAAATCTGATATTTAAATCCCTGGACTGCCCAGCTGGGTGCAGAATTCAGGCATTTCACTCCTGCTTCCCCCAGCCAGGAACCCTCAGTGAAGCTGGAAGAATTTTCATTCTGTAGAGACAAATTCCTCACTCCCACTACCAGAACGCCTGAAAGAATTTTATATTTTCTTTAAAATAATAAACAAAATATTTTAAAAATCCTTTTTCTAACATCCCCTTTTATGGTGCTTACAGCTCTCCATCAGCTCTGTGAATGCAGGAGCACACCCAGGGGACAGGCAGGGACAGAGTTCCTGCTGCTCCCATGGACTCGCTGACTCACTTCAGGAACTGCTGGGGAAGGTAATAAAAGCCAAACACATAATGGCTGCACTGGAGAGAAAATGTTCAGCAATTAAATTAAAATGAAAGATCTTTATATATGCCACATTTGCATCTTCTCACCAGGCAACTCAAAAAAGAAAAAAAAAAACACATAAAGAAGTAAAGGAAATATTTAAAGTTTACTTTACAAAGTGCCGAGAAAAATGAAGTCTTGTGTACATGGTTTTATTTATGAAAGTGGAGAAACTAAATTTATTTTTGGATAGGAATTTTAAAAGTGCTAAAATTAGGCATTTAGGCACTGGAAAAGTGTTCCAGAAGTAACACAGCAGACCAAGATTATCTACTTAATGAGGTTCTAAAAATAAATTGAATCAAAATTTTGAAGATTAGGTAAAGTGCATTAAACACTGGTAAATTAATAACATGTAACATGTAAATTAAACAGGAGTTCTGCCTTCATAGCAAACATACATGGAAAACTTCACCTAAAATGGACAAAAATTAAAAGCACCTTGAACATTCATCACATCTTCAGATCACACTGGAAAAACTAGATTTCTGCATTATACTCTCATTATAGTCACTAAAATTAATGTATAATTATCAGAGAGAGAAAATATTAGGAAAAGGGAATCTGTAATGTTCTTCTTAGGAATTGTATTAACTAATTAATCCTGACAAGCAACAATTTCCCTCTTAAGTCATAACGATTTCAACTTGAGCTCCCAAATATCTTCCTGCCACTCTCTCTTTCTCATTAGTTAAGTGGTTTATTTAACAAATGCTGACATTCCCTTTCACCCTCTTTTACCTTAAAACCAACCCCCTTTCCTGTCACTCTCTGCCTGTGGAAAATTTTGCTCTCCCTCCTTTTTCTATGCCCCCTTTAACTGCAGGAATGGGATTTAAGGTCTCCCTGGAGCCTTCCATTCCCCAGGCAGTCACAGGCTCACTCCTTTAAATCACACAGGTTTCTGACAGAGAAGAATTGCAGATTTATTTAATGTCCTGCAGAAGGTAAATAAAGAAGGGAGCACCTTGCAAACACCGCCTGCACTGGCTGAGTTTGTTTAGTCCCCACATCCAGCATGCTGCAGTCCCAGGGCTGAGGATTAGCAGGACAAGGACAAAGGGTTTGGGCTGAGTTCTGGCACAAACAAACCCATCTGAGGCCTCAGGGGGAAAAATCCAAATAAGCAGCTCTGTGTCTAAATATTGGCTTTCAAAACAAATGCTTGCTCAGATTATTCAGGTAATTCAAATGATCGGGGCACTGGCAGAGGGAATTCCTGCAAACTTGGGCTGCCAACTGAAGGAAGCAGAGCGGGACACCCGAAGTGGGTTAAAAAGTTCAGCAAAGCTGTACAAACACCGTGTGAGATACAAAGGTTCACAGGCATTAAACAAGCTGGCTCTGGCTGTGCTGGGCTGCTGCTCTGCCTCCCTGAGCTTTGTGCCACGTCAGCAATGTTTGCCCTGGAGCTGGTGAGGAGCTGAGGCAGCTGGCTGGCCCTCAGGCCTTGGCTAAAGGCAGGTCCACAGCATGCTCCAAATGGGCTGGCAAGTCCTGCTGGGCCAGGGGGAAGCAGCACCCAGGGGCTGCTGGGGACACCGAGTCCCTCATTCCATCCACGGGTAACTGAGCACTCCCCGTGGCTTTCCTGAAAACTTAGTCCTGCCGGCACAGAAGGGCTGGAAAGTAGAAATAATATGTAGTATTTACTGAAGGCTGCTAATTGCAGCATTAGTGTCAGGGTAATGAGACTCGCAGAAGATAATGATGTCCCTAGAAGATACACCTGCCGCTAGCTCAGAAATACTCCTGGTTTTTATAGAGCTCCCACTCAATCCAGCACACACAGAACCTACAGCAAGACAACAACCAGTCCTCTCCTCCTTTGTGCTTAAACAAGGAAAAGTCACCAACTCTCAGAGAGACAGAAAAGACAACAAAACCTAAATCTATGCCATCAGCTCCAGGCCATTCCCCTTTGTCCTGTCACTAGAGGACCCTGTGATAGGGCACACTACATTCATACACACAAATATCTAGATCACAAAAGTGTCTTTTTCATAATACAGAAATCTCCAAGTGTCCGGAAGCCAGCTCATAAAATAGGGACATTATTCATTTGTAAGATCTTGGAATTTCCCTTGATTAAAACACTCCTCACTGTGGGAGCTGCTCAGAAACGTGGCTGGGCATTGGACAGGCCTGAGCCCTGCTGTCCCCTCGGGAAGGGCTTTGGACACTTTATTGCTCAGGCTCTGCAATTGCAGAGCTCTGTGCCCCAGCTCAGCCCCAGCCTTCCCAGGAGTGTTTGCTCAGGGAAATGACGGGACAGGATTACAGGGCAGGGAGCCCTTCAGTCACTCCTTCCAGGACTGCTGAGGAGCTCCTGAGCTGCTCCTTGGGATGAGCAGCAGCTCCCCGGGGTCACTGAGCACATCTGAGAGAGAGAGAGGGGCCCAAGGGTTCTGGAACTCAGCCACGGGGTGAAGCTGGATTTACAGCTGCACGTGCAAGTACTGCCCTGCCCAGTGCAACCAGTCTGCCTCTGCACTCCAGATGGAGTGTGCCTAATGTGAGGGCTGCACATACATTTTTAACAACTGCTGCAATAGTTACATCCCCTTCTTCAAAGGGATTTGTGCACTGGTGGGAGAAATTCCACGTGATTCCACAGACACTTGGGCACTTTTGGAGCTCTGCTGTTGTAACAGCATTGATCTCAGCCCTCCACTGGGACATAAAACCTGATCTTGGACATGAAGAGCTCTGAGAAATAACAGCAGATCTGAGATTGTGCACATTGTATTCAATATTAAATAAAGCTCAACATTTCCCTCTTTCTTCCTCTGCTGCTTTATGGATCCAATAACCTTTATCTGCATTCCAGATGCCGGGAGAAGAGGAACTGCTGTTTGCAAAGCATTTGCAAATGAAAAGCATTACATAAATGTAAGGTAAGCTATTATTGCTATAGTTCCTTGAAGCTGATAATACCATTACACCCCCAGGGATGCTGGGCAGCCTCTCATAATGAAGTATAATTCAGCACAGTGAATAAAGGAATTATGCAGAAGCAACAGTTTCCTCTTCTCCTTGGACTAACTGCACTCCACGTGGCTTTCCCTGCTCTCAGACACCTGTGCTGCTTCCAGTGGGACATTGTGTTCCGGGAAAACAAGCACTCCTGCAAAGATTCAAAATGCAAATGAAAGACCTTTGCTGCTTTAGATTATCCTTTGAAACATGGCATCAGAAGGGAAAAAAAAAAAGAAAATTATTTTATGGCTTTAAACTCAAAGAGAGTAAGTTTAATTTGGATTCATTAAATGAATTGTTCCCTGTGAGGGTGGGCAGGCCCTGGCACAGGTGCCCAGAGCAGCTGGGGCTGCCCCTGCATCCCTGGCAGTGCCCAAGGCCAAGCTGGACACTGGGGCTGGGAGCACCTGGGCCAGTGAAGGGGACAGCTCCTTAATGTCCTTCCCACCCAAAGCAGTCTGGGCTTCTGGGGTTACTTGTGGTGAGATGTACCGAGCCATCAGTGCAGGGCTGACACACACAGAGCCTGCGCCAGCCACAGCACACAGGGATGCTGGCTACAGGTTTTGAACCATAAATTAATGAGAGGAAATAAATAAGAATCCAAGAGAAATCAAAACCATTGGATTGCAACAAAAGGGCATCAGTCTGATCTAAATATCCTCAAAGCCAAGCAATCAAACTTGGCCAAGTCTTCCAGCTGATTTTGGGAACCACCAGCTGCTTATAAAGAACGGGCCCCTGAGGGCCCATCAGTAACACGAACATATAATGAGCTGGCTTTGGCCATTCCCAGCATCATCTTCCAGGGGTGAGAACTGCAACCTTCTGCCTCCAGATTACTGCTGTCCAAATGGCCTCTCCCCAGAAACTGTGTGAGCTAAGAGCTCTTCACAGAAGTTGATGAAAACTCGAGTGCTGCAGATGCTGGCACCTGGCGTGGGCCCAGGCAGGCTGAGGAGAGCCAAGCTGCTGGACACCCTCAGCATCCCCTGGGTGACCAGGGCTTTACAGCATGAGGTGATGCCTCCAGGAGACACAAATTAGAGATTTAGGAGCCTATTTGGGCCGTATTTCTGCCAGGCCATCCCTCTGCCCAGCCTCCCAAGGGACAAGGACACGATTTAGCATCTCTGGCTGCAGACAAGAGAGAAGCACAAGGACTGAGAGTTTCTTTTCTGAGCATCCTCGCTGTGAGGAGAGGCTGAGGTTGATTTGTTTTCCCATTTTCCTCCTACTTACACAACCTGTACTTAACTTTGCCCTAAACAAACTGCAGATTTCACTTTGCCCTAAACAAATACTGCAAGGGACAAAAACTTTCCCTCAGTGCCCTGAGAGCTATAAAGGGAAAAAGGAAGCCAAGCATGCCTGTAAATATATTTGTGACAGACACACAGATTTTCTAATAACATGAACTTTAGGACTTTTTAAATAGTGCCAAGCTCAGGGGCAGAAGGTTACACAAGATTAACAACACCAGTAAATTCTTTTCCTGCCTTAAGGTCATTGAAACTTGTGCCTGCAGATGCATTACACAAAGACTTCTGTAGTAAATGCTCTATTGCCTTCGTCTCTAACTTGTTTTTCCTTTGCCTTTTTAGTGCATGAAATAATTTTCAAATCATTAGATACAATAAGTTCTTCTAGATGTTTACCACATCCTTGGAGGTCTGCATCCTTATCTTCCTCCACAATTTTCCTTTATCCAATCGCAAATCTAAATCGTAAAAATAATAACCAGGAAACAACATTAAAATCTCATTGTCTTCTCTGCAAAATCCATGATATTTAACTCAGTTCTCTGTGACCACCTGCTGCTGTACATTTTCCCCACAGAGAAATGACTAGAAGTTATTTTATGAGGATTTTTGGTTTCATAAGAGTAGAATTGCAGAGCAGAAGAGCTCTAGGAGGATTTGTCCCCTAAGATCAGCCCAGCTCTGAGCTGTGCCATCATTGTACCTGCCCTGCTCACGTGGGACACCTGCCTTGCTCCTCCCACAAACACAGGATGGGAATTGTCCCCAGATGCACCATATGGATGTGGTGCCATGGCAGCTTTCAGCATGACAAACCTCAGGGAAAGCAGCCACACGATTCAGAGCTCCCTTGTATAAAATAGATTTCTAAAACCTCTGACGTTACCTTTGGGGAGGAGAAGTTAAACTGGATTTTCAGCCATGGCAGACAGCAGACTCCTGATCCAATTGCCTCAGGGAATGGAACACCATACCAAGGATGGCAGGAAGAAAAACACAAAGGAATTCTTTTCCAGCTCACAATCTGAGACCAGGGTAGTGAACAGCCCCAACGTGTGGCCAGCAGCAGCCCCTGGTGCAGAGCCCAGCTGGGGATCCCCCAGGCCTGGGCAGCCCAGCGAGCACAGAGCTGTTTCTCTCAGCATTTTGCTCAGCATCTGAGACTGGGAGCCACAGAAAGGAGGAGCTGCCTTCCTGACACAGCTCTTTGGTGGGGCAAAGCACTCACAACCATAAGTCACAGCTCCCCAGAGCACCCAGGGTGCTGGGCATCCCTTGCACATCTCAGGGTCTTCTCCAAAGGAGCACGCACACAAGGACAGAAGGGAAGGGGCTGTGACAAGAAGAGAGATTTCAGATATATGAATACCTGAAAAAGTCTGAATAACCCCTGCACAGCTGTTATCATTTTGATAAGAAACACTACTATTTAAATTATGAGAAGTTAAAACCAGGCATCACCAGCCCCAGTCTTTACTGAGGTCAGTACCCATTGGCCTCCACACACAGCCCCATGGCTGCAGCAAACAGGAATTTGGGCTATAAAGGAGGGCACTGGGTTTTTTCACCACAAATTTTCCATTTCATGCCCATTCCATTTTCTGTTACTGAATTATTCCCACAACCACAGAGATCTGCCGCATCTAAAAGCACAGCATGCAATCAAATTAATTTCTGAATGTGGAGGAAATCAGGGACTCTTCACTGCAAATTTCAGAGCCGAGCTGGGTTCTGAGGTGCATAATAAGATTCACAGCACTCCTCTAACAACTCAGATCAAACATTTACTGCAGATGCACTGGAGGCCACGAGGAGACCCAACTGCAGCAGCTCCACGTGCACCTGCACTCCCTCCCTCCAACACCTTTCCATCTCACTGCTGCTGGAGAAAACGGCCTCATTTATTTGAAATATGCTTATCCTACCTTGCTGCAGGCCAGTGCTCTTCAGGATTTCCTTTCTCCTTGTGGCACCCTGGCTGAATTTTGGAGGTGATCTCTCCCAGCTCCCCTCTCTGGATGCTGTCCAGGAGCTCAGCACAGCTCTCCTGTGCCAGCATCACAGATGTCATCTGCCAGGGGAACACGCTGTGCCAGCCCCTCCTGCTGCTTGCAGATGTTCTGTGAGTGCTCACCAGTGATGAGAACCTGGAAAAATCCAGCAGCAACATCTTGGGTTAACGGGTGGCTGCAGTTTGCAAACTGCCATCCAAGGTGGATAATGGACTTGGCAAAGCACGAGCTGGAAGGGAGCAGAGTCTTCACACAAAGCAGCTTGGAGGCCGTTCAACCATCCCAAAAACGCTGGCATTGGCACCCAACATCCTCTGCAGCCAGACAACCCCAGGGAGCAGCACATGGGCACCCTGAAGGACAAGTTCACAACTTCAAGTGAGACCAGCTCCAGTTTTTAAGTTTTTAACAAGAGTTCGTGGCTCTGTGCAGAGCTGGGATGACACCCAGCACTCAGCACCCCCAGGGGAAGCAGCACAGCCTGGCACAGCACCCAGCAGGGCTGGGGGTGCAGCTCCAGCTGCACTTCACTGAGTGCATCTCCCATCATGTCTGTCCCACTTCCACCACCACAGTCTGATCATCCCGGGAGAAATCCTGCAGCACCTCTGATGCTCTGCTTCAGCTGCAGGTGCCTGCAGGCCTCAAACTGTGGTGTGCTAACTCAGAAACATGGAATCACACACTGCCTTGGGTTGGGAGGGACCTTAAAGCTCACCCAGTGCCACCCCTGCCATGGCAGGGACACCTCCCAGTGTCCCAGGCTGATGTCCAGCCTGGCCTTGGGCACTGCCAGGGATCCAGGGGCAGCCACAGCTGCTCTACCCC
>NW_005054420.1:1365638-1373627 GCF_000277835.1 Geospiza fortis | reverse complement strand
CCTCACAGGGGAAAAATTCTTCCCAATATTCCATCTAAATGTACCCTCCTTCTGCTTAAAGCCATTATTTGTTACTTCACAAGAACCCTTTTCTATTTGAACACCTCCTTTCCATTCTGCCTCACTGCATGGAGTCAGAGCTGTGATCACCCCTGGAACAGCCGTTCCTTTGCCTTGCTCTGGCCTCTCATGCAGAGCAATTTTTTATCTCCATTATTTAGCACTTACAGCATCAAATATTGTTTTCCAACACAGAAGAGGAAGAAAACCAGTGAAACAGGAAAGAAAGGAGAAAAGAGAATTCCAGGTCTGGGTTATTACATGCCAAATTTCTACCCAGAGTAAATTTTCACAATGGATCACATTGCAAATGCTGACAGACTCTTAATTGGAGCTCCACAGAGCTCACGCACAGCTACAGAGCAACCATTTGGAAATGTCTTGTTTAAAATACATGGAGGTTATTCAAAGCAGATATTGATATTCCCGTGTAGTACGAGATGCCAACAACGCCTCGCAGGCATCTCGGAGCAGCAGAATCCTTTCCAGCAGCAGGTGGGATGAAATGCTGACAAATGGGGTGGAAGCAGCGCACAGGAATAAACTCTATAATATCCTATTTGTTTCCCCAGCCTGGCTGCTCGTGCTGTTATTTTTCAGGAGCTGGCAGCTGAGAGCAGCCGGAGCTCAGCCCATTGCCGCAGCTCCGTCCCTCGGGAGCTCGGCAGCAATTTGGGCTCGATGTGCTCTCCCCAGGAAAGCACAGAGTGTCCCTGGGGCCATAACTGCTGCTGAACACAGCTCTGCTCTTCCTCCAGAGCAGCTTTATTGACAACAGCACCTCTGCCATCCTGAGAGGGACGGGCTGCCAGCTCCCACCCCGCACTGCCCCTCGTGTTGGCTGGCACACGAGGGACAAACAGCTCCTGTCGTGCCCAGCCTCACAGGGCAGCAAAATCCCTCCTCTAGGCACGGACTCAGACTCCATCAGGTGTACTTACATCTTAGGAAGATGCCAAGATATAAAATCCTTACTCAAGCAGAATGAAATAGCAAAGGAAAAAAAAAATCAACACCAGGTTTTCAAAGCCTGTAAATTACCAAAAAAAATAGTTATTTTGTTCTACAGATCTTGTTTGGGACCCATGCAGGGAGGGCTTAAAACACCTGAAGAGAACCTCTCGAGGAGCACAAGCTCTTTGCAGAGCTCTGATTCTGCACAGTTCGGGCTCAGTGGGAGCCTCGCCAGGTCCTTGGCTTGGTCGGATTTTGGCCAGGCACCACGGCAGGTTTGCTCATCATTTATCATTATGTTGTCTCAGCTCGTGTTGCCTTAGCCATGAAATGAGACAATAAATATTTGCCTCCCTCCCACAGCTGGGGGGAGGTTTAATAAGCTCAGGCCTGCTCGCTGGCTGTGGGAATGCCAAGTGTGGAATTGCCTTGGAGTGGGGGAGCAGCACAGCAGTAAACGCAAAGGTCAGGCAAACTGTGCTCCAAATGACCTCTGAGGGGTTCCCTAACCCATGAGTGTTCCATCACGGAAAAGGGGTTTGGGGTGGTCATCCCACACAGCAAACACAGCTGAATGCCCACAGTACAGACAGAAGAGTCAAGGGCACCTTGCCCTGGGTGCCAAATGTCCTTGAACGGAAGGGAAGCTCTACATTGGGATTTATTTTTAAATTCAGAAATCACAGCATCCCAGAACCACTGAGGCTGGAAAAGCCCTCCCAGCCCATGGAGTCCCAGCTGTGCCCATGCCCACCCTGTCCCCAGCCCTGAGTGCCACCTCCAGGGATTTCTGGGACACCTCCAGGGATGGGCACTCCAGAGCTCCCTGGGCAGTGCCAAAGCCTGAGCCCCCTTTCCATGGAGGAAATTCCTGCCGCTGTCCAGCCTGACCCTCCCCTGGCACAGCCTGAAGCCTTTTCCTCTTGCTCCTGGTGGCAGGGATGCTGCTCCTTGCAAAAACAGGAGTGTAAAGTCAGACCAGAATCTTATAAACAGCATTCCGCCTCCTTTAGTAAAATAGTTTCAATTTTTTCTCTAAGCTGTCCATCTAAGCCTTCTTGGCATCCCCTTTCTGCACTGCAGCACCTCCTCACAAACGCTGTCCACAGAGAGGAACCTGGATTTGCTCAGTCTGAGCTAACACACAGCATTTGTTACAGATCCCCGAGGGAATGTTCCTCCTCCCAGGTTTGGGGAGGGATGAGGGGGACAGGACACAATGGACATTGAGCATCCTCACTCTTTCTGTACATAGAGCAAAATAAATTAAGCTGAGGAGAAAATGAAGCCTTTTTTGGTGAATTTCCAGAAGGGGGTTATGAATAATGCTCTTTGAATTCCAGGATGAAAAGTGACTGAGCACAAGAATCAGGATTCTTCTGTCAAGCTGATTCTTCCAGGAAAGGAAGCAGAGAACATTCATCCTCTCTGTGCTGGATGCACTGCAAGCCTCATCTTTAGGGAAAACATGGGTACATTCTCACCTTGCTAGAGAAATATTAGAGAGAAACACCCTCAGTGTCCTCTGTAGTCCTCCTCGAAACCCAGGGGCTGCCACAGCTCAGAAAATCTGCCAGGTACCCACAGGCTCTGCCCTCCTGGAACCACTTCACTCTAAAGTGCTTCTCCAGCATTTCCACAGCAATTCAATTGAGATTTATCACTCAGATATGTGGAAAACCTGTCTCACAAGTGATTTAAACTCAGGTTTAAGCACAAACCCTCAGAACATTCCCAGAGCCTTTGTATGTAGCATGCCACAGTGCAACCAACACACAGCCCAGAATAATGCAGTCAGATCCATTGCATGCACTGAGATTCTCAGCTTGTGGGCTGAAGGGTTAAAATGTCTTCAGCCTCTGCTTTACTCAAGCACAGAATTTTAATGCTGCCTCAGAGCAAACATCACTTATCTTGTCTTTTACTATTGCAGTTTTTAAGTCTCACCACAATCATTTGATTACACTACAAGATGTGCATTTAATGCTCAGTATTACCTGTGGGTTTCTGAAACAAAAATCACATTTTATGCATTTTTACATCTATAAATTGCTCGCTTTTTTTGGCTGTGGTAGAAATCCTTCTCACTCAGGAGCAGTTTGCCTTTGAGTGGAGCAAGGACAGATTATTCCCCAATGCTGGTGTGCCCTTGCACAAAATTCAACTCGAAAGTTTCCCAAATATTTGGGGTCAACTTCAGAGAAGTGTTTTCTACTTTGCAGGATAATAAAGTCCTTTGCAGTAACAACCATGGGAGTAAGTGACAAATACAACTTAATCAAGGAAAAATCTATTTCAAACAGAAGACAAATTGCCTCAGGCCTTGGTAATTATCTCTCCGGGATTAATAATCAACTCTAATTTAATAATTGGCTTAATATTTCCTTTTTCAAGTTTTCAATAATTAACCTGCAGTCTCTCAAAAAAACATATTCCCAAGCACTTCACAGAATCATGTTATTTAATGAAAATAAAGTTAGATAAGCTGTCACTGGATTAAAAAATCAAAGGGTAAAATCTGAGCCTTAGAAGGCTTTCACAACCCACAGATGTGCAGGGAACAGGTACCAGGAGTGCTGTCATTCCATGTGTGGGAGCAGCAGGAGGAGGTGCTGGATGCCTAAAGCCAGGCTTTAGGAGCAAGGCAGGTTAACTTCTGGAGGTGATGGATGCCTAAAGCCAGGCTTTAGGAGCAAGGCAGGTTAACCTCTAGGAGGGGCTGGAATGCCCAAAGCCAGGCTTTAAAAGCAAGGCAGGTTAACCTCTAGGAGCTTCTGGAATGCCCAAAGCCAGGCTTTAAAAGCAAGGCAGGTTAACCTCTAGGAGGGGCTGGAATGTCTAAAGCCAGGCTTTAAGAGCAAGGCAGGTTAACCTCTAGGAGGGGCTGGAATGTCTAAAGCCAGGCTTTAAAAGCAAGGCAGGTTAACCTCTAGGAGCTTCTGGAATGCCCAAAGCCAGGCTTTAAGAGCAAGGTTAACTTCCAGGAGCAGTGAGGGGACCGTGCAGTCGCACATCCCAAACCCCATTCCCACAGAGCTCCACCTGGCACGTCCTGCATGGATCTGGAAGTCCTTTTGCCATCAGAGCCCACTCAGTGTTCTCTCCTGGCCAGCCGAGGCAGTGCACCATGAAACGCTGAATTTATGAAATCTTCTCACACCAGAGCCATGCAGGGGCTGCCAAAGGGCAGGAAATAATCAGATGATGTTGGGAAGGTGCTGGCCCTTCTGCAGTGGGGTCTGGCCATTTTAAATACATTTGTGGCTCAACTGCTGACGGTCATCCCTGGATATTTCAGGGGGTTTTTTTCTTACCCAGGAACCTGAAGCCACACAGTATCTCCTATGTGGAACAAGATCTGATAAAGCGTTCAAAGATGCTCAGCTCAAGGCAGAGGCAGTCAGCGCACACCCTCAGCCTGTGGGGGCTGATCTACTGCAAGCCCTGGGGGCTCTCCAGCATTTCCAGACCTCCCTGATGGCTCCTGACACTTGTGGAGGTGCCCTTATGAAGGGCTTTTCATTCTACAGCTTTGATATCCGCTGGTGTTTACTAGAAAATCTCATTCTGAAAGCAAATCACAATGCAGAACTTCACATGGCTTTTCAGGTGTCACACATTAGCTTTAATTCTGCTGAGAAATGGGTTTTCCTTTCATGAAACCCCAATCCTCTCCAGCAGCACGACTCCAAGTGCTCTGATTTCACGTGGCCCTTTCATTGGCAGAGCAGGGAGAGCTGCCACGCTGCTCTGAGATTGGGACTGGGGCTCAGCATCCCCAGGTGTGGCACAGGGACACAGCAGAGCCAGGGCTGCTCAGTTCACTGCATGTGCCTCTCTCACACTGCCATCAAGTAATTGCAAATCTGAAAAGCTGAGCTAGAAATAACAGGCTGAAATAACACCGAGATCTCTGACCAAACTCACCCACAGGACTGAATTATTCCCTCCTTCAGCTTTGTGAAATCAGCCCAGATGAGGTATTTCATAGCAGAGTGGCTGGATCCTGTTAACTTTTTGCCATGGCTCATTTCAGGGAAGTTGGGTCTCAAGTCAGCCTCCATTTGGAACTTTGGCAGTACCTGCAAAGTTAAAATGAGCTGGGCAGAGAAAGTCTGTTCATTTATTTTCTAATATCATTATGAATCCAGAAATCAGTTACCACCAATTTTATAAATAGAGAAAAATAATAAAAATCAGTCTCCTAGCCTCTTGGGATTTCTAGGTGGTTTTAAACCTGTTTTCTTTTCATAATCTTCTTTCACCCAAACACAGCACTTCTTTTGAAGGAAGCAGAGAAAAAGCTCACACTGCTCCAAGTCACCTTGCTCCTTCAGTTTGCCTGTTTACCACTTTATTACTCCTCTTCCTCAGAGTTTCCTACTTTATTATTACCTGATTTTAAACAGAGCTAATCCAGAGCTGGAAATCAGATTCAGCTGATGTGGAGGCAGCTGCACCAATTCCTTAAAAACCACCCCCATCCCAGTGACCACCTTACCTGGTCCCACACCAAAACTTCTATCAGTTTTTCCCAGCTCACAAGAATAAAGGAAAAGCAGGATTTCAACCCATTACAAATCCAGATAACTCAGATCCAGCAGTCATTCCTTAATCTGCTTTAAACTCCATTTCCCTTTTGAGCTGTTCCTATCACAGTGCTCCCTTTGCCCAAACTGAGCTGGTATTTCAGGATTCCTCACATAAATATGTTGCTTTTCCATTTTTTTTACCTGTTTATGTTAATTTTCCCCTTCATTTGCAGCCTCTGAAGGGAAAAGCATGCATAAAAAAAAGGTGAAAATGTTTTTAAGACCTCTAGCAATCAATAAAGGCAGGGCTCCAGAAGGCAGAGCGCTCCCTCCTGCACTGCCTGCCCTGGAAATATTGATAGTGTTGTGGGAGAGCTTTTTTCCTTCCTGCTGCCTTTTGAAAATACTGACAATATGAATGTTCCCATTAGCAAGAAATATGTCACATCAAACTTAATGGCATTCAGCCAATAACAATGCAGCTCTGGCTGTCACATTAACCGCGTTCCAGGACGGAGCAATTCTGCCATGCAGAGCTCATTCAGAGGCAGAGATGGATGCAGGTGCTCCTCCAGGCTGCAGAGCCTCGAGGAGGGTGCCCCAGATGCCAGTGGTGAGCTGCAGCCTCCCACAAAACCCTTCCACTGCTGCTGGGCACCGTCCTGACCCCAGACCTGCAGCAGCTCCGGCGCAAGGAGGGAAGTGGGAGTGTTGTCACTTCACCTCCTCACTGTTAGAAAGGGTCAGACCTGCTCTGGGTGTTTGACCATCTTGCTTTACTCAGTTTCAGGTCTTAAAAGCAGGCCAGTGTCCTCTATGTAATATTTGACTCCTTTTTATTGAAATATTCAACAGCAAGTTAAACACTTGTTACGACAGCTGAGATAAAAGATTTCTTTGCTTGCTTTTCTTATTCAAAAAGGACTCTCAAAAGATAAAAATGTGTTAACAGCTTAGCTAAACTGCAGCAAGACCAGACTGGAGGTATCTGCTACAGCCTCCAAGACTGACGTTAAATCTTTATTCCTCAGAAGGTTATGGACAGATCAATGCTCGGGGGTGATTAAGTGACTAAATCATTTCAGATGAGCAGCAGATGTTTCACTGGCAGGCAGTGGACAAAGGGAATCTGAAATGAGGTTGCAAACTGAGGTGCCCACAGTGACACTGGCACAAACCTTAAATATTCCAGGTACAACAAGAATGTGACATTGTGACAAATTAGCAACGCCAGCAGCTCCTGTGGTATGAAATTGAGTACTAATGACCATAAAAACACAGCTACCCATGCTCCAGATGCTTTAACTGTTTCCTGGCATTCCCAGTGCTATTTAGAGAAGCACCCAAGCATTTATCCTGTTGATATGATTAGATAAACACTTCTGAAAATTATATTTGGTGCCTTTAAGAACAAGTCTGCCAGAGCTGGTTTGATGAATGCAATAACTTTTAACTCAACCTAAATCTCCTCCCAGACTAAATTGCTGCTCACCAGGACTAACCTGGTCTAAATATTACAGTTGAAATTCAGAATTTATACCTGGAAAAAATCCTTCTGTGCTTAGCAAACAGGTTTTCTCTTCTAGCTCCAACTCTTGTGGCATCCCAGCCTAACTGTGGCCAGAGTTTCCTGCAGATCTCATTGCACTGGGAATTCTTGATGATTTCCTTTAAATTTCCATCAGCAATGTTTGGTATGGGCTGGGCCGTGTCAGAAAAGATCTTTTCTCATTTTCACTGCCAGTGACCAGCACTGGTTCCCATTCTCCACCCAGGCAGAACTGACAGGGCAAGCACAGCAATAAACCCCCAAGGAGGCAGCCTGGCACAGCAAACATGGCTAAATCACCCTTGGCTGAGGATTCCTGGGGCTCTGGCTGGTTTAAATCAGGAAGCCCTGAGCGCCTCCTTGGAGGGGATGGAGTGCTGACCCCCAGACTGACAGCAAACCCAACAAGCTCCCACAAGAGCCTGCTCAGCACCCATCACCTCACAATAAGCAGTGGTGGATCATGCTATTAATAAGCAATATAATGAATCAATAACACGAAATCTGAGAGCAACAGCTTCAAAGGAAAGGCTCAGAGCATCTCCTTGATGTTCTGTGGGCCTACCCCCTCCAGAGAGCTCCGGCCCAAGGGTGTCAGAGCCTCCCCAGGAGCAGAGCTGGCTCTGGAGATCAAACCCTCCCCTGCAGCTCTCCCTTCCCCTCCATCCTGCTGTTGTGTCAGGGAAAACGGCTCCACCAGCCCTGCAAGCCAGGCTGAAAATATGGGGAAAACAAACAGTAAATTGTTATGAGGGGAACACAGAATTAGATGTAAAATTGCTGTGGACTCACTGCACTTTCAAAAACCTATTTGGCTGCTACCACTAGAGAGTGATCTTCCAATATTTCCCTTGCTTTAGAACAAGCACGGTTTGTTTTGCAGTATTTCTGCAG
>NW_005054420.1:1338956-1365628 GCF_000277835.1 Geospiza fortis | reverse complement strand
TATTTTTGAATCTATTTCTTCTTTTTCCCCCCTCGACTCTTTTTTTGAAGTTCAGATATGCTTTTTTCAGGCTGACAGTAAAATCAGGAACTGATTGGAGCCGCTCTGAACAACAAAATCATCTCAGAAGCCCAGAGATGATGGGAGAGGTATGAATGTAAACTAAGGAGCTCCTGGTTTTACACCTGTAGCACAGCACGAAACGTCCGAAAGAATCAAATGATAATTTAATTTGTTTAATCAGTCAAATATATTTGTTTTTATACCAAATGCTTGAGGTTTTTTGAGCTGCATTTGTTTCATGAGCCATAAAGAACAACTGTTTGCCATCTGAGAATAAGATTAAAACAACCAGATAATTGTTTGTTATATCTAACCATGGCTATTTCTTGAGTAATTGTTCACTATTTAGGATCTGTTTGCTTGCTCTTTGACCCCACATTCAAAAATAAATTAATTTCATTCACAGATGTCACTGGGACTGTTGAAACTGAGTGAAGGGATCAGGGCAATGCTTTGGAAGGTGTCAGAAATCATGGAATTATTAAGATTGGAAGAGACCTTTAAGATCATGAGTCCAACCAACTCCAGAACAATGGAGTAAGTACTACAACAATATCAAATTTGTAATATGGAAGAACTAACTATTGCTGTTGCTTCATGAATATTTGATGGTAATATTAAAATATTATAATCACCTCTTCTAGACCCAGCTCTGCTGAAATGCCAATGAGATCAAGGTGATTAGAGGCACCACAATATTCATTAAGGCTCAAATACCAGCACCAATGGTTTCTTTTCCATCACAATTACACTGAATTATTAAAATATATATTCCATATATTGTACATCAAAGTTTTACCTGTGGAGACTTTGCTGGCATACAAATGCAGATCTTAATGTTGGTTAACAACACAAATGAAGGAAAGGCCCCATCAGAGAATGTGATCATTCAAAACATTTTTCCATTGCCATATTAAAACTTGGAATGAAGTGGCAGAGCAGCTCCATTTACTCTTAAGCACAGCAGCTAAAATCCTCCATGGAGAGTGAGCAGGAATTGTCCAGAACAGTGTTCAGGGCACCACCTCCACACTGAGACAATATCTCCATGTATTTTCACTTGAAATAGCCACAATTTTCATACTTATTTTGTGCATGGCCTTGTGAACATCCTCTAATTCCAAAGGAAAAAAAAAGTCGGTTAAATTCACAGGAAATCCCCCACTATTTATAAACAGATTTTGGAGCTTTTGGAAGCCTCAGCTCTGCAATGTTGTTGGACAGCTCTGAGTTACACACATTGCTGAAGGAATCTGCTGCTCTAGATCAATACTGGTGAAAGAGGCTGCTCCAATTCCCTGGGTCTGACCCACCCTCAGTTGCAGGTAAACCCTGAGCCCATGCTGTTACCACAGTGACTGCTCCAAACCTCTCCCAGCTCCTGCAGTTCCAGGGGATTTTTGGACAGCTGAGTCTGCTACAGCTCCTGCCCCATGGGGGACACTGGGCTCCATCTCCAGCCCCAGTTCCAACACCAACAGCCCCACATTCCCCCTTTTCCAAGGACCACACTTCCCTCTTGCACTGCTGATGAGACAAAGGTGATCCCTGCTGCTGCAGGGATTTGCTGGGAAAGGGACAAAACCCCAAACCAACAACTGTGGGGAGCAGAGTATCCCAGAAACACTGGGCTTGTCCAAAGATGATCCAGGTGATCCCTGGTGCTGCAGGGATTTACTGGGAAAGGGATGAACCCCCAAACCAACAACTGTGGGGAGCAGAGTATCCCAGAAACTCTGGGCTTGTCCAAAGATGATCCAGGTGATCCCTGGTGCTGCAGGGATTTACTGGGAAAGGGATGAACCCCCAAACCAACAACTGTGGGGAGCAGAGTATCCCAGAAACACTGGGCTCGTCCAAAAGGGAAGCAGCAGCAACTGCAGACAGAGAATTGCAGAAGGGCAGCAGGGCAAGGCAGGAGCGCTCCATGGAGGGAAGGGCTCTGCCAGCACAGCCCTGCTCACCTGGGATGGAGCTGCAGCCTCCAAGGAGATTCCCTGGGAATTGTTTCACGTCCCTGCAGCAGCCACTTCACTGTCACTGCACTTCCCCAGGCAGCCAGACCCAGACTTGTTGCCCTGCTCTTCTAAGCCTTCTGAAGTTTACATTTTGTAATGGAGTCTCTCACACACTTTTCGTGTAAATAATGATTGTTCTGCATTCCTTTCTGGAGGAGGAGAGAATTGATGGACTGTTGGTTTGACCAGTGTGGCTGGAGAGGTGGCACTGTCACCCTCCAGTCCATGGTCACTTTTGAAAGTCTATAAGTATTGGAGTTCAGAAATAAACTGCCTTCTTTTTCCCTTGGACATCTCAGCTTGTGCATGTTGTTCATTTTGTGTCCTGTTGTGACCCAGACTGACCCCAGTGCGTGTCTGTGCTGCTCCAGCCAGCCTGGCCAGCTCCTCAGGGCTGGGGCTGCACTGAGTCCCAGGCTGGTCACGTTTTCACTGGGGGAGATGCTCCAGCTGGGATAAAAGGTTCCATCCTCTTGCTGAGCTCTGTGAGCTTTAATGCCTTTGGGTGGTGGTGCTCTTCCTTTGATCTTAAGCACGTCTTTTATCCCACAACTGTCCAGGGGAGATGAAAGGAGGGGACAGGGGGTTAATCAGAGCTGACAGACTTGGTGGCGTTCTGGGAGGGAGTCCTGGCGTTGGTGGAGGAGGGAGGAGCGAGTGGCATCAGCTACTGGGCTTGTGCCAGCACTGAGTGCTGCCCACGTGCCAGCCTTGTCTCCAGAATGGAGACTGGACCCGGAGGGATGTCGCCCTGATTTTTTAAGATTTTTTTTAAGCTTTCTGATGCTTACCTTCTTGTAATGAACTTTCTCACGCACTTTCTGTAAATAACTTGCTGTTTTGCATTCCTTTATGAAGGAGAAATTTGATCCACTGTTGGTTTGTCCAATGTCATTGGAGAGGTGGCACTGTCACCCTCCAGTCCACTGTCACTTCTGGAAATCTGTGAGTGCTGGAGTCAGAAAATAAAAGTCCTTTTTTTTAGCTTGGATAAAGCAGCGAGTCCATTTCATGCTGTTTTGTGTCCTACAGTGACAGAGGGACAGCTCAGGATGGGGAACTGTCTGCTCCAGGAGCTCCATGTCCATTCAGGGATGGAGAAAGCAGGGATGTTCACTGCTCAGGAATAGAGGGACAGCTCAGGATGAGGAACTGTCTGCTCCAGGAGCTCCATGCCCATGCAGGGAGAGCAGGGATGCTCCTGGCACTGTGTGACACCTCCCATGCTGGCACAGGCAGGGGGATGGGGACACACTCCCCATGTGTCCCAGGACACCACAGTGGGTGCTGCTGCAGGGAAGGGAAGCATCCAGGGGGATCTGGACTCGCTCCTGCAGCAGAGCTTTGTCTGCTCAGACATAACTCAGCAGAGACAACAGAAATGTCCTGGACTGTCACACACTGACGTGCCACAATTCCACCCATTCCCTCTGGGATCACTCTTCCTGCTGCTTTGTGCCTCCTGCTCTTTTGTTGAAGTGTAAGATAGAAAAAGTGAAGGCCATTGATAATTCAGAGCTGCAGAAACAAAAACATCCTGAGGGCTGCGAAGTCTAGACAGACAACAAACAAAGTTTGGGCACACCATCTTTTCTCTGGGCTCTCTTTAAGGACTCAAACATCCCACTTTTCCACAGAAATCCTTTTGACTTAGTTTTGTACGTCTTTAGCTCAGTTTCTGGAGACTTTGCTACAACCGTGCCTGTCTCAGGAATGAGACAAGTCCCAGAATTGTGCTGGGATGGGCCTGGAAAATTTTAAATGGAAAAATTCAAGTGGAGAAACGTGGTCAATCTAAGGGGCACCAGGGCTGAACATCCCAAAGGGCCTTGGGTACTTCAGACCCACCAGTATCAGACCTGAGTAGACAGAAAATCACCCAATTATACCCCTAGATCCAAAAAATCCCAGGCACAGCTAAAAATCACTTTAACCCCCACTATGGGCACTCAGAACTCCATAGAATTTTAGGCTTTGCTTTTTTAATTGCCTTTAGAGACTAAAGTGAGCACTAAAATGAGCTTTTTACTCCAAGCAAGTTCCCAGAGAATGGGGCCTTTCTATAACTGTATCAGCTGCAACTTGTGTTTTAAGGCAAAAATGTTTTCTGAACAAAAATAAAGAGTTTAGTGCAGTGCATAAATGGCTGAAATACAGCAGCTATTACAGGAATGGAGAGAGGACTACAATGCCTACATAAATTGATAGCTCCATTTCTCAGTGAGATACACAAGCTGGTAAAATAAACCATGTATTACAGTAATGGCAGAGCAGAGGAGCACCTGGAGAGGTCTCTGTGCGTAACAAATGTATATGAACTTGTCTCTGCCATCTCCCAACACACAATTACTGATTTACCGTGGAGTTTCCAAAGGCATCCTCACAAATGGGAGCTGGTGGGGAAGGCTCTGCTGTTAATTCAGTTTTATTTGTACCCAACAGCAAAGCAACGCTGGGAAGGGCTCAGCTCCTCCCTCAAACTCGGGGCTGGCAGCAAACACAGGGTAAAGGAGCAGCTCCTGCTTCTCCCACCCAGGTAATCATCATTATCATAGCCAGCTACCCACAAGGACATTCCCTCTGATGAGCTGTGCCATTGAATGGACATGTTTCACACACTGCTCTCCTCAGGCTCTTCTCCCCTGACAGGATTTTATTTTTTGAATGGCATTAGCCAGACAAGATAAAAATGGGATAATTAACACATCAGCCAGTGCTTTCTCTGCAGAAAGAACCCAGCTGCACTGACAGGCCTCTCACACACTCCCTGTTCATTCCTGACTACAAATCCACTTGTGGAGCACTGCATTTGGGAACTGGCAGCGTCCCTCACTCGTGCCCTGGCAGACAAAGGTCAGCAGCCAGCCTGGCAGTAGAGACCAGGAGCTCTCTGCTCCCTGCGTTTATCAGAGCACTGCTCAGGAACTTCAGCTGGGACCAGGGACCTGCCCCAGCTCCCATTTGCAACCCAAAGCAGCTGCATTTCTGCCGCAAATGATCCATTACAGATCGTGTACAGCACACAACAGGAGCGTAAGGGGACTGGGGACACGGCTCAGTGACCCTGCAAGGGCCAGCCCCTGATCCTGCATGGTCAGAGCCCTTGGGCAGTGGTGTCTCATATAGCACAAGAGTTCTATTATCACTGTAGTGCAAGGATTTCACACTGCCAGAGTTCTGTACCTCCTCGGGGTTTCTCGGTAAGCGCTGCCTGTTCCTGGTCCTTGCAGCAGCCAGCTGACTCCAGTTCCCACCAATCCACTCTTTTATACCACTGTTCTTATTGGCCACAGGTGTGGCCAGTTTCTAATCTTTAGTGATTGGTCCAGCTGCAGCTCATTGGGGATAAGATTACATTCTATGCCACCTTCATTTACCCATACTGTGTCCCCCTGCAGGGCAGGGCTGCAAGGGACCAGGAGCTTCCATCTAATGCTGCCTGGGGCAGCCCCCAGGCTGGGCAGGGGTCCAGCAGCACTCTGGAGGTGCCTGAGCATGAGTGACCCCCCAGCCCTGCAGCAGCAGCTCCCCCCCTCCCCAGCCCTGCTACAGCACCCCCAGGACTGTCCATGGAGCAGCCCTGCGTGGTGAGGGCACATTCAGGTCTGTCCCCAGGCCAGAGCTCGCCCACATCAGTGTCAGACTCACCCTGGGCTGGGCTGCACTGCAGGACCCAAGTTCTGCCTCTGAGCTCTGCTTATCCTGCAGGATCCAGCTCCAGTTTAATTGTCCCCAGGTCCCCGAGGGCTTGGCAGGAATGAGGCCGGCTCTCCTTTCATCCAAGCTGATTCACCCTGCAAAAAATGCGGGGAGAATTGCGAATAAACGAGGCACAGGGTGTTCCAATTTGCAGGAGTACACAGAAAGGTGAATTAATGGGGTTTTCCTCCTTTTGCTCTGTTAAAAATGAATGTGAGAACCATAAACTGCTCTATTTGAATACAGTTTCTTTTTTAATTTTAAATGCTGTTTCTCCCTACCCCCAAGAGCCTGCTGTTCCACAGGATATTGTTATGGCTCAAAACTGTTTCTGTAGGAATGGTCTGCAGCTCTTGGCAGTGAGGAGCAGAGCTCCAGAACAGAAAGGCAGCAGCAAAGAGGCTTTGCTGGCTCCGGCAGATCTACCAGCAACCTCGGGCAGACCTGCTCACATCAGCTGCTCAGCTGTGTCCCCAGGGCTCACCCAGTGCCCAGCACATCCCTCAGCACATCCTCACCCCAGCTTTGCCCTGTCTCACCTGTGCCAGGACAAGGAGCTGAATTCCTTCAGGGCCCCAGGCACAAGCTGGGGTAAATAACCACACACAGTCCTTGGGTTTTGTTCTTTTTCCAGTCAGTTTTGTGCTGTTCAGGATGTTCCAGTGAGTCAGAAGTGGCTGAAAGCACAGGAAAATGAAGCTGGAGCCTGCCACGAGAGCAGAGTGCCAAATCCCTGCCTGTCAGGAGGCAGTGGTGGGCTGGGAGCCATCCCTGCCCTGCTCCAGCAGCCCTGCACACCTGCGGGCTCAGCACAAGGGATCGCCTGGGACAAGGCTCTGTCCTGCTCCCCCTTCTGCCCAGGAAAGGCGGGAAGGGGCAGCAGAGGGGCAGAACCACCTCCTTCCATCTATGCATCTATAAAAAATGAAAATATTTCTAGACACCTGTTTTTGAATAGATCATGAAGCCATTTGGATATCTGTATTTATCCCATGGAGATGCCATGGGACACACATTTAACCTCAGCTCTGAGTTGTTCCATACCTTCCTTCCACATCCTGAGCCTGCAGGTGCCTGGGAGAGGCACAGCCCAGCTCCAAACCCAGCATCCCACGCAACACCCACAAAGCCCACACTTCATCTTCTGGACCAGGTGCTCCTAAACCTGCAGGAAAAGAGGCAAGGAAAAAAAAACTGACCTGAGGGGGCACTTCAGACAGTGACAAGGAAGCCCAAATTCCATAATCATTTGTTTCCAAGACAAAAACTGAAGTAGGAGAAAAAGAAAGCAGCAAATGGGCTTCTTAAAATATAAACTTCTTAAAATAAAATATAGTCCTGTCAACTGTTGTCTCACTGAGAGCTCAAGTGCTATGCTAAAGCTGCAAGGTGTATTAAGAGTTGAAGAACCATAAACTTGACCATAACTCTCAGTAATTTATGGCTGCCTGACAGTTCCCTTCTCCTGAGCCATTTACTTGATGTATACCTGACGTCACCTCCAGTGCACATTGAAAGAGAAATACAATGGCATGGGATAAACAAGTTTGCTTGGGAGACTTTCCAAAGTTGGCCTGGAAAACACACCTGGCTGAGGAACTTTCTCACTCCTCCCCATCCACACATGGCCCTGCCCACACACAGAGCCTGGGCCAACATGCCAATTCTGCATCTCCCCTCCTTCCACCCTCTCAACACATATTCTAAATATATGTTTGTTTGTTTCCCAGCCAGGGAAAGATTCAAGAGATTTTTCACCAGGGTTCTCTCTGAAAGCTGATAAAAACAAAAGGTGCTGGAAAAGGGAGGTTTCTCTCCATGGAGGGCCCATTGCCCCAGTCCAGCAGAGCACTCCAGCACCCAGACAATTTCCAGCGCACAGATAATGTCGCTGTAAACAGTGCTAAAAAGCAATTTAGGAGATCAAGGCTAGAATACCCACAACCTTTCCTCATGAAGCCTCAAAAATACAAGGGAGCCTATTAAAGCAGCTTCCTAATAGAACATCTCCCTGAAGAGCTGATCCTGACCCTTTCCCTTCTGCAGAGCAAATGTTTATGGAAATCCTCAACAATTAGTCCTGGCAAGGAGGAAAACCTCTCTCACATCACCCTACAGATAAAGCCCTCATGGCAACGAGCTGCTGCTCAGCACTCCTGCAGTGCTCTGGCCTGTCATTACCCTGCCGAGGCTCCCCAGCTCCCAGAGAGGAGGCTGGCTTTGTCCAGGCATCACTCCTGCTCTGCAGCACCCTGGGAAGGTCCATCCATAAACCAGCCCGTGGCCAGCCAGGAGCAATGACAAAGGCGATTCCTAACGCTGCCACTGCAAAATCCTTGTCACCAGGAGCACAGCAGCCCATTATTAGCTTGTCAGGAATCTCTGATTTAAAGGCCATAAAAGCTGTATTTTTCCTGGATTTTGCTATCCCAAGGAGTTTCTAGCCTGTAGGATGAAATTGCCAGAGGAGAACTCTCCAGCCCTACCTGCTGCTCTGGACACGTGGCTGCAGGGCTGGGCAGGCACAGGGTGAGGGAGGGAAACCAGGAGGGCAGGGCTCCCTGATGGAACAGCCTGGTGGCACTGGCACAGCCACACACCCTGAGGGACAGGACCTGCTGCTGCACCTGGGACAGGTTTGCTCCGGCCTGGTACACGATCTGAGGACATTTAGGGAAAAACAAGCAGCTCACCTCACATCAGTGCAGCGCTTTACTCCCTCCTGTAGAAAATTACTGATGGAGGGAGAACTGGAAAAGGTTTGGAATCACAGAATGTGCTGGGCTGGAAGGGACCCACAGGGATCACCCAGTCCTGCCCTGGCCCTGCACAGACCCCCCAACAATCTCAACTGCCCAAAGCTCCTGGAGCTCTGGCAGCCTCAGGGTTGTGCCCATTCCCTGGGGAGCCTGGGCAGTGCCAGCACCCTCTAAATTCCACCTCAGGAACGTGGCTCAGAAAATCGTAATCTCTGAAGATCCAGAGACCCAAAGAGAAGCTGGAATGCTTCATTTCAGAGCACCTCTCACTCAGTCCCTCCTCCTGCCTGCACCCTCCCTCTGGCACAGGACAATGTGTTCCAAGAAGCCCCTTAAGGCAGACAGATTTCCTATAAATTCAGAAAATCAGGTTAAAAGTGCCTGTCCCTTGTCATGGGCAGTTTTTCCCAAGGAGCTGTTTGCAGCAGATTTTGCAATACTGTTTTCCCATAACATGGAGGCATCTGCATCCTGTTCTCACTTTAAAATCCAACAGCAGAACTCTCATTTTCCATGTGACGAGAGAATGACTGCCCAGCTTCCCTTCCAGGAGAGCAGAAATGTCTGGGAGGGAAAGAATCTCACCAATTTGGACAGAGCTGCTTCCACCAGGGAAGAAAAGGGTTATTTCCCTTCTGTCAAAACAACCTGTCCTGAAATGTGCTTCAATTTTCTCACAAAATGGACCAGAAGGGAATGAAAAAAAACCATATCAGAAAGACTGCTGAAAAGAGAAAATGTTCTCACTGAAGAATGATAATATAAGGCAGAAATATTGGGAACTGTTTCAGGGAAAGGAGAGGCCTTGGAGTTGCCTGGTGCAGGCACAACCTTGGAGAAATTTGAATTGTAGGACAGAAGCTTAAAGGCCACCCAGAGCCACCCCTGCCATGGCAGGGACACCTCCCACTGTCCCAGGTGTCTCCAAGCCCCATCCAGCCTGGCCCTGGGCACTGCCAGGGATCCAGGGCAGCCCCAGCTGTGCCAGGGCCTCACCTAACATGAAACACTTGGAGCAGATCAGGAACCCCTCTGAACCCAAGGTTCCTTGTAGGAAATCACCAGAATCGTTACTGGAACCTCCCCTGGTTAATGGGAAGAAACCTTCCTTGCTCCTGCTTGCTTGGCAGCGCTGGCCCAGCTGGGCTCCTGTGGGTGGCAGCCTTGGGGGGTCCCTCAGTGCCCCCAACAGATCCCAGCTTTGCTGGCAATCCCGAGTACTCCAAGCTGAGATTTCCCATCAGCAAGGTCAAAGCCAGCCGTGCTCTGTGACTGCTGTGACTCTCAAAGCACCGAGGAGAAGCGCCAGGATTTCCAGGAGCACTCCAGCCTTGCAGGAGGAGCTGTGACCCCAAGGAGCTCACAGAAGAGTCAGAAAAGGCTTGAAAAACCCTCCCGGGTACGAACATGTCCTGTTTGTGTTTTCTGTTGGGTTTTTTTAAAAATTCATGAGGCCTTGAACACTGCACAGATCGAGCAAGCATTGAGCTATTAAAAACAACACAGTACATTAAAAAGTACTTGGTTTTTTTTCCCCTCCATAAAAAAAACAGGGCAGTCAAGTGGAAAAAAACTGGGAGAAGATCTCCTGCCTTGTGAAGGTTCCTGCAGAGCACAAACCACCCCTGCTCCTTTCCCCCATCCATGCCCCTGTTCCCTCTGCAGGCTGGTCCTGCCATGGCCCTGGGCCCTGACCTGCCCTTGGGCTGGAGGCCCTGGGAGATGCTGGAGTTTGGCCCACAGAACACCCAGACACTGGAACGAGGCACTGAGACAAACAGATTTAAAATCCCATTAAGCTGTGAGTCAGCAGAGACAAATCAAACTATTTAAACAAGTATTTCTGGTTGGAAAGGCAGGGTGCTGGCATGCAGGGCTGGGCAGGAGGGGATACCTCCCCTGGAGCTCTGTTGATGTGGAAATTCAAGAGTTTCACCAAATGCTTTGAGTTACTGAGTGAATTCCCAGCAGAAGACAGAAGAGTGGGGAATTTTCATAAATGTAAATAGGAACTCCCCACCTTTGGGACACTGTTTGATTAGCCAGCTGTCCATCAGCACTCTGCTGGAAGCAGAGGGGTTCCTGGCACATCCTTCCCCCTCTTCCCCATGCCCAGCTGGGCAGAGCCTGGGAATGCACAGTGAGAAACGATTCCCACAGGTGGAATGCAAGAGGCTCCTTCTGTCTGAGGCAGCAGCAGCTCCTGCCCATCCCATCCCAGCTGGAGTTTGCACATCCTATGGGCAGGACAGCCCCACAGCTCTTTATGTGTTTGCTGAATATCTCCCTGAAAGCAATCCACCGGAAAGAAATAAATAAACAAAATCAGCAACAGTGCGCCAAGCAAAACAAGGAGAGCAGAGTAGAGAAGCTGAACAGCACTGCTGCAATGCACTCTGCTGGAGGAGAGCAGAAATCCTGCAGACAAGGAGGGTGGTGCCAGGGGAGCAGCCCCCAGCCCTGCTGGCTCTGGCACCCCTCAGCTCCGAGTGCTGCCTTCCCAAAGCTCTGCCCTGAACAGGACACACCTCACCAACACACAGAGAGGGGCAGGAGCTGATCAGACACTTCCTTGTCACCAGCATATTCTCTGAAAAACCCCTCCACCAGGAGTTCTTCTCCTGGGAAGTGAGAGGCCTCAGAAAAGAATGAAAACAATAATTTTCTGAGTGCTTAGAATGTGGTCTGGAGATGTTTACCTACAGGTGCACCTTTGACTGGTTCCATGTGAATTGTTTTTAATTAATGACCAATCACCATCAGCTGAGGAGTCAGTCACAGGCTTTCACTATCATTCCTTTCCAGCCTCTCTCTTTAGTATACAATTTCTTATATAATAAAATAATAAATCAGCCTGAGAACATGGAGTCAAATTCTCATCTCTCACCTCGTCCTGGAGACCTCAAACACCACACTTCCTGAGTGACAAAAACCAGCAAACAGGTGCAAAAGTACAAAAAAGCCTCATCCCCTCTACATTTCAGCTCAGGAAACGATTTATTCCGCTCCCCAGGAGCCTTTAAGAGCCCTGTGCCGTTCTGCCCAACAGGACCAGGGACAGCTCCAGAGGCGCTTCTGGGCCATTCCAAGCTCTCGGCACCTCTCTGGATTTAAGGAGCAGCTCCAAGCCCTCAGCAATGGCTCAGACAGTGCCTCCCAGGAAATTCCACCCCCAGAAATCACCAGGACCCCAGTCAGGATTTTCTCCTGGCTTGCAGCAGAGAAACCTCTGGCTGTGTTTGCAGGAGAGCCATGCAGGGAAAGTGGGACAGCGTCAAGAGCCCAGAATTGCTGCTGGAAAAGGGGATGATGAGCATGACCAAAGCACTGGAACAGCCATTAATAAATAATAGTGATGATAATGGGGGAATAATAACTTATTAACAGCCAGGAATAAAGAAAATTTCCATGCTCTAGGGTGCTACTCAATATGAGGAGCCACTCCAGACATCAGCTCATTAACAAATTGTCTCAGTTGCTCCCTGAAATGATTTGGAGGACGTGGTTTGGGTTTGAAAACGCTGCGCTCTGGGTGATGGCAATCACAAACCTCAGTCATGGCTCCAGGAGAAAGGAGCAAGTTTAAAATAAAAGAGCAAAAAAGCATTCAGGGGCTGTCACATCAATGAATGAACCCAGCACAGGTGATTTTTGGAGGGGTCCCTCACTGCACATGGCAACACCCTTCCACCCCACAGAGGGGACATTTGAATCTGAAGGACATCTGAATAAATCAGTAACATGCAAATAAATTCAAGAAATGTCTCAAAACTCCACAAATAAGGAGCTCTATTTCTTGAATAAATTGTTTCCTAAGCATTATAGCTAATAACTATTTTGCCAAATTTTGGAATTTTCAATCTGGCCATAAAAAATACATTTTTACCTGAAACATCCATACTATTTATATTACTTTGACACTCACTCACTATAAAATCCAACCCTTTTGGTGACTGGGCATGCTTATTTGCTGCTTAATAAATAGCATTTATATTTGTCACTATTTTTCTTCTAAATATTAAATCACAGACTGATTTTGTTAAATATACAGTGTGATGAAAAATTATATGTGATACTTAATCAGATCAAAATAAATTCAACCTAGCACTGACATCTCCACGAGATAGAAACGTTCTTTTATTTTTATTTTCCAGTTCGTTTGAGCTCTATTTATGTCTGTGGAGTAAATACCAGTAAAATTAGGCACTATTTATAATTTCAAATTATAGCTGTGCGTATACAGCAGGATAATATTTGTGTTGCCAACAGCTGCTGGGAAGGAGGGGAAAACTGGAAGGATGAGGTTTGCTCTGCCCTTATTTCCATGTAAAACAACCCCATTACCCCAGATCCTATGGAAAGTGTCGTTCTGCAGAAACAAAAAACAAATTTGGATAAATGGAGATTTTAGAATGATTCCCAGATTGGAACCTTTTCTTCAAACCCTGGCTCAAGTTGCTCTGAACCCATCACTGGAGTTGCTTCCAACTGGAAATGAGCTTTAGGAAGGGTTTTCAGGCAAGTGTTCCCCAAAGTAATCCTCCCTGGGCGCTGGAAAAGATTGAAGGAACTAATCTGGCTCTCCCCTCTGGAGCTCCAAATGTATATCTATTAACAGGACATAATAAATCATCAAAGCCTGGCACAGCCAGAGACAACAGAATGAGTTGGACAGCGAGGATTAAATAAAGTTTAATAAAAAAGTATTATGAAGCAGTGATAAATGGGAACCAATACTTATTGTGCAGTTCTACCATATTTCTTTGACATGAAATATCCCAAAATGTCCAAGTTACTCCCAATATTATCTGGTTTTCAGCTCAGAAAGCATTTCAGGGAGAGCCAGAGACTCTTACTGGGGATCCCAGTAAATGCTGGTTATTAAATAACTGGGAAGGGACAGGTCCTGCCTCAGCTTGTCTGGGAATGGCCACAGCAGCCTTGGGAGAAATTGTATGTACAGCAGTCCAGGGAAAAGCAGCAGATGGATTCTCTGGGAATAAAACAGCCAGGAAAGGGCAGGGGGAGGTACCTGGGGAACCAGGGGATGGTCACTCACAGCAGGCTCCAGGCTGCTCTCAGCTCCTCTCCCAAGGCTCTGCTCCAGGGAAAGCAGAAGGATCTGTTTAGAGCCTTAAACCTGCAATTCAGCATATCTGACATTCTCATTTCTCCATCATCTCCAGCCTGGTGAGGGAAAACACAATATTAAACACAATGCCTTAAAATTCAAACACAAATGAATATTTTTGGGCAATTCTTGCTCAGATTAAAGGGATTAATTAATTATTTCAAGTACTGGCCAGGAGGTCCCATACACTGAGCTCCCCCTGGAAAAGCAGCAGCTGTTATTTTAGAGAGGATAAACCAACAGGAATCTGGCAGGGAGCTGCTGGTGTCACCTCCCAGTTGCACAGCTCCATCCTGCTGGAGAAGCAGTGGAGATGGCCTGGCCTGGGTCTATTCCTGCACACCGGGAGCAGGCAGGAGGGGAATGGAGCAGCACAATCTCTTGAGGAGTGTTTTGTTGGGATGGATGGATAGCTCGTATTTAAAGCTTAATAGAGCTCAGGCAATTTCACCTCGCTGCCCATCCAGATGAGGAAGAGCTCATAAATGGGTGAACTCCGAGACAAAATGAGACCTTTTCCTCCATCCAGGGAGATTGCTGCACCTGGAGTGCAGGAGCCAGGGATATTTCCTGCTTGTAAGGAGCTATTCCCAGTGATCACTGCTGCATTCTGGAGAAAAATGCCTTCAATTTCCACCGCCAGAATGCACCAAGTGATTTGGCCAACTCAGATCCTTCTTTGTTAAACATTCCATTGCTCTTGGCAGAGCAGCGAGAGCCAGGCCTGCTGCTCAGTGGAACCACAGCCCTTGGATCCAGGCACAGGGGAGATTTCCCCTTGGGAATGACCCAGGGAGACAGGGAGGTGCAGAGCCCCAGCAGCAGCACCACGATTTCTGCCCTGATCCCAAGCACAAGGAGAGTGATGCCTGTGCAGGCTGCCCTAGAGCAGAGGCTGGGCAGAGTCCCAGAATAAAGCAGGGATTTATTCAAAGGATCTGCTCCATGGATCCACCTTGGGCAGCACAAGAGCCCAGCCAGGGCTGCACCCAAGATGAACCAAAATGGCCCCAAAATGCACGGCCGGGCACAGGGTCTGTCACTGGGATCAGTTCTGCTCCATTTGCACCTTGCAGTTCATTGTCCCATTCCAGCTTTAGCCCCTGCAGTCCCACCCTGCTTGTTTTTCTCTCTCCAGCCCACGGGGTTTGTGCTCCTGGGCTGAGATTTGGATCATTTGTCCTTGGTGCCCAGCTGGAGCAGGAATTGTTTTGTCTCCCTGCTCTGTGCACAGAGCTCACCATGCCCTGATATGGAGCTCAGAACTTCACACTAAAGCAGCACAGAATGTGAAAAATAGAAAATCTGAAAGCTGAGGCATCAAGAGGAGCCCATTCCCACTCCCAGCCAGCCCACCCCTCCACCCCTCATTCCCAGCTCCAGCTCTGCTCCCTGCTGTCCCTTTAAGGCTGTCAGGCAGCCCAGACAGGGCTGGGATAATTCAGCTTCCTCTGCTCACAGCAGATTAGATACCGTGGTCAGTGAGTCTGAAAAGAAGAAATGCAGAACTCATTTGCATCAATGCTTTCAATTTGCTCAGAATGTTTTCTCTTTTAATTATTAGCCCAGAGTAAACTACTTATCAATTAATTGCTAGAAAATGGAAGTGAGTGTGTGTTATAGCTTAAATCTCTAATTGGCTAGACTGTTGCTTTCTTGTTAAATGCTAATTAAAGTTTTGAAACAGGCAAACATTACTTAACTTTAAATGGCTTAACGAGACCCACCAAGGTATAAACATTTACATTACACATTAGTTTTGTGCCAGATCATGGGAAACCCAAAGCAAAGATGACAAGAGTTGATTTTCACTAATAAATTACACAATTTATATGGATTTTAATTAAATTTAAAAGGTCTTTTTCTTAATCTCATTTGTCAACTATCTGGTAAATATTGCAGATAACTTATCCCATTAGTGTTTAGATGTATTTTTTTCTTCGCAGAACCACAGAACAGTTTGGGATGGAAGGGACCTTGAAGGGCCTCTGGTTCCAACCCTCTGCCCGGGTCATCTCATTGCCATAACGATAAATTGGGATTTACCACCAAATTTATCATGTCACCCCAGCAAGTTTATAATCACCCCAGCAAGAATTTCATTTTTGACCTCCACACACTTTCTAAACCTATGGAACAATTGAAAAATATTCCTGAAAAAACATCAAACTAGATACTGATGTTAAATTAAGTTTGTGGAACTCAGCCAAAGTTAAAACTATAGGCAGGACAAGAGCTGTAGCAGCCCCAAATGTTATTTTTAGTGTGGCATTTCAAGCCTCAGATTGAGTTCAGCGACTGGAACCAGAAATGTGAGAGATTAAAGCTCAGCCACTCCCTGAGGCATTGCTCTCTCTGAAAAAGCTTCAGTCAGAAAAGGAAGGGCTCACATGGGCAATGCCACCTTCTCAGGGCAGTCTGACCAAAGAGGGAGGTGCTGGCATAAAAAAATGAGATGCAAACAAAGCAGTTTGCAGCCAGCACAAACACTGGGACTCCTTTTGATGCTTCCAATTTGGAAGTTACAAATAATTTCATTATAACCCCAGATCTCAATGAAAAGGTACCAAACAGATCTGCAATCTCCATATTTAATTAGACATTGGGGAGAGCAGGCAAAGATGCTGGTTTATTTATTTATGATGCTGGAAATCAAACAGGGAATTGAGGCCTTGACAAAGAGGGATGAGGGAATAACACAGAGCTTCACCTGTGTGCTCTAGGTTGGTATCAAGTGCTCTAAAAACATCATTTAACCCCTCCTAAGCTGTGGCCTCAGCACAGCTCCAAGGACCCTCCTCACCTTTAAGGAGCAGAGTCAGACAGGCCCAGGTGGGAGTGAGGAGCTGTAAAACCCAGCCACAGCCACCGAGTACTCCTGAAAATGAGAGAGTCATTTAGAGCCCTAAAGATGGGATTTCTGAGTGCTCCAGTCATTAGAAGTGTAAAATCCCATTGATTTTCAGTGGAGCTTGATCTCCCTGGGCAGGTGAAAATCCCGTTCTGAATGCCAAATCAAGAAGCCAGCAAGGAGCAAGTTTTGGCTAAGATCTGAATGCCACAATTCCACCTGGATGTGCCCTGAGCACCTGCAGGGCCATCCGAGCTCCTGGAGCAACTTCAAGCTGCTCTTTGAAGCAGGAGTCTGTGCCAGAGGGTTTATTAACCTGGAAAGGATAACCAGGGAGCTGCTCCAGAGCTGTGCTCCACACCCCACTCCCAGACAGCTCATAAAGCAAACACTGCCTGCTTACAGCCAATTATTGTCACTGCTCAGCACATTCTTCCTTCCCTGAAATCAGCAGAAATAGAAAATTCCTTTTTTTTTAATCTCAAATTGTTCTGCAGGCTGACTGAGCCATTAACAGGTCCTGGGTGCCCCTTCCTGGCTGATAATGAGCATTTTCCCAGGTTCAATGCAGAAGGCAGCCCTGCAGGCTGTGTTTTGCAGGGATTCAGGCACACAGGGAGGGCACTGCTCCTCCCCAGGCAGTGGAGCTCTCACACTCACTCTGGGGGCACCGGGGAATTCAGCTTCATTTCCAACTTCTTTCATTAACCTGATACACAGTAACAAATTAAAACTTCAATTACCTGCAAGTCAAAATGGAGAAGCTACAGAGACTGAGGAGATAGGGAAAAGCGTTTAGGCGGCTGAAGTGATAGCACTTTTTTCAGCTCTAATTGATTCCTAATTCCAGGCTGTTGCCATGGCAGCCACACTCCTGCCTGGTCCATGAGCCAGCCGTGTCCCTGTGGATGCTGCAGCACCTTTGGATCAGGAGCAGTTTGGTGGAACACCACCAGGCAGGGATGTTGGATCAAATTCAAATATTGGGCAAAACCACATCCTCCTTTTGAGACTGTCAGCTTCAGCTGCTCGTGGTAAAGCTGCACGGGTACAAAGCAAAGGTTTGAGACCTCCAGGAGGTGGAAAGGTTCTGCATGTCCAGGATACCCAGTCAGTGCATCCACGAGAGGCAGCAGGGACAGAGGTGCTGCAGGCCGAGCTCCAGGATGGGTTAAAATCCCTCCTCTGGCACCCAAAAATGCCTCCTCTGGCACAGCTGATCCCTATTTAAGATCATCACTGTAAAAAAGCCTCTCCACGTTGAAGGTCCTGCAGGGAGAAAGGAGAAAGTTCGTGAGAAAATTGCCTGATAAAATAAGAGAGGGAAAAAAAACCAAAAGAGATTTAGTAAAGAGCTGCCATCCAGGGATATTAGACTGAGCTTGAGAATAGATTCTATCTGATCAAAGCTCATCCCTCTCCTGGAATTTGAATAAGTCTGAGGCTTGTCTGGCTATTTTGCATCCCCACCTTTCCCTGGCAGAGAGGAGCTGGGGGTCTCAGCCCCTGGCTGGGGAGAGATAAAGCAAATCCCTGGAGCCCAGGTTAATCAGAGAGAAACCTCTGTTTGCTGTTTAACAGCAATAAACCACCCCATGAGACAAACTGCCCTGCTGGAGGGGAGCACAAAACCTTCTGGAGGCTCTCCTCATCTGCGCCTTGTGCTGGGCAGAGATGGAAAACCTCTTGGAGGAGAGGATGGCACCTCAGAGGGACATGTCCTGCTGAGGCCTGGCCCCAGCCTCCAGCACAGCCCCTTTGTCACCTGCAGGCCGTCCCACCGAGAGGGAGAGCTGGAAATGCTGTCAGGAGAGGTTTCTGAGGAGAACAAATGTGAGACAGGAGAGCTCTCACCCGGCTGGAGCAGGGGAACAGGGATCCCTGAGTTCAGCTGGTTAAGAGGCAGCTCAGGGGCAACAGCCTCCTGCAATGCAGAGTGTAAACAAAATAAGCACATGGATAAGTGACTTCTGTTAAAAATAAACTCCCCTGCACATTTTGGGACCAGCACCCAAACCTCCACCAATATCCCCCTTGAACACAATCCCAGAAAGAGCCAGTTGTGAGCTGACAGTGTTTGGTGGTACTGTCATGTAAATGTAAAATCTGCCCAGGAAATAAACCCTTGACAGCAGAACAATTGTTTTTCTGCTCGTGGCACAACCAAACACAGAAACCAAGTGTCCCACACAGTTTTTTATTTCTAAAATACAACACAAATAATTCTGATCACCCTTTGAAAGCTTAGGAAAACAGTTGTTTAAATCCAGATGTTTTGGGTCCCTGTTCTCTCACTGAGGCAAATAAACATACCTGCTAAAAAGCAGGAGCCCAAAATGTGCTACAAGCAAATGAAATTTTGCTGAGTGCTGTTACCAGAAGAATTCTTTCACCTTGCACTCCCTCTTATAAAATAATTAATTCCATTGCTTGCTTTGCTCTCTCAGCCTTCAGTTGCTCCAACACTGCTGATTCCAAAGGAAACGTTCCTGCTCTGCCAGTGTGAGAGCTCAAGCTCTGATGTCAACATCAGAAATCCATTTGGGATTGCTGAGCATCCTCTGTGCCCTGTTCCCAGCCATGAAGTGCCTGCTGCATCACCGTCTTCATCCCAGGGGCTATTTCAGGAATGGGAATACAGCTGGGGGTTATATTATATACAGGACACATCTCACCCCAGCCAGCCCTGTCTGCTCTCTGCAGCTCCACCCAGATGTGTGGGTTCCACATCACAGCAGCACTTCAGCTCCCTGCATCCAGCCCAGCTCCTGGGGACACACAGAGGCCTCAGTTGCTTTAAAACATTGAATTTCCCACCTGTGAAACCCAGGCAGAGAGGTTTAATGCACTGCCAGGACCCCCTGCACCCCTGACATATATTTGCAATACATTTCTATATCTGTATTTTGGTTTGGGTTGTGTTTATATTTATAATGTCTATTTATATATCTATAAAGATACACAATACTCTATGAAAAAATATAATATCTTATTGTAATATATAATGACTTATGTTACGTGTTAAACTTTAAATATAGAATGAATATATAAAAATAAAAGTTGTTTATTCCCATTCCTACACATATATTTGTTTTGTTTAAATATAGTTCTGGTTATGATTTTACATTTAAAATCCAATTTCTAAATAAAATGACAAAACAAACAGCATCAAATTCCCACCAATATCCTCCAAAAACATCAAAATACCTCCACCAGCCAAACAACTGCCAGCAAAAAAACCACACAAGGCTCTTTTCACAAACAGTGCTCATCTCTCCTCCCCTGACACCAGCAAAGGGGGCTGCAGGAGGAGAGGGGACCTGGTGGCCATCCCTGACTGGGGAGAGAGATGGCACCCAAAGGGAATTCCCCACCTGCCTGAGGAGGTGAAAAATGGAGCTGGAGTGGATATTGTTCATACAATTTGATGTCAATGGGCTGTTAAAAACCACCCTGCCATTGGTAAAAACAATATTTCAATATTAACTTTGTTATTTAGATGAAATGTCTGTGGTGGAACAGCATTGCCCTTACAGCTGTATGGGTGATGTATTGGTGCGCTGCACATTCTGGCTGAAGGAAAAAATAGTTGTGATATTTTTAATAAAAACCTCATTTTCCTGTTCATTTTTGTACACAGCAAACAGATTTCACCGTAGGTGGTTGGATCTAATTCATTAGCTCCATCATCACTGATATCACAGAATAATCTCCCCATCAGCCCAGCTGCCTCCTTGCAGCTCTCCTGAAGGTACTTGGAAATCCAATTTCCATGTTGAATATCAATCAACCCCTTCTGAGTCGGCCAGTGAGGCACAAAATGGGATTTTGGACCCTTCCCCTCTGCCCCAGGCTGGAGGAGGCAGCAGCAGGGGCTGAGAGGGGACAAATCCCCTCTCCTGTGGGCTGGGACATCCTGGGCTCTGCCTTGGCCTCCAAAAACAAACCCTGCAAAACAAAATGCTGCAGGACTTGCCCAGATCCTGCAGGGGATTGCTCCTGGTCATGGGATAATCACTGAGGCTGGAAAAGCCCTCCAAGGCCAGGGGATCATGAATTTGCTGGAGTTCAGCTGGTTAAGAGGCAGCTCAGGGGTAACATTCTCCTAAATTAGAGTGATAAACTAAGCATATAAATAAGTTATTTCTATTAAAAATGAACTCCCCAGCAAGTTACCAAGGCCGTCAGTTCCAACCAGCCCCAGCAGTGCCCATGTCCCCAGTGCCACATTCACAGGGCATTAAAGCCCCGCAGGGAATCCTGCAGGACAAGCACGGGGATGTGTTCAGTCCCATCCTGCAGGACAAGCACAGGGATGTGTTCAGTCCCATCCTGCAGGACAAGCACAGAGATCTGTTCAATCCCATCCTGCAGGACAAGCACAGGGATCAGCCTGATCCCATCCTGCAGGACAAGCACAGGGATCTGTTCAATCCCATCCTGCAGGACAAGCACAGGGATGTGTTCAGTCCCATCCTGCAGGACAAGCACAGAGATCTGTTCAATCCCATCCTGCAGGACAAGCACAGGGATGTGTTCAGTCCCATCCTGCAGGACAAGCACAGAGATCTGTTCAATCCCATCCTGCAGGACAAGCACAGGGACCTGTTCAGCTCCAGCCACGCCATGCCTTGCTCCCCTGACTCTCCAGGATCAGGACACAAACCAGTTCCCAGACCCAAGGGTTTGCAGGGAGAGGCAGAGGGTGTCACCCAGCCTGCCCCCTCTCCTGGAGGAACACCCCACAGGGCACCTGGGTCTCTGTCCTTTCCTTTCGCCCTTAAATAATTTAGATGGGGGAATCAACTCCACACAACCACAGTTTTTACAAGTGTATCCTCAGCCAAAAAAATATCCCATAACCTTGAGGAGATGAACTTCCCAGCAGTGATTTCAATGCATATTGCTACAATCAAAAGACAATTTTGTTCCCTGACAGTTATGATATTTCTCAGTGAAAATATGGCCTATCACTTCCATTTCTACTGATTCATAAATCACATTGTTGCCTTTTGCAACGCTCTTTCCAAAACATTTCCATGCACTTTGGCTCTACCCTGACTAACCCTTCCAGAAGGGCTTTCAGTGCCCCTGGCATCAGCAGGCTGTACAGAACATTGTGGCAGGAATTCTTTGGCACAGGGCTGTATTTTTAAGGATATTTGCCATTTGAGCCCACATTTCCCACCAGTAAATCCCACTACCCATGGCACTAATCTACTCCGAACACCCTAAACCTTACAAAAATGGGTCTGAGTAGTAGAAAGGTCATTAAATAATAACAGGAATTTCATCTCTGAGATAAGCAGCACGGGGAAAGGTGTGTCCTGGATTTGGGGAGATGAGCAGGACATGAAGTGCTCAGAGGAGGAGGGAACACAACAGGGAGGAGGCTGAGCCCGAAGGACTCAGGAGAGGAGCAAACCAAACCACGTTATTGGGATGTAGCAGTGGCCTTGGAGCCCACAGCCCAACAGCTACTGCACCCCAGGAAAACCTCCTGGTCTGCCTCCTCCCAAAGTCTCAGTCCTTTGTTGGAGCCAGGATTCCTCAGGAGTGCTGGACTGTTCTGCTTGTGGCTTTGCTGCTGGTTTAGATATCACTGATATTAAATAAAACGTGAATTTAGAGCTGCTCTGTCCACCCCAGCCCTGCCAAAAACAGCCCTGTACAAACTGCTGGTAAGGTTTGGGCTTTGGGGGTCCCATTTGTTCCCACTTTGGGAATCCAAGGGATTGGGCTGCTCTCCAATGGCGGGACAGCAGAGTAGCAAATATTACAGAGCAAGCTAAGGACATAAGAAAATGTAAAAGAAAATAGTCCCTAAGCAATTTAATACTAAATTAAAAATTGAATCCTAAACCAATTCCCCAGTAATGGACTATTTCTAATTAATTACCTTGTGTGTCTATAAAGATTTTTGTGGACCTCCCAGGCACGAGTCATTTTACCAGGGCTGTTTCTGTAGGAGCTCATTTATCTCAGTGAATGGGGCTCAAACCACCAGAAACAGTGCTGAGCTTCACCCCCCAGCCACAGGGGCAGGTCAGCGTGCTGGGGGAAACTGAGGCACGGGAGGGATCAGAGGGATTTGTGAGGCAGGATTTGGGCTCTCCAGACACACAGGACTTTGTGGACTTTGAGGATTTACCCTGAATTTATTTACACAGCAGAACTGTGCCTGTCTCTGCAGGGCTGGGATTAAAACCTGCTGTTCAGGAGAGAGAAACTCATCCAAGGCAACAACACAAGCTTTAAATTTCAGTTTGACTCCAACTCACAGACAGGAAGTGCTGGAGAATCTCACGTGTAACAGAGCCCCTGTGCAGTCAGGAACAGCAGAGATCAAACAGCTCAGCAGAATTTTGCAGGAGTTATTTGTCCATTCCACCTCTGCAGAAGGGCAGGGATGTAACGAAGCCCAAAGATCAGCCAAAACCCTGATGAAAGCACCAGAGCACCCAGGAGAGCTCAGCGCTGGGCTGTCTGTGGGATGATATCTGTGCAGCACAGGGGGAGAGGCTCAGCTGGCAGAGATCCTGGCTGGCTGTTCCCTGATCCCATCCCGCAGCTCCAGGGGATGGGTCAGGGTCATTCTCACCGACATCCTTCCACACTGCCTCGCTAAATGCCAGCTTGGGCCAGGCTGGGAAATCCATCATCCCAGCGCCAGAGGGGGCACGTCCCTCACCAAAGTGGGAGCACCCCAGGGCTGGGCAGGGCAGGAGCTACCCCAGCACTGAGGGACCCTCTGAAACCCCTGAGGGATCCACCCAGTGCTGCCCATCCCGCCAGCCCTGCGCTCCTCTCCCAGCACATGCCCTGCACCCCCACCTGGAAAGGGCCCCATTGTCCCCATTGCCCACCATTTCTGCCATTACATTTCTGCTGTAATTCCCCTGCAGGCCCAGCCCTCCCCTCCCTCCTCACTCAGAATTCCTGGGAGATGCTCAGGCCTATGGAAGCAGCAAGAGCAGTTTGCCCCACTGAGAAATTCCTTGACAGCATTTTCCTGATGGAAAAATAAAAATTCTAGGAATTACTTTGTGAGGCATCTCTTAGGCAGTTATGGCAGGGCTCTTTTCTCTCTCCTGATGTGCAGATTTTTCAGGAAAACACCAAATCAGAGATAAATTCCCTGTGATTTCCCTGAAGAGAGAGCAGGTGCTGATCTAACAGCAGAATCCCACTGAACCAGGAGAATTCCAACCTGTTCAGGAATGTGCATAGGATAACCAGGAGTACTGGTGGGTACAACAAGAAATTCTGTTTCTAAAAGGACAATTAAAAGGGCTCAAGTGTTGCCTCAGTGGGTGAGAGCCTCATGTATCCTGCAGCAAAGCAGATTTGAGCAGTGAGCAGCATTGAGCTGTACTGTGCAGTTATGGCCAAAGTGAATTCGTAACTGCACTTGTTTGCCAGCTCCCTGCATGTCAGTCATCCAGGGCTGAATAACGGGCCATTAATATTATTGATATTGATGTTATTGCTGATATTACTGTTCCTGACCTCTCTCAGCTGCTCCTTCCACGGTCCCACCAGGTCCCCTCCAGCTCAGGATATTCCATTTCCTGCAGCCCCAGGCTCAGATCCCACCTCCCCGCAGGGCACCAGGCACAGGTGGGGCTGGTTTGGGAAGAGCCAGGGAATGGAAAAGTTCCAGAACAGCAGCAGTGATGCTCCTCGGGCTGCTGTAACCCAGCAGGGTTTTATGGACACGTGTCTCAGACAATCCAGGGAGGAATCCATAAAATGCAGGGTTCAGCTTCACTGACACATCACACCAGGCACACGGGGAATAAACAACTCGGAGTAAGCTCCTTTATGATCCTCCAGACTCTTCCCTTTCTTTACAATCACTTCTTCTCTTCTAAAAGATGTAACTACCGGTTTTGTTTGCAGGTGTTTTTTGCTTCTGAGCGATTTTCCATTCTTTAACTTATTTATAATTAAAAGGTGTGTGAAATGCCAAGAGATTATTTGCTGTTCCACGAGGGATTTAAAGAACCATCACAATAAATCAATGAAAGGTTCACTATAAAGGGAGGGAGATGGACACTGGCAATATGAAACAGCAGTGAACTGTAAAAATAAGAATTAGGCTGCTGAGCTGTTTGTCAAACATGGGGAAGCACTGACAGGGAAGGCAAGAAATTCTATTTAGAATCACAAACAGCTTAGGTTGGAAGGGAACTTAAAGCCCATCCAGCGCCATGGCAGGGACACCTCCCACTGTCCCAGGTGCCCCAGTGTCCAGCCTGGCCTGGGCACTGCCAGGGATCCAGGGGCAGCCCCAGCTGTGCCAGGGCCGCCCACCCTCATGGGGAACAATTCCTTTTGTACAAAACCTCCATTTCCCCTCTTCAGTTGCTCTCCAGGCACCCTTGGTCCCTCTTGTACCCCAAACCACAGCAAACACCCCCCTGCTCCCCCCAAAGCAGGCAGGGCCAGAATTCTGCTCATCCCAGCAGAGCTCCCAGCACAGCACAAGGGCAGGGCTCACACCCCTGGCTGCCTTCAGGTCTCACCAAACTCCCCAATATCCCAGGAATTGCAGGAAGGCAATCCCTGCACAGGGGGCCCTCTGGGCCAGCAGGGTCTGGGGGCTTTGGGGCAGCCTGTGGGGCTCCTTCCAGCGACATCCCTGCCAGAACAGGGAAATCCAAGCACTGCAGCAGCAGAGCAGGCTGCAGGAAATGAAGGAGCTGCTCCCTGCAGGCTCCCTCTCCCAGGCATGGGTCACTGCTGGGCACAGTGCTCTGCTCAGGCCAAGGTGAAGCATTTTGGGGCAGTCCATGCTCCTCAGGGGGCAGGAGGGTCGCTGTGAGGAGCAGGGATGGGTCACTGATTGTCACAGACACATTTTATGAAAAATCCTTTCCTTAGGACTTTTCCTCCTGAGAAGCTGAGAGGCCTCAGGAACAAAATGTAAATATTGATTATCTGCTGCTGTGGGATGCAACAGGTGCATCTGTGATTGGTCTCATGTGGTTGTTTTTAATTAATGGCCAATCACAGCCCAGCTGGCTCAGACAGAGAGTCCGAGCCACAAGCCTTTGTTATCATTCTTTGCTATTCTATTCTTAGCTACCCTTCTGATGAAATCCTTTCTTGTATTCTTTTAGTATAGTTTTAATGTAATATATATCATAAAATAATAAATCAGCCTTCTGAACCATGGAGTCAGATCCTCGTCTCTTCCCTCATCCTGGGACCCCTGTGAACACCGTCACAACTGATGGGCACAGTGCTGTGCTCAGGCCAAGGTGAAGCATTTTGGGGGAGTCCATCCCTCTCAGGGGGGCAGGAGGGTCACTGTGAGGAGCAGAAGCCATGTGCAGACACCACAGACCCAGCCCAGAGTCCCTGAGGAATCCGTAATTTACACTGGAATCCAAAATCTGCTGATCCAGTGGTCCCACGAGAGGATAAATGAGCAATAACAGCCTCAGGAGATTCCTGAGGGTTGTATTTCTGCAGAGGAGAACATCTCCACTGCCTCACAAGCTCACAAATCACACTGGAGGGAACTCACTGATCACAGCATCCAAAGACATGAAAATCCACTCAGTGGGCATCAGAACCATTCAGCAAAAGCTCCACCATGGAACGAGCCACAATTAACTCCTTGTTGGCCCCTCCTGGATGATCTCCTCATCCCAACAAAAGTCAGCTCTATTCCCTGAGCCAATGCAGAGGCTGCCGAGCTCCTTCCCTCAGACCTGGCACAAATGGAGGCTGGAGTGCAGTAACAATTCATGACCTCGGAGCGCTATGCAAATGAGCCCATTCACACGCATACAGCCAGTACCTAAATTATCCTCCCTGCCGTCTGCCACTCGATTGGAGCAGCCCCAGATTGATGGGGATTCTCCCCAGCGTTTCAGATCTGCCTTCCCTCCTTCCCTCTGCTGTGCCAGCCTCCCCACCTGGGGCTCCTGGCATTCACCCCTTCCAGGGCGGATGCAAACATGGGGTGAGACCCACAGGGGTTCAGAGGGGCTCACTGCTGATAGAAAAAGGTTTTTTTATGGCCTCCAGCCCCAAACCCTTTTGGGATTTTGGGGATGGCAGATTGCTTTATGCTGTCCCACAAACAACACCGAGCCAGCCCCTTGCTTGGAGTTAAAGCTGATGAAGGCAAGAGCAGC
>NW_005054420.1:1329012-1338930 GCF_000277835.1 Geospiza fortis | reverse complement strand
GTTTTATTCCAGTTTTGTCTTTTCCAAGACCCCTAAGACAAATGTAAGTCACTCCACACAAGCTCACTCCCTTCCCCCACAGTTTATCCCAGATTATTTTTCCCAGCCCTTGCAGGAACATGCCACACCTGTTTAAACCTGAACAATTCAACAACAGCTCTGCTGCTTTACCGCATCTTTCATTTCATTCTTTACTCACAATTAGACTTCACACTAATTCCTGTAGCCCTCAATTATGAGCACAGCTTAACAACATACCTGAAAGAATTTGAGAGACATTTTATCTCCCGATGCAGCCCTGAAAAAAAGGCCATAATTGCTTGTCATTCAAAGGAAATTAAAAATCATTTGGGGAACGATGTGAATGGAATTTGCAATTAATCTCAGGGTTTTTTCCCTCTCCAGGAGGAGCCCTGTGCATTGGAGGGCCCTTCAGCAGCCAGATGAAGGACAACGACTGCTCTGGGCGTGGATTCCACCACACCAAGGGCTCCCGACACGAATTTAGATGTTCAGCTTTACCCTCAGATGACCTGGATCTAGTCATGCTGCAATTCCCCCTCCCCTGCACGGGAATGAAGCTGTCAGCAGCTTCTGGAAGGCCTGGCAGCCAATAAGAGGCAGGAGCTCACACGTGTGGCAGCCGCTCATCCCATCTCCTCCTGGAAGCCTCAGAGCACTGACCATCACTTCCCTGATGGCACCAGCACAAAATCACAGCCAAATTAATTCATCCTCAAGCAGGTGGGTTTTCAGGCACATCAGGGGATATTCTCACATTAATAAAAAGAAAACCCAATCAAAACCCCCAGGTTTAGTGCTTGTCTACGTTTATTTTTCTCTTTAAAAGTTCAGTTGAGAATAAATCCTATATTTTTTTTCCTGTAGAACACCTGTCCCTATAATCCATAACACATTTGCCTATCAGGAGCCACCCAGAAATAATAAGAAAATAGATTTTCACAGGGAAATATTTTTCCTAATTGAAATTCAAGTGGTTCATTTTTTTAAATAAAAATGTTCATGTTTTTGGTGATTTTAGTTCAAGCTCAGGACAAAACCAGCCAGAACATCTCGTTTAAGGCCCTCAATAATTACAGAAATTAGTGACATGGCATAACTTTGTCTTCCCATTCTGAGCCCCCCTGCCTGTGCAAGTCTTTAATTACATCTTCAGCCCTTCCCCACTGCTCCCTGCGCACACCGAGCTCAATCCTCCCTCCCAAACCAGCCTGGATTTAATATTTCGGGGTTGCCTCATTTTTCAGTGTGTGCCTGAGCCTTATCTGCTGCCGACTGTCCAAACACTGCTCCCAAGAAAGAATTTTTCATTTCCTTTGGGCTTTTCTCGCCTGTTTGTCGCTATCTGAATGCTCCACAACATTAATTAAACTGACAAGGTAAGGCAGCAAAATTATCTCCACTCTGCACACAGGGGGCTGAGGCAGAGAGTTCAAGTTGAAAGGAAAGCTGGCCATAAACTCCACAAAAATATTGTGGTTGAAACAAACTCCAAAAGCAGCCTTGCCTTTCCATGAGGGCACGGGAGGAGGACCTGGACAAGCACAGGTTTCAGCTGAATGCAGAAAAAAACCAGCCTGAACACAGAAAATTGCCATTTAGCCTTTGAAGGCTTGGATTTACACTTTGAGGCTGAAAACAGAGTTTGGTCCAGAGCAGCCCAAACCAGCCCCACACTGGGTGCTCCACGCTGGGCTTCCCATGTGAATGCATGGATGGAATTGGAAGTGAAACAGTCCCCAAAAAATCACCATTAAGGGACCTAAGGAAGGGTTTCAGTGCTGATAGAGAAGTAAACACCTCTGTCCAAGTTCAGGTAATGAGGGATCCACACAGCCCCAAAAAATCACCATTAAGGGGTCTAAAGGCAACATTGAGGCATCTAAAGGAAAGGTTTCAGTGCTGATGGAGCAGCAAACACCTCTGTCCCAGTTCAGGTAATGAGGGATCCCCTCAGCCCCTGCTGCATCCCTGGGCAGGCCGCACTGCAGAGCTCCTGCTTTGTGGGGTCAGCACTCACTTTCCCCTGCTCTCCACCACCAGAATAAAGCAATAACAGAATAAAGGGGATCCCCCCAGCCCTGCTGCAGCCACCAGGGAGGCAGAGGCACCCTCTGACTGACCCCAGGGGTGCTGGTGAGGATTTTAGTGCAAACTGCAGATTCTCAGGGGTTGGACTCTCCCCCCAGCATGGGCAAGAGCTGCTGCAAGAATAACCTGGAGGAGCTGGGAAAGGGAGCCCAGCATCCCTCCTGAGTCACCCCAAACCCCCAGCTCTGGCTGCAGATGGGATTCTGCTCCTTCTGCTCACACCCCCATTCACTGAATCCCATCAGAGCCACCCAGACAAGGCTAAAAGGAGGTGTCTAGACAAGGAGCAGATAATTCTGGGTGCTCCAGTGGCTGTGCTCTCCTCCTGGCGAGGCAGAGCTGCGTGAGAGTCCCAACGTGCCAGACACAGCCCCAAAAATAATTTATAGACTTTCAAAGCCAATATTTTCAAAAATAAATGACAAATATAAAGACAAAATCATCAAAACACTTGCAGAAAGTAAGGGTTTAAACTTCCAAAGAAATGTCATAACATTTTCTCTGAAAATTATTCATAGCCTTCCAATCAGTTCCAGAATCTTCTGCTTCTTTCCCTCCCTACCAACTGCTATTAAATGTAGCAAGGTACTGACTGCAGGGCTTTGCCTCTGCTAAATCCCTTCCCAGCATGTCAAGTGTATCAATATTTGAACAGGCAATGGCAAATTCCACAGCCTTACAGATATATTTATTAATTTCAATCATCAGGCCAGGGAGGTGTGAATGAGGGCACTGTCATTTAGGGCCGTAATTAATCATCCCGGACACTTCCCTGTCAGGGCCCATAAATCAAGAAGCAAAGTGTTTCTCCTCCTGAGTGATATGGAAGCAGCATTAGCAGGGTGACAAAAATCTAATGCTGTCAGTGAGTGGGAGATATTTTATCTGCCTTTGACACGGGGCTGTTCCACACGGGTGCCCTCCACCTCAGAATTTATTTTCTGCCGGTAGAGCACACATTTTAAAAATATGAACAGAGCAGAACAACAAGGCTGAGGTACGGAGTTGCCAAATGCCAAGACAGAGGAAAGTTTCTGAAGGAAAAGGGAAAAAAAGCCCTGACACATCAATCCAAGGTGTAACAAACACATGTTGGGAGTAAGAAGGGACAAATCCCTGTCTGCAGGGTGTGGTGCTGTTCACAGGTCCAAGGATGAGGGAAGAGGTGAGAATCTTGACTCCATGTTTCTGAAGGCTGATTTATTATTTTGTGATATATATTATATTAAAAGAAAATGATATATTAAAACTATAGTAAAAGAATAGAAGAAAAGATTCATCAGAAGGCCAGCAAGGAAAGGAATGGAATGATAGTAAAATCTTGTGACTGACCAGAGAGTCCGAGACAGCCGGACTGTGATTGGCCATGAATTAAAAACAACCACATGGCCCAATCACAGATGCACCTGTTGCATTCCACAGCAGCAGATAATCATTGTTTTTCTTTTCCTCTGAGGTTTCTCAGCTTCTCAGGAGAAAAAACCCTAACGAAAGGATTTTCCATAAAATGTGTCTGTGACAGCAGGGCAGTGCAAGGCAATTCCTGGATTGTAGAACAGCTCTGACCCAGCCCCTGCTCAGCTCCACACCCAGCAGCCACGGGGCTCTTGAGGAAAGCACAAGCAAAAATGAGGCTTAAAGCACTGATTAAACTAGAGAGAAAATAGGAAGAACTAAATCTCCTTTTCAAAAATAAAAAAAGGCTGAGTGCAGGTGTGAGAATCATCCATACCACACAGGACATGTCCATGGTGAGGAGGCTGCCAGGCTGGTGCTCCTCAGCTCCTGGCAGGGGTCACCACCCTTCCCTTCCCTGCCCTGGCATTGCCTGCTCGTATTTCACACCAGAAATGTGAAATGTGAACCACCAAGCCTTCAGATTTTCACTGCTTCAAGAGATTCTTTTCAAGTGCAGCCATACAGGGCCATTTATTACCTTTAATATTTGGATGGAGCTGCTGAAAGCCAGACCTGAACCAGCCAGGCACAGCCAGGCTGGTGAGAAACCTGCATTTGAAGGGATCCAAGCCCTGCACTAACAGCTTGTCTGAAATGCATTCAAACACTCGAGATACTTTTTTAAAAGCCTTGTTAGATCCTGGGAATAACAGTCAGCATCATTTTATTTGACATTTCTTCCCTCTCCTGGTACACCACGCGTCCCTTGGATTATTCAGAGCCTCTCCTGGCAGGCGCTCTGACACTTCTCACAACACAAATCACCTGGGGGGGCTCTGATCCCCAGGCAGCAGCTGATGCAGGCTGGTTTTAGGGCTCTTGCTGGTGCCTGAAGCACCTGAGAGGGATCTCAGGCAGCTGCCATGGGGAACAGTGAATTTTCTGGAAGGGTCCAGCTGAACAGAGCCCAGCTCTGACGTGATAAAACACAGCCATGAACACACCTCCCCACCTGGCACTAAACACAGTTCAAAGCTCCCCCTGACACCTTTCATCTTTAAATATTTGAGATCTCAGCTCTTCAATTCTGCCAGTAACAATTCAACCTGCAACTCCTTACCCCACTTATTCGCAGGCTACAAACTTTATAGCCAAAATCAAACCTAAATATACCTATTGCAATCTACCATGGGAAAAGAAATCATAAAATTCCTTATTTAATCACACAATTCTATCACCAATCTGCTGAAAAAATAGGTGCACAAGGGCATTACTGCCTGAGCTCTGAGTGCTGAGGTGGAATTCTGCCCACAGGCAGTAACTATAAACCCAGGTCTGAGATAATCCAGTTGTAAAACATTGAGCATAAACCACATGCTTTTAGCCTCTGATGGAAGCATTCTTCTCCAAAGCACAATTTACATTTAAATTGATATTGTAGGGAATCAAATACTCAAAATAAGTGTCAATGTTTTCTTCTTCACCGAGTTGTTTCCTAATTGGATTCAAGTGTTTTGCATAACCATTTCATAGTCTTATTTTGTTCTGGAAATTAAAAATAAAATCTTTCATTATTCATGATCCCTACATTCTGGGACGCGCCTCAGATTGTTTTTGTTAAGAAAATAAGAACAGGCTGTTTCCATTTAACTGCTGAGACCCAGCAAACAGAAGGAAAGAAGCAATTCCTCCTGGTGCAGTAACAGCAGAGTTCTGATGGACGCCAGCAGAAACATCCACATGCAAAATCCCTCCCCTGGCCTTCCACTCCAGGGGGACAGAGCACCTGGGAATGAGGTGCTGGAGCCACCCCTGCCTTTCCCTGGCTCTGCTCCTCTTCACACCAACCCCAAATCTCAGGGAACTGCAAACCCAGACTCTGGGCTCCCCACAGGACAACTAGAACGCTTCAAAAACAAACTAAAACAAATGCTGTTTCAGCAATAGAGCAGCAGCTCCTGAAGAGAGCTTTGTGAATGAATTCTACAACTAAGGAGGCTGAAGAACATCCATGAGCAGGGTAAATCTGGTGGCTCCAGCAGCAGGAGGTGCCCACCACACTCTGCACTCCTGGCAGGGTGGGTAGGGAACAGGATCTGCTCCATTCCTCCTCTGCTGCTGCAGGGACAAAGCACAGGTGCTGCCATGGCTTGTGACACACAAATCAAATACATTCAGTGGTGGAAGAACCCCACTGAGCAATTCCCTACCAAATTTTGTTGTTGTTCTGGCAAAAGACACGGTGGGAACAAAGTTCAGTGAGAAAGTTCTTTGTGGTTAATGTAGAAAACCAATCAAGCACCGAGATCTCCCATGGAAGCCACACGAGATCCAGGTGGCTGCAATTACAAACTCTTCAGTGAACAAAACCCTTCCCAGTCCCAAATTCCTTCATTTCTGTCCCAGGTTTGAGGGAGCTGGGGCTGTTTAGCCTGGAGAAGAGGAGGCTCAGAGGTGACCTTGTTGCTCTCCACACCTTCCTGCAGGGAGGCTGCAGACAGGTGGGGTTGGTCTCTGACAGAACCAGAGGACACAGTCTGCAGCTATGGCAGGGAAGGTACAGGGTGGATATCAGGAAGAAATTTTTCACTGAAAGAATAATGAAGCACTGGAATGCTCTTCCCAGGGAGGTGGTGGAATCACCATCTCTGGATGTGTTTAAAAAAGACTGGCCATGGCACTTGGTGCTGTAGTCTGGGTGAGGTGTGAGGGCACAGGTTGGACTCGATGATCTTAGAGGTCTCTTCCAACCTCCTGATTCTGTGATTCTGAGTACTACAGGAGCTGTTCCACAGCCAGGTGTGCTGAAGCCCCCCAGGCTGGGCAGGTTCATTCCTAATTCCCAAAATCTCCTTCTGCACCTGGCTCCTGTCCTGCTCCTGCAGGAGCTTCGGGCTGCAGCTCCTGCCAAGTGCTGCTGCTGTAATTCCCTCCCGGCCGATAACATCAGCAGGGAAATTTCACTCATCGCCTCTGCTTAGAGCTAAATGTGCTGCTAATTTGTGAAATATTTCACCTGACCCGTCAAACCAACCGAACACTTCCCTGGCCTTTCTTCCCTTAGCGTGATAACCAATTCAAAACCACTTATTCCGCTTCATTAAAATCAAAAGTTGACCTGAAAAACAATAGCTGGGGCTTGAATTGAGTCGAGCTACCCATCATCAATGCAGCAGGAGAACAACAGCAAAAATCAGAATATTGTTTGTCTCTAAATGACCATCACCTTCACAGGGATTTATTCTTTACATAACTCTTTTACTGGTTTATATTGCATTTAAAATGCCCATGTCAGCAGCCCAGGGCAGTGCCCCCAAGGGCAGGGAACATCCCATCCCATGGAGCAGCACCATCTCCAGGGTCCCCAGGTGGGGATGGACAAATGGGGTCACATTTTGCCCCCCCAAAAGCAGCCAGACACTGCACAGCCCCATTCAGCCACCCGAGGCCAAAAGCACAAAGATTTCTTCCCAAAAATTCCAACTCTCCCAGAGGAAAGGGAAGGCTAAAATAACGATTTCTATAAAACCCAACAGACTCTGCAAGCTGCTAAACACCGTTCCTAAATTAAGGAGTGTAAAGGTGAAAGGAATGAAGAGAATTCACTTTTATTGGCACAAGAAAAACCTTCCCCTTAACCAAAGGGCAACAGCTGGGTGCAGTTCAGGTTTTTAAACACATTTATGAAAACCTTTCATTCAGGAGACATCTATATTTTCAACCCAAATTCCCACCTAATAAATTTTTATCAAATTGTTACAATCCCATCAGGAAGGAAGAAAATTTTAGGACCTCATTCCCTTTTCCTTAAAGGGTGACCTACACCACAGAGCTGCTGGCAGGGGGGCAGAGCAGGCAAACTCAGGCTACAAAAATGGATTTTGAGAGTACAGAAATTAAATGCTACTGTTCAGTTTGGGTTAAATAAATTCACCCCGGCACTTGGGTTGGCTGACACAACCTAAGACCTAAAAAATTACCTTTGGAAGAAGGTGGATGAGGTCCTTGGCTGGAGGGAAGCCACAAACAAGGTTCCAGCTCAGAAAATATAATGGGGGAGGAAACTGGCAGCCTTAAATTGGCTCTGCCCCCACCCCTGGGAGGGACCATCCCGTGAGGACAACAAGGGAACGGGCAACACCTGGGATGTGCCCCAGCATCTGCCAGAGCCAGGCAGGAATTTGTGCCATGAAATGGAGTTCTGGAATTCCCAACACTGCTCAGTGATGGGGCTCTGCAGTGACAGTGTGTGAAACAGGGAATTCCCAACCCTGCTCAGTGATGGGGCTCTGCAGTGACAATGACACTGTGTGAGCTCCCATGCCAGCTCTGAAATGGAATTCCCAAAGCTGCTCTGACTGATGGGGCTCTGCAATGACAATGACACTGTGTGAGCTCCCATGCTCTGGAAGAGGGAATTCCCAACCCTGCTCAGCGATGGGGCTCTGCAGTGACAGTGTGTGAAACAGGGAATTCCCAACCCTGCTCAGCGATGGGGCTCTGCAGTGACAGTGTGTGAAACAGGGAATTCCCAACCCTGCTCTCATGATGGGCTCTGCAATGACAATGACACTGTGTGAGCTCCCATGCCAGCTCTGAAATGGAATTCCCAACCCTGCTCTCAGTGATGGAGCTTTGCAATCGCAGTGTGTGAGCTCCCATGCCAGCTCTGGAACACGGAATTCCCAACCCTGCTCTCACTGATGGGCTCTGCAGTGACAATGACAGGGTGTGAGCTCCCATGCAGGGCATTCCTACTTGGAAAACTCCCTTGGAGGACAGAGCAGAACTCTTGAGCTGTCTCTCAGCAACCCAAGCCAGCAGCAGAGCTTGTTGGAATTGTCTTTTACTCGTTTGACAGAGAGATGAAATAATTCAAATTAAATAAAGACTAAAATTAAACTGAACATCTATGCAAACCCCACCTTTCTGGAGATGTGGAATTCCGCTTGCCCTGGAGCAAAATGTTCTGTTTCAGCTGCCTGGAGGTGAAATAAGAGGCACAAATGAGTGAAGATTTTCTGTGGTCAGGTGTGATCAGATTTATTTCCCTCAAACTGGAAGCTCAGAACTCCTTACATGATTCCTCTGGGAAGGGTAAAGTCAGAGAGACCTCAGATACTACTAAATTACTCTGCAGTGGTTAAAATATAACAAATGTTATTATGTGTCATTTAAAGAGGAGGCCATCATTATAATAACTGTACAGCATGCACACATCACAAAGATTTTTATTCAATTGTGTTGGGAATTACAGTCACACCTTTCAAACATTGAAGTGACAGATTTCTCTGCCAGCACTGTCTCAGAGACTGTTCAGAAACCCCTACTGTTGTTCATCAACCTGTGCAGAATAATTGGCGCTATAATTTTATACCTGTCAGAAATGCAACGTGCAGCATTGACTAATTGCTATTTTGTGTGCTCAGAAAGGTATAAAATCAATGTAACCACTGTGGGAATCAACAAATCCTTTTGTGAAGCTGCAGAACACTAAACAGAATTATGTTTACTGCCCCCAGCCTTTGGGAGCTCCAGATTGGCTTCTATCACACATCATCCAACAGCTCTGAGAGCAATCTTGTAAAGCACTTAAACCCCCCTCCCCCTGGTGAGAGACCTGAAACCTGGCAGGTTCTCCATGAGTTCTTGCTTTGCACGGCTGTGGAAATAATGGAAGCTCTCTGAATCCCCAGTGATTCGCTTTTTCCTCTCCTGGCCTTTGTAACTTTGCCTAAATGAATGAACATCAAAAATCTGTGAAGCACTTTTAGGTTTGGAATGAGTGAATACATGGCAAGGCTTGTGAGATGGAAAAATCCTGCAAAATGCTCCCTGTTCCTCGTGCCTCACGTTAGAGAGCTGCACCCATTGCCCGTGCCTGAAATAAATGTTATTTTCTTCTTGCTGTGCCCCCTGCTCCCACTGAAACAAACAACAGAACTTCTCCTCCAGAAGCCTCTTCCACGAATGCCACTTTTATCAGGCCCTGGAAAGAACTTAATGAAGCTGGAAGTGCTGCCATCAAATTTGATGTCTGTGTGTTCCAGGAAACAAAGGCTGTGTCCTGGTTTTACAGCAGGTTTGGGCAGAGTGCTCTCCTCTGTGCAAACAACCTTCCAGTCCCACCAACGGGGTTATTGGCAGCTGCACTGGATCCTTGCAGATGCAATAAAGGCAGAAAAAAAAAAGTTACAGCCCCAATAAAAGGGTTTTAGCAACAGGTAACTGCAGAGGAAGGCAGTGCCAGCCCAATTTCCTCAGCTTGCAGTAATGGAGGTGCAGAGACACAAACGAGCAGAGGCCCTAACGAGCTGATGGCTGAGCAGGAGAAATGTTATGCACATGAAATAAATCTGATAAATTTAAATGAATTTATTTGGTTTGAAACGCAGCTGTGCATTCCTG
>NW_005054420.1:1322285-1328924 GCF_000277835.1 Geospiza fortis | reverse complement strand
GTTTCTGTTACATCAGTGAATTTCACATGTCCTGCAGGAGCTGGGGCTGGAAGGCAATGACCCAGAGGGTGGGACCTCCAAAACCCACCAAGGTCACCCAGCCCATGTCCCCAAGTGCCAAAACCCACCAAGGTCACCCAGCCCATGTCCCCAAGTGCCACATCCACGTGGCTTTTAAATCCCTCCAGGGATGGGAACTTGGATGCAGGGCATAAACCCATGGAGGCCAAAGGAAATTGCTTTTGCCAGACCCCCCTCAGCTGTGGCCCCACTTTCCAGCAGCCATCACCTGTTCCAGCAGGAAACCACGTCCTTCTGATAAACCCACAGTGATTTGCATTTGCTTTTGCATTTTTTGCAAAAAAAAAAAAAAAAAAAGCATTTGCTTTTGCAACTTTGCATTTCCTGTCTTAATACATTTAATTAATCCATAACATGACAGAGGCAGCACGAGAAGAGACTTAAGGCTTAGCCTTAATAAGCATTAACTCAGTTAGGCTGGGTTTGGCAGAGTCCCCTCCTAATTCTTCTCTTCCCAGATTGCAGCCCTGGAAATTAATGATGTGTCACTGGACTTGCCTGGGCTCTAATGAAGCAGTTAGTCAAGTACAAGTAAAGTCAGGTGGAAGAAGCTGCCTCTTCCTGTTTGCAATGAAGCCTTTCCCCCTCTTTGGCTAACAAATTCAATTAGTTGAGAGGAAAAATTTAATTACTCTCATGCACCATCTTCATATTTGTGATCAAAGAAGTGCCAATCTGGGAGCTTTGTAGTCCTTGCTCTGCTGGAATGGGAGAGAAGGAAGAGAAAGTTGGCTGAATATCAGGATAGATTCAGAATTATTGTTTTCCCCAAGTAAAAATAAAAATATATATATTGGGGAAAAAAAAGTTTTATGTCTTCCATTTAAATCAACGGGTTTCTTAGCAGAACAGTGGAAGCAGAGCTGCTGTCCTGTCTAAATGAGAGGAACATAATAATATCTGTCCAATGCACTGTCCCTAAGCCACACAGGGACAAACCCCTTCCACCTCCAGCTTCTGAAAATAATTCTTGTTTGATGACAGAAATACAAATGTTCCAAACTTCTCACCAGCTCTGATACCATCACCAAAATTCTCAAATGCAGGTGGCTGGCACTCCAGTGTAACATGGTTATATCAGAAACTCAGAATTGTCTGAATATGCTCTACTTACTGCACTGGATGAGTTTTTCCCCTTTTTCCTATCTTTGAGTTTACTGCACGTTAAAATACATTTTCCTTCTCTTCACAATAAAGCCAGGATTTTGCACTCTTTTGTGCCATTTCCTTAGCAAGCTCTCATTTAAAAAAAAAGCCCAAGCAATTCTACACCCTTCAATTTCCAGGCCTACAATCCTGTGGCAATATTTCCCTTAACCTGTTTTCAGTCGTGTCTCCTGAGGAGCCCCTGAAATCTCAGTCAGGAGTCGCTCCTGCTCTGTCAGGATGTGACACAAACACCTCTGTGCCTCCAAGAGCTGGGGCTGGACAGGTGTGAGGATCCATCCCCACCTTCCCTGCTCCTGAGACGGGACCTTGGGACCTGCTGGACTCAGAGCAGCCACTTCAGCTCCTCCCTTTGGCATGAGGGCTCTGAGAAATCACCCCACATTTCCAGGGCTCAGGAGCTTTCCTTGGAAATGCCAGGCCAGATTCTCAGGGATGCTGAGCTCAACTGACCCCCTCGAATGTGTGTGACACCCCCCAAGCTTTCATGGCCCAGAGCAGGGGATAAATTCAGCTTGGCTGGCTTTGATAAGCAGTTTTCAGTCAATACCATGGCAGCAAACCTTCCAGCCCATGCACAGCTTCCAGGAAAGCAGGGAAAACCAAAAGGTCGTTGCTGATAATTGATCCTGGGGCTGCCAAGGTGCCACACATCAATGAAATCCGTGGCTTTGCTCCCCTGGCCATCAGCAGGAGCTCCCCAGCCCTGTTTGAGTTTGGGTCACCCCAGCCAGGTGCCAGGGGAAGCTCAGCAGGGCACAGAGCTCCCCAGCCCCACAGGGAGTGGGGTGTGAGCAGCACAGCTCCCAGCCTGGGGACAAAACCCCAACAAAACCCCAACAAAACTCCAACAAAACCCCAACAAAACCCCCAAACAAAACCCCCAATAAAAACCCCAAACAAAACCCCCCAACAAAACCCCAACAAAACCCCCAGGGACCCCAGCACAGCCCCCTCCTTAACCCCCAACCCCCATTGGGGTTAAACTTCCCCTGAATTATGGGGCTGTGCACCACTGCCCCTGAAATCTACAGTACCTGCCTGCTCCCAGGCAGATCATACATCAAATAAACCCCCAGGGACAATCCAAGCCCCATCAGCCTCCAAGAAGCTCACTTTCTTTTTGCATCTGTAAGCTGGAAAAAGTTATGCAGTTCTGGGCACTTTCCCTGGCTCTGCTGTTAATGATTTCTCTCTTTTTTCCCCCAGAACTGATGTTCAGCGTCCCTCAAGCCCTCTCTGCAGGAGGAGGAGCTGTTTCCTTTGGCAGAGCAGAACTGAAGTACAACAGAGGAGAAACTTGCAGTGTCCTGTGCTGAAAGGAAGCCTGAAATTTTATTTCTCTGTTTTCTTCATTGTTTGTGCTGGAGGTGGGGAGGATGGGCTGGGATTTGTGGGCTCCTCATGGCACTGGCAATGCCAACATCACCCTCTGTGTGTCCTGAAAATTAAAATAAACAGCAAGCAGGGGCTTTCCCCTCCTGGTCCGTGTGAAAGGAATTTTTCCTTAAACCGTGGATATTTCAGTGCTATAAATGAGTTACCAAAGGACCTTTTTGTTCCTAATGCCACACGGGGATTGACCTCTGGAAAGCTCCTCAGGACTCCCAAGGGCAGTGGGAGCACATCAGCAGCAGAGCTCTGAAGGTTCTGCCCCAGCTCTGGTCAGTTTTGGGCACTGAGCTTTGAAATGAGCTCTCTCCTCCTGGCCTGCAGCCTGGCACTGAAGGTTCTGCCCCAGCTCTGGCCAGTCAAATGCTGAGTTTTGGGCACTGAGCTTTGAAATGAGCTCTCTCCTCCTGGCCTGCAGCCTGGCACTGCTGCCCCTGGGCACACCTGAGCTGCTCAGCTCACCTGGCCCTGGCAGCCAAGGCACAGAGGTGCCAGGTCCTGCTGCTTCCCCAGAGCTCAGCGCCTGCTCCAGAGCTGTCCTCTGTCCTGGCCGTGCTCTGAGGCAGGAATTCCCCTGTGGGCTTCTCCTGTGGCACCACCAGGTGTTATCTCAGCGCTCTGTCACGGACATATTACATGAAAAATCCCTTTGCCAGGATCTTTTCTCCTGAGAAGCTGAGAAGCCTCAGAAATGAAATGCAAACAATGATTATCTGCTGCTGTGGGATGCAACAGGTGCATCTGTGATTGGTCTCATGAGGTTGTTTCTAATTAATGGCCAATCACAGTCCAGCTGGCTCGGACTCTCTGGTCAGTCACAAGATTTTATTTTCATTCCTTTCTATTCCTTGCAAGTCTTCTGATGAAATCCATTCTTCTATTATTTTAGTGTAGTTTTAGTATATATATATATTTAATATAATATATATAATAAAATAATAAATCAGCCTTCAGAAATATGGAGTAAAGATTCTCATCTCTTCCCTGGTCCTGGGACCCTGCAAACACCACCACAGTGCTCCATTGCCTTTCCTCATTTATCTGCACACCCACCCTGTGCGGGTTACTCTCCCCAACAAAGCCCAGAATAAAGGCTCAAAAATGCCCCCAAAGCTGGCTGGTGAGGTCTGAGTGTATTTCCAGAGCATTTCTCATCCTCCGGAGCCCCACAAGCAGAGAGCAGCAGCAGGAGCTGCAGCTGAGGCAGGGGAGGTGAGAGGACAGAGGGAAATGCAGACTCTCAGCACCTCCTCAGAGCCAGCAGCAAAAATTACAGAGAGCAATTCTAAATGAGCTTCCATCCCTGCAGTTCCTGGGGGAAGCAAACAGTCCAAATCCATCTGTTTGCTAAAAACACCTCTCCCACCTTAAACAAACACCAGTTAATCCCAGCAGCACAACAAACACTCGGTGTTTGCACAGCAGCAAAGTGAAGCAGTGGGGAAAAATGGAATTTGTAATATTCTCCTCCATCTCCAGCAGCAAGAGCACAGCAGTGTATTTTTCAAACTGCTTCTTGGTGAATATGCATGAAACACATGTAGTGGTGTGGAACAGGCTCTTCCTTCAATGGGCAACTCATTTTTCACACACACAAAAGGAAAAAAAAATTAAAAAGAGCTTTTTTTGAGCTTATCTGCTGCTGTGGAATGCAACAGGTGCATCTGTGATTGGTCTCATGTGGTTGTTTTTAATAAATGGCCAACCACAGTCCAGCTGGCTCGTACTCTCTGGTCAGTCACAAGATTTTATTATCATTCCATTCCTTTCTATTCCTTGTTAACCTTCTGATGAAATCCTTTCTTCTGTTCTTTGGTATAGTTTTAATATATAATTTTAATATAATATATCTCATAAAATAATAAATCAGCCTTCTGAAACATGGAGTCAAGGTTCTCATCCCTTCCCTGGTCCTGGGACCCTGAGAACAGCACCCCAGTGACCCCCTCCCACCCCAGAGCATGTGGGGCAGGCTCTGGTCCCTGACTCGTGAGGAACGGGAGCCAAAGCAGAGCCTGGGGCAGGAACAACCTGCAGCCCCCCCCCAAACCCTGCTGGGCTCAGGAGGTCACAGGGGAGCTGTGGGATGATGCCGTGGTGTTGCATGTTGGATGTTGGATGGTGGTGAGCTGTTGGATGATGTTGAACTGCTGGATGGTGCCATGGGGCTTGATTTGTGGAAGCAAACAAACTCCACAACTTGGTGAAAGTTGTAACACCAGTGTGTTCATTACAGCATGTGGAGATCCCTCTCTTTAAAAGACATGTGTACTTTTGGGAACTCTAGACTTTTTTTTTATCCCCCTCTCACATACATATACAATTTCACAATAGGTTCATACATATTCAATTTTACTGATTTTGCATGACATTTGCTGCTAATTCTTCTTTATCAGAAAGAATTCTTAGGTCGGGTTGACCTGCTCTCACAGCAGTCTCTCTGTCTCTCTGTCTGCTCCTCTCTTATTTCTTGATCTTCAGCTGCAGCAGTTTCTCTGAGCCTAGGCTTTTTACGAGAGCAGGCAGTCAGATCAAACAGCTACATTTTCAAACTACAGACAACTCAAAGATGCACATTTCACCTAAATCAAAATAGATTTCTACTCTAGAACACTTCTCCTCTGCCTCGGGTTCCTGCAGCCTTTTGGTGTCGGTGCCAGGGAAGTGCAGCTGCCCCAGGGCGTCCCAAACGCTGCCCTGCAGGAGCAGGGACGAGGGGAGCTCACTCTGCTCCCTCGCTGGAGCAGCAGCAGCTGCAGCTCTGTGCCAGGCTCAGAGCCCTCACTGTGATTTATAGCAGTCATTACAGCCAGAGCAAACATTGCCTGGCTACACACACAGAAATCCCATCTCCATCTCAGCTCAGTTATCTCCCTTGCCCAAAGCCTCTTCCTCTCTGGCGTTTGCCTTGCCCATTCTCAAGACCCCTCCATTTAGAATTCCACAAATTGCTTCTTCCTTGTCCGTTGGCATCCTGAACCGAACCTGGGGTTATCCTTTCTCTTCTATCCTTCCTTCCTCTTCTTCCAAAATATTGCTTGGGGAGTTCTTTTTGGAAATTAAAATAGAATAAATTGCAGGTTACCTTCACTCAGAAACTCAGACTAAAACCTGTCACAGTGCTGGACTCCACAAAAGTTCCTCCTTCCCCTGCATTTGGGATTCCAAACCAAACCTAACCCCAAAGGTCCCAGATCCTCACCCCTGAAGTCTCGTGGCATCCTGAAGTTTTTGTGTCTTTAACTTTGGCTTTTTAAGCCTCAAACAAATCCCTCAGCTGTGCCACAGACCGGCTCCAACCACCCATAACAAACTGGGTTCCTTCGAGGGTCCTCCCTCCTCATCCTCACCATCATCACCCCCTACTACCAGCAGGACAGCTCCCCAAAAGATAAAGGGGGGGGGGATTTCTCCTTATCACAGGAATTTCAGAGGGGTTAAGAGCACAAACTACTGATTCTGTGAGTGTAGGAGCTGCTCTTCTGAACGCTCTTTCATTTTGCCACGTGCCTGAAAGAACACACAACAATCAGACAGATAGGGCAGGAGTGTCAATGACCATGTTTTTAAACCATGTTTTTAAACCCTTCTCATTTCAAGCAGGTGATTTAGCAGGAGCTTACACAGCAGAAAGGGCCTTTAAATACTTCACTTCCCATTCCTACAGGGGAGTGCATGGCCCTGATTTTCAGCTGGAGAAATGAGGGCGATGAACAGTGGCTTTCCAGAAATCCCCTCAGAAACTCTGGGAAATCCCTTGCTGGGAACAGTTTAACGCTGTATTTTATCATATGAGGAGCTATTCGTGATTTTGGGCTGCACTTCATTTAACCAGTAACCACTGAGATGACAAAACCCCCCTGGATCACAGGATCCCAGAGTGGTTTGGGCTGCGAGGGACCCTCAGGACATCTCATCCCAAACCCCTGGCACGGGGGAAAACTTCCACCCTGCAGAATCCAAACCAGCTCTTTGGGATCTTGTGTGAGCTCCCAAAAA
>NW_005054420.1:1308374-1322275 GCF_000277835.1 Geospiza fortis | reverse complement strand
GCAGGAAAAACAAACACTAAAGCACTAAACTACAACCATTAGCCAAGCAAAACCAGAAACTTTTCAAAAGGGCATTTTGACATCGTTATTTAAAGTTAATTATCCGTTTGTTAAGGAAGATGTTCCATCACTTTGTATTTTGTAGGGAACAAATATTCCATGGTGGCTGCTGTTCCTCGGCTGGGGAAGTGACATGTGACAGCTGTAAAGATTAATTTGTGCTACGTGTGCTCCTTGGGGAGAGGGGTGTGGGGGCCAAACATCCTGAAACATTCCAGGCAATTAATTAACAACAGAATGCTCAAATCTAATTAAGAGCCCATCAGCTCATTTGTGCTGGGGCTTACACGAGGTGTATGAAGGGATCTGCAGTGAGTGGAGCCTGCAGGATCCCACTGGACACTTTTGGGGTGTCCAGCCTCCCCTCAGGCCCAGCTGCCCCACACTCAGGGATTGGGTGCAGGAAAGCAGGGATGGGGTGCAGGAACAATAAACTGAGTTCTTGCTGAGCTGGGGATAATTCTCAGGCTGGGATGACAGCAAGGCTGTTTTCAGAGCACAGCCAAGCTTTTGGGGAGTTTTACAGCAGAACTGCTGCTTTACACCAGAATCAGGAGCAGGAGTGAAGTCCAGGGACACACATTCCAACCAGGACTGGAGGGATTCAAGGGAACAGGCAGCTGCTTTACCCAGGCTCAGCAAATCCACAAAACCCCGTGCAAAGCCACAGAAAAGCCTTTCCCTGCCTCCTCTGCTTCCCAGAGCTGCTCTGGGACTTCCCATCCCACATTCCTGTCCTGCCCTCCCTGGGTTATCCCCCTCCCTCTGCTGAACACAGACAGATTGCTGAGAATGGGCAGTAAATTTCCAAAAGTGCCTCTTTGCTATCAAAAACCTCTGCCTTAGCACCGCAGACAACACTTTAAAAAACCTCCTCAGTAAATCCTGGATCTCATCAGAGCAGCCAGAAGTATTTACAGCCTCTGTTTCCAGTGGCAGCCTCAAACCTCCCAGGTCCTTTCAGTCTCACTCCCTTCTTACCCAGCCTCGGAATTCCTGGTGCTCACATCCTGCAAGAGCAGGTTCCAGCACCTTGGGGCAGGTGCTCCAGAGGTTCCTCTGCACTATCAGTGCTGTGGGGCTTCTCTAGAGGGTCATTCCTCAGCCTTGGAGGGCTGGTCCCTGGCAGGAGATTGGCTGCTGCCTGGGGGATGGTGCTTGTGTCATGGAATCATGGAATTCCAGAGTGGCTTGGGTGGGAATGGACCTTAAAGATCATGTCATCTCATCTCATCCAGCCCATTACCCCATCCCATTATCCCATCCCATCCATCTCATCCATCCCATCCCATTATCCCATCCCATGGATCCCATCCCATCCCATCCCATCCCATCCCATCCCATGGATCCCATTCCATCCATGGCAGGGACACCTGCCACTATCCCAGTGTCCAGCCTGGCCTTGGGCACTGCCAGGGATCCAGGGGCAGCCCCAGCTGCTCTGTGCCAGAGCCACCAACAGGCACAGAGGTCATCCATGGATCTGAGAAAAGCTCCAAAGGAAATATTATCAGAGGAACTTTCTTCTACAAGGGACAGAAAAGTTGATTTATGCCCTTAAACAGCAATAATCGTGGCATGTAAGGTGATATTTAGTCACCAGCTTTTTTCCAGTGAATAAACTGGAAAAATAAAAATTTTCCAGCAGTAAAAATGCTGCTGAGCTGTGTTCAGATCAGTTCAGGTTCCATGGAAATGCACAAAATAAGCACCAAATTTAAAGCACATTGGAACTGGACACAACCTCAGCCACGCCGTACTGAACAGGACACACAAACTGGCAGCTTGTGCTCCAAAGGTGGCTGGAAACAGAGGGAAACAGCAATTCCCACCTGCACAGCCCTGTGGGGATGGTGACGGTGCTTGGGCTCCCCTTTGCACCCCACTTCAACGCCGTGAACTCTGTGGGAGCTGCAGCAACGTCTGGGGGCACACCTGAACCACAGCAATTAAGGAAATTAAATTACAAAGTTGCTTTTTCACAGAAGCCACGGTTAGTTAGGAACTGTTCTTTTCACTTCTACAAGAATTACATGGCTTTTAATTGAAATACTCCTGCCTAAGTGGTCAAATGTTAATATCTTAATGATCTTTACACATTTTCCTACTTCCTCTGCGCTTTTTCAAACCCACATTACCATCCATTGGGCCTCTTATTTCTCCTATTTCTTCTCCTAAACACAAGTTGCTCTGAAAGATCGCCAGTAATTTGCATAAAATATAGAGCTGTTACTTTTCTTTTCTTAAAGGAAGCAGAATAATTGCAAGCTGCAACTACTGGAGCTGAAAATAACTCTCCAGACAGTTGCACATGCAGAATTAGATTAAAATGAGCTCATTTCTTTAAATGACCTGATAATTTGTGAAGGGAAAGAAAAAAAAAACAACCCTATCAAAGTATTTTCATCAGTAGAGAATGTTACAGCCCTTAGACCAAGGAGGAGGTGCCTCCCTGCATGCAGATGAGGCCAGCATGACCTAGAGAGGCCAAATTAACAGAGGCAGAGTTTTCTGGACCATGTTGAAATAACCATCAATCTCTTCTTCCGGAAAATGCAGCAGGGGCAGATGTGGGACATTGTGTTGGGACATTTTTTGGGGTCTCCCGTCATGGGGAGGAAAGATGAATTTGATTCTATGATCTCAGAAGGATATTGCAGGTGGTGCAGCTCGTCGGGCTGGCACTGAGCTGATGGAACCTGCAGCGCCACAAAAGCTGCCAGGAGCTGCTGGGGCAGGGCAGCTCTGTGCACGGAGGGAGGGTTGGACTGGGAGGGCTGCGGTGTGAAAATGGGATGGTAGCAATTAAAAGGACAAGACTACATCCTTGGAAACTTGAACATGAAAAATTCATCCCTGGCTGGAAAATCATAGTGTTAGATGAGAGATGAAGAGAAAAGAGAAGGGCTTTAATGTTCTTGTGGCTCTTCCATTGAAAACCAGAGCCCAGAGCAGCTCTGCCAGCCCCAGTGTGGAGAATGTGCTGTAAGAGCAGCTCAAAGTGAATCAGAGCAGGGGTGGGAAAAGGCTCTCCCTTTTCCTCAGCAGCATCACGGCCTGCCTTCCCTCAGGGTCCCAAAGGAGCTGGTGTAAACAGCCCAGCGGGACGAGAACCCCAGAATGGTTTGGGTTGGAAGGACCTTAAATCCCACCCAGTGTCACACGCATGGGCAGGGACACCTCCCACTGTCCCAGGTGCTCCCAGCCCCAGTGTCCAGCCTGGCCTGGGCACTGCCAGGCTCCAGGGCAGCCCCAGCTGCTCTGGGATCCCACCCCAGCCCCTGCCCACCCTCCCAGGGGAAATGTTTTCAGATCCATGGTTTCCCCTGACCAGGGGGGCAAATATCACCAACATTTCAATTTGTTGGACAATTTCATCGAGTTTTCCCAGCTTTGCTCAGCCAAGAAGCACTTCCTCATTTCTGGGGGACAGTTCAGGAGCAGAGCATGAGAAAGTCTGTCAAGCCCTCTCTTTGCAGGGGTTGCCATCAGGTACAACTCCTTGCAACAATAAATTCTGGCTGGTTTTGTGGTTAACCTCTAGTATTGTCAACATTACTGGAACCCCCCTGAGTGGGCTTTGCAGGTTTATAAATACATCCAATTATCATGTTTTTGATGAGATTTCATTTAAATCTGGCAAAAAACATTCCCAAGTGAATCATCTATTATTCATAACTGAAGATGAATTCAGCCTCCCTATCACAACTTTTCCTCCTCCTCCTTTTTCAGACCCATTGCTTCGACATAAATTAAATCCTTCACTACATGCATCCCAGTCAGATTTCCTTTTGGAAAGCCATATTTTAGAGAAAGCAATTACATTTGGTCATTGATGTATCACCCAGGCTTTCAGGGCCCCCCAAAATAGAAGAGGGGGCTGAGATGTTAATCTGAACAAATGTTACACTTTGGTAATAACTCAGAGAGGAAACAGAAATCATCATCCCGTGGAATGTCACCCACTCCAGGCACAGCCAGGGGAGCTTTGGGCTGGGCTGGATGTGTCACTGGTCACTGCTCAGCAGGATGGGAGGAATGGGGACAGATTGAGAGGAATGGGAGCAATTTCTGCCACCAAACCTCACTGCTCAGCAGGATGGGAGGAATGGGGACAGATTGAGAGGAATGGGGGCAATTTCTGCCACCAAACCTCACTGCATGGGGCTGGGGGAGCCCAGCAGGACCATCCTCACCACGGAGCTGAGGGGAAAGGAGCAGGAAAGCCTCTGCCTGGAGTTAAACCCCACATAAACCCCACCTTCCTCCTCAGAGCTTTTCCCCCTTTTCCCCCTCATTTGCTGGTGCCTTGCACATTAATGTGATTGTGCTGGTCCCGTGCCTGCCCTGGCCCAGGCTGCTCAAGTGCTGCTGTTTGGCTGTGGGTTTCTCCTGACTGAAGATCCCTTCAGGCTCCAGCACCAGCCCAGAGCGAGTTAATTAACCCCAGTGCCCCAGGCAGGCTGTGGGATAATGCTCAGCTAAGCTGTGGATGACGGGCAGCTTGAGAGGATTTTTAAAATTATTATCATTACCATTATTATTACTATTACTGTAATTGTTATTACTATTATCACTATCGCTCCTAATTAAGCAGTGCCTGGCCCTGGAAGGACAGAATCCCTGAGCACTCCTGCAGGCCCTGAGCTTTGTGCAGGCACGAGGGGGAGCAGAGGCAAAGGGAGGCAGAGGAGAGCCCCTCGTGCCCCAGGTCAGCACTGGTGGGGCTGAGGGGGGCAATTCACCCCTCACATGGGGGAACACCTTGCTCTGAGCTTCCAGGCCACCCCTGCTTACAGAAAAAGCACATTGCAGGGAGTCAGGGAATCGTGGAGGCTGGAAAACACCTCCAAGATCATCCTGCCCAGACCTCAGTCATCAGGTCCAACCTTTGAGCAACTCTTCCTTTAGCTGCTCAACCCAGCACAGATTTGAACAGGGATGCAGGGTCTTTAATTAACACCTGCTCAGGGATGGGATTTATCCTGCAGCCTGGGCTGCCCAGACCTCCATGTGCTGCTCCAGGGAGCTCCAGCTCCTGGGACCTGTGTGGGGCATCCCCACCAAGCACTGCTGGGTTCCAGGGGCTCAGAGACGCCCAGACTGACTCAGAGATGCCCCAGACCAGCACAGAGACCTCCAGCCCAGTTCAGAGACCCCCAGACTGGCTCAGAGATGCCCCAGCCCAGCTCCACTTTAACACCTGAGAGCAGGGGCACGTGGATGTCATTAACATTAAATCACAAGTCAATTAAATAAGGCAGCAGCTATGTGCTTTTTGATGATCCTACATCAGAGGCAATGATTCATTCTCAGGCCTCTTAAGTGAGGATGTTTAATGACATGGTGGGAAATGGAGCCTTTTTGTAACAGGAGAGGGAACTCTGCTGTCTTTAACAGCACTTACTGAATAATTAACCTGCAGCCCTGTCATTACTTAAGAGTATTTGCCATTAACCCAATAGAAAACCCATCTGAGGCATGAATAGGAAGAATAACAATGCAAATGTACAGCTTAGACCACATTACTGGGATAACTCCCACATTTCTGGCTGAGCCTAATAGAGGCTATGCAGTTTAAATCAGTGAGTACAAACACAAAACATTTGTTCAGTGCTTACTCCAGCTTTGATTCTGGAGCTGAGCCTGACCCTCTCCTGCCATGGCCATAAATCATCCAGAAACAGGTGGCTCTCCCCTTCGCTGGAGTTCAGCTCCTTTGTGCCACACTTGACCAGACATGATTATTCCTTTGTGCTGCCAAGATTGCAACCTTTTCCTGGCCATGAGCTCAGTGAGAATGTCACCACTGACAGCTCTGAGAGTGGCCCTGGGAGCCTCTGCTCAGTTCTCAACACTTCAGCTCTCTTCGCTTTGCCACAGGAAAAAAAGGTGGTTTGAAATGATGGATGGAAGGTTTTTGACTCATCTGGCCTGCTATCCACAAGGACACTCCTCACATTTGGGCTCTCTAATCTCACCTGACTGAGAATTACTGAGGAACTTTGAATTATTGAGGAACTTTGTGCCCCGTTCATGCTTTGCCTCAGTTTCTCCCAGCTTCAGGCTAAGACCTGTTCATTCCTGGAAAACCATCTGAGAGTCAAACAGTGGGCAGTGTTTGCAGACTGGAGGCAGCTATTAGCTGGAAACACACCCCTGATTAATGGACACAGAAATTAACAGATCCCACAGGTAATTATCGTTCTCCTTCCAAAGTGATGCCAGACAGAGCTTGTTGGGTGCTGTCTGTGCAGCTAAGTGACCTTCAGTGGGGCTGTTTAAGGTGGCCTGATAATGATTTGATTATTATTTCATGCAAATTAAGAGTTACCTCTCCTAAAAGAGCTGATTTTCAATTTCATCCTTATTTGCACACTGCATGAAACCATGACATTTCAGAGCTCTCCAGAGTCTGTCACCCTGCCTGGCACTGTTACTTGCTGTTACCCAGCTCTTTTTTTCTCCTTAATTTATTTCCTAACTCTTTGTTCTCCCCACAGCTGAATAGGAGCATCCATCCCCCAAACAGAGCATGGGCTGGGCAGGCTCCTGGCCATGGAACCTGCAGCTCCACACAAGATCCATCGCCTCCAGCCACCCCCAGAGCAAACCTTCAGCAGCCACAGCACTCAAACACATCAACAGCTGCTTAGGGAAAAGCAAACCTTACTTTCTGCTCTTAAAATCATAATAAAAAAGGAGTAAGAGTGAAGCTGGGGGTCTCTGACAACCCAAAACCTGGCTTCTCTGTCCAAGCTCTCCAAATTCCATGTTCTGCTTGGGAAAAGTCACTTTTTTTTTTTTTTTCTCTAGGTATTTTCTCAGTATTTGCATTTGAACAAGAATCCAAAATAAAGCAAAAGCTTCAAGGTCAACAATCCTTTCATAGAAGCAAAAACCCAAGAGAGAAATTTAAGCAATTATTCTTAGCGGAAGGAGCAGTCAGTTCAAATAAATGTATCAAAGCCTCCAAATTATCAGCAATAAAATCTTATGTCATCTAATAACCACAATGATGACAATAATTACTGGGACAATGATTTAAAGCTCAGCATTTTTATAGTGCCTAATTTAACAAGTACAGGTTGCCTATTTGTGCCTTTCCAGACAGAAAAAGCGTTTGTCTGGCTTTGTTTATTGTCTAAGATGAGACTTGGGGAAGACAAAAAGCTCCCAGAAATTGCCCGAGTTCCTGCAGAAGCAGGTGCTGATGGAGGCACAGAAAGTTCGCAGCTGTCATTCTGCATTTACCAAGGAAAGGGAGGAATCAGAGCAGAGGAGCAGCAGAGTGGTGGAAAACAAAGTCAGAATTTAGAAACCACCCCAGCAGCCATGCAAGCGGTGGAAGTGATGGCAGCGCCTCCAGGCAGCACCATGCCCTGTGCTGGGAGGCAGGAGCAGGAGCCTGGTTAGAGAGGAGTGCTGGAAACATCTCCTGCAGCTCAGGGATCCATGCACAGGGAATCCTGAAACACAGGGAAACCTGCAGCTCAGGGAATCCTGAAACACAGGGAAACGTGCAGCACAGGGAATCCTGAAACACAGGGAAACCTGCAGCTCAGGGAATCCTGAAACACAGGGAAACCTGCAGCACAGGGAATCCTGAAACACAGGGAAACCTGCAGCTCAGGGAATCCTGAAACACAGGGAAACGTGCAGCACAGGGAATCCTGAAACACAGGGATCCATGCACAGGGAATCCTGAAACACAGGGAAACCTGCAGCACAGGGAATCCTGAAACACAGGGATCCATGCACAGGGAATCCTGAAACACAGGGAAACCTGCTGCACAGAGATCCATGGCACAGGGAATCCTGGAACACAGGGAATCCATGGCACAGGGATCCATGGCACAGCCCTGCTGTGTCTCTGGGCAAAGTCCCTCAGCAGCCAGGAACTGTGGCTGGAACAGCCCAGCTCTCCTGGCTGGGGGTGTCCCTATGGCCAGGACGTGTCCCCATGTCCAGGCTGTGTCCCCAAGTCCAGGCTGTGTCCCCATGGCCAGGACGTGTCCCTGAGCAGCTCCAGCACCCAGGACACCAACCCAGCCCCATCTCCCACAGCTCTGCAGGACTGCTGAGATTCTGAGTCTCTTCCTTCTGATAGATCACAAAATCACAGAATTGAGTTGTTTAGGTTGGAGAAAACCTTTAAGGTCAAACCCAGCACTCCAAGGCCACCGCTGACCCACGTCCCCAAGTGCCACACCCAACACCCACAGAGGTTTTTAATCCCCCCACTCTGCAATAGGCTCAAAATCATGCCCACACTGTTTTCGTCTCTGTTTTAATCTCAGTCATTTTTTAAATGAACCTCACTCATCAAACAAGGAGTTCAAAAAGGCTTTTTTCTTTCTTTATAAGCATGAGGAGTAAAACACATTAAAAGCTGCAGAAATTCCCTCTTACTCTGGACAAACAGAGATCAAAGACAGAACATTTCTTTGGATGGATCCTGAAAGGTCAGATTTCTGAAAAATCTGGAAAACGCTGAAAAACACTCTGTATTCATCTGGAACTAGCAAAACTTCTGAGATCACAGAATCCCAGACTGGTTTGGGTTGGAAGGGACCTTAAATCCCACCCAGTGCCACCCCTGCCATGGCAGGGACACCTCCCACTGTCCCAGGTGCTCCAGCCCCAGTGTCCAGCCTGGCCTTGGGCACTGCCAGGGATCCAGGGGCAGCCCCAGCTGCTGTGGGCACTCCCTGAGTAAAGAATTTCTCCCTGACACCAATCTAAACCTGCTTTTTCAGCTTACAGCCATTCCCTGTGCCCTGTCCCTCCAGGCCTTGTCCCCAGTCCCTCTCCAGCCCTCCTGGAGCCCCTTCAGGCCCTGGAGGGGCTCTGAGCTCTCCCAGGTGAGCCCCCCCAGCTCCCCCAGCCTGATGTGACCCACTGAGGTGTCACCCACCGCTCCCTCTCCTGCCAGTGCCTCCCCCAGCCTTTCTCAGGGAAATGGTGATTTTTCTGATTTCTCAAATTACTCCTCATTAACATGAAAAAGATAATTTCCATGCGGCAGCATTAGCATGAATAAAACATCCCTGGGATAATAACCTGCCCGGGGCTGGAGGTGCCGACCTTCTGAAATGAGGACAGACCTGGGGCTGGGTGCAGGAGTGACAAAATCCAGGGACCTTCAACGTCCCTCAGCTTGGAGGAGAAGAGAGAAAATTTTCCATTGCTGAATACTCACATTAGGGGCGTTTTTGAGCTAATATCATTTGAAAATTCACATTAAGGGCATTTTTGAGCTAATATCATTTGGGTTCAGAATTTCTGCATGCCGGCTGCCAGGAATAAATGACTGTGAGAAGGGGTTGCTGTGAGGGGATGAGCTGCACACCCTGCACATTCTGCACACCCTGCACACCCTGCACACCCTGCACATTCTGCACACCCTGCACACTCAGGGGATGAGCTGCTCACCCTGCACATTCTGCTCACCCTGCACACCCTGCACACCCTGTACACTCAGGGGATGAGCTGCTCACCCTGCACACCCTGCACACCCTGTACACTCAGGGGATGAGCTGCTCACCCTGCACATTCTGCACACCCTGCACACTCAGGGGATGAGCTGCTCACCCTGCACACCCTGCACATTCTGCACACCCTGTACACTCAGGGGATGAGCTGCTCACCCTGCACATTCTGCACATCCTGCACACCCTGCACACTCAGGGGATGAGCTGCACACCCTGCACACCCTGCAGGAGAAGGGGAACACGAGCAGCCAGCACAGACACAGCCCTGGCCCAGCAGCTGCCCCTGGCAGCATGCAGCACAGGGAGAGAGGGGCAGAATCCTGAAGGGATGAGGAGGGCAGGGGGTCAGCCAAGCATTTGAGGAGGTCTCACCTTGATTTTCCCAACCACAGAGCTCGATATCCTCTGTAAAATATTTATCCCTTTAGGTTTGCACATCACATCGCTGCAGCCTTTTTTTTTTTTTTTTTGAGCACCAGGACCTCAGTGCAGCAGGAAGGCGAGCTATTGATTACAGGCTGGCTCTAATTAACGAGGCATTCTGATACTGTGATCAGGCTCCTTATTGGGAAAAGCTCCATTTCTTCCCTTCAAGCACAGCTTTGGTGGTGCCTCTGCTCTCCTGGGTGCCAACAGGCACACACCCAATTGCTGCTGCAGTCCTGCACGAGGCACCCAGAGGTTCCAGCCCTGCTCCTGGCCCTGGGCCACCTTCCCTGCACGTAATGCCATCCTGCCTCCAAGCAGCTGGGAATTTGCCCCCATCACCCCTGTGGAACAGACTGTGCCAGCTGTTTAGTGCTGGCAAATCCCCAGCAAGAGCCAAGGACCTTGCACCAAGCAGTGCTCCCACTTCCCAGCCACTGCCTTTGCACGTGCTCCACACAATTTCCCAAATCCTATCCCTGCCTCAGCCCTCCCAGGGTTTCAGGGCAGTGGAATGCATTTGCCTGGTCAGAGGAAGCCCAGAATAAATTCCTCTCTCGAAGCCAGCTCTGCAGAGTGTCCCAGCACACTCTGATGTCAGTAATGTGTACAAATGGACATAAATATTGAACTTGGAGCAATTCTGCACTGTCACATTAACAACGCCTCCTCCTTGGATGGGGAGGGCAGGGCAGGGCAGGGCAGGATTTCCTTCTGCACGGGACCCTGGCCGTTTGTCATGCAAGTGGTGCAGATGACCAGCGAGGAGCTGTGGGAAATTCATCATCATAATGAATGGCCACGAGTGCAGCTCCTTCCCATAACATGTTATCATTGCAGTAATTAACTGCCTGCTTGTTCAGTTGTGCTCCAGAGTTGTTGCACAGAATCCATCACAGTTTCCAGGGGTAACAGCACATTTAACACATCCTCAGCCATGGAATTCCACGGCTCTGGCACACAGGGAGCTGCTCTGACACCCCATCAGCAGCACAGCCCATGGTCTGTGTCCCTCACAGGTGCTCCACAAGCCCCTGGTGAGCACAGAGCTGCCCGGGGATGTGGGAGGAGCTGGAGGATTCCCTGCCTTGCACGACCACAAACACAGCCTAAATAATAAATATTAAATAATAAACAATAAATAATAAATAATAAACAATAAACAATAAACCTTCCCACTGCAATCAAGGGCAAATAGGTTTGCTCTGAGGGTGCCACTTTCCTGTGCTGTATCACTGCAGAGGAATTGCTCCAGGCAACCCCAGCGATTAAAATGCAGCAAGGCTCAAACCCCATCCTGAACCTCCTAAATAAAACTAAAAATAAAAAATAAACCTTGGAATGTGCACCCCAAAGCAAGGTGGGTACCACGGGCAGCACAGGGGCTGTGGGGCAGACCTGCTGCTCCTTTATCCCTGGGGACACAGGGCTGGGGTCACTGTGCACAGCTGGCACAGCTGGCACAGCACTGGCACTGCCAGCCAGGCCAGGGGATGTGCCCAGCTCCAGCCCCTCCATCCCTGCAGCCCATACCCACAGCTGGGAGAGCACCAGAGAGCTCAGGAAGAGATTTTTCCTTCAGATAATGCATGGGAGGCCAATGACTTTCAGTGCTGCTTTCAACACTGCTTCAAACACTGGAATTCCCTGCATCCTTCCTGAGCAGGGCACTGGGCTTGCACCCACCTCCTCTGCCCTAATGCTGCCTCCATCTCTAAGAGAATTCATTCCAATGAAAGGATTCACTTGGCAGAGAGGTTTCAAACATCCCAGCTCCTACACATCTGCTGTATTTTCCATAGTGCTTCATTCCACCTCAACGGGAGGAGTTACACCCCAGGAAATTCCCAAGGGACAGGCAGTGAAAATCCAGGGATGGGGAGGTGGCTGCACTAAAGCCCCCCAGAGCAGCTCCAGGATTGCAGGGATGAGAGCAGGGTTGGTCACTGCAGACAAATGAGATTAGCACAGCAAGACACGGGATGATTAAAACACTTGTCCTTATGCAAAATTCAGCAGATATTCCCAAATGTCCGTGGCAGACAAATTGCACCATCTGGTCAGCGAGATAAAGTCTTTAAACAAGAACTTTGCAGGCCGAAGGTTCTCAGCTGTGAAAGCAGGTCATGCTGGTGCCCTGTGATTTGCCAAATCGAGGGCCCCGCTCTTCCTCTCTCTCCCACATCACTGCAACATTAAAAACCACATATGGTGCCTTCCCAAAGTGACACTGCCCAGAAGAACAAAGGATCTGATCTCAACCCTCTCTTTTTTACAGGGATAATTCCCTGTTTTGTCTGGTTCCAGCTGATTGCTAAAACACCATTTTTCCTGTTAGGAAGCTATCTAATTAATAAATACATTTATATGTAAACTAATTAATAAATATGGTCTATCTTAATTTATTTACCACATATTCAGCAGGCTCTGGAGCCCTTTGAGCAGTGCCTGTGGAACCACACAGGAATTTCTCACATCACGTCTGTGAAACGAGCCCAGGAATCAGAGGGAGCCCCCCAAACCCCAATAAATGAACATCTGGGGCAAAGGCTGGGACAGTCCCTCCGTTTATCTCAGGCCAGCTGGGTCAGCCCTCCGTGCAGGAGCCCACATCACACACCTGGAAGCTGGCCATGATTTTGGCAGGTGCAGGCAGAGCTCCCAGCCCAGGTAAGGAGGGCACAGCTGGAGCCTTTCCCCAGGCTGGCAGGGCCAGGGCGCCTGGAGACAGCTCCTGAGCGGTGAAACCACAAAATCCATGCTGGGAGAGAGATGGACTGACACTACATAACGGCCTCGGTGCCTGGACAGAGGCAGGAGCTCTGAAGGAGCAGCAGCCCTGCACAGGGGAAGATCTGCCTTGTCAGTGTGAGTTCACAAACCCAGCAGCCTTAATTACTGTTTTATGCATTGTACTAATTTCCTTGATTGTGCTGTGAAATCAAAACACATAATGAAGACCTTTTCCCCCTCTAATAAAAGCTGTCAAAGTAAATAAATATTCATCCCCATCTGCCCCTCTGGATGAAAGGAGAATTAATTGATGATTTTCAGAGCTCTGTAACCTCCTGCCCGGTGCTCTGCTCGCTGAGGGCTTTATGCGGAGTCTGCCTTGCTGAGATCCTGTTAATGCAAGTTTAAAATCAGACAGGCACGGTGCACTCAATCAAATCTGTTTGCTAGGCTGCAGCACACAGCCAAACACCCATCTGTTCCTCAGGAGCTGGGTGCAAGCTGGTGTCTCACTGCCAGCAGCAGACTGCTTTCAGATACGCTGGGTGCAGCCCTGAGCCCTGTGCCCATCAGGACACCTGCACAGACCCTGAGCTCCCTGCTCTGAGTAAGTTACTCCGGGTTGGAGTCCAGCCCTGAGCCCTGTGCCCATCAGGACACCTGCACAGACCCTGAGCTCCCTGCTCTGAGTAAGTTACTCCGGGTTGGAGTCCAGCCCTGAGCCCTGTGCCCATCAGGACACCTGCACAGACCCTGAGCTCCCTGCTCTGAGTAAGTTACTCCGGGTTGGAGTCCAGCCCTGAGCCCTGTGCCCATCAGGACACCTGCACAGACCCTGAGCTCCCTGCTCTGAGTAAGTTACTCCGGGTTGGAGTCCAGCCCTGAGCCCTGTGCCCATCAGGACACCTGCACAGACCCTGATTTCCATGGTCTGAGTAAGTTACTCTGGGTTGGAGCCAGCCCTGAGCCCTGTGTCCATCAGGACACCTGCACAGACCCTGATTTCCATGGTCTGAGTAAGTTACTCCGGGTTGGAGCCAGCCCTGAGCACTGTGCCCATCAGGACACCTGCACAGACCCTGAGCTCCGTGCTCTAAGTTACTCCGGGCTGGAGCCAGCCCTGAGCCCCGTGCTGGGTTTTGGACCCTGCTGGGGATGAAGGGAAGCAAACGCAGCTGGGTGATGAGC
>NW_005054420.1:1295609-1308188 GCF_000277835.1 Geospiza fortis | reverse complement strand
TCTTTCCCTGCCATTCCTGCAGATTTGGGGTGCAGATGTTCCTGGGGGCAGCTGGGCAAGGGGAGAGGCTGCAGGTGCTGCTCCTTCCCAGGAGGGCACAGCCATGCCTGGAGAGGCTCCGGGAGGATGTGAGGACATTGAAAAATCCGTTTGCAGTGCGGATCTAACTCCTCCTTGTCACACAGGATCCTGGAATGGGAGCGTGCGCGCCGTGCCAGGATGAGAGGCAATAATCACAAAGGTAAATGCCACTCCAGGGGTTTATTTCCCGTGACATTTGTAGGAGCAGCCCTGGCTGGACATTCTGCGTGTCCCAACTGCTACAGCCTTCCAGGAACTGCAGGGATGGACATGGGGGTCACTGCAGGTGAGCAAACATCAATGGAGCACAGGACAGAGCCCATGGAATGAGGAGGAGGCGCAGATTCCCAGGAAAGCCAACCCCACCCTTCCACAGCTGTCCCAGGAGCACATCCCTGCCCAGCCTGTGCAAACCAGCAGCTCTGGGGCTGGGGGATTGCAGCCAGCACTGAGCAGGGTAATCAATGCAGAGCCCAGGAGCAAAAGCTCCAGCTCCACACTTTGCAGGCAGACACGCTGGAACAAGACAGGAGTGCCAGGTTTGTGAGAGCGCTGGTGTGGGGGATGCATCCATATTTTATATGGATATATTCTCACACCTATAGATCTCCTGAAAAGGAAAATCCATCTCATTCAGAACCAGATGCTGGACAGGAATTCATTAAGATGAATGAAGCTACTTCATTCCCCTTTAGTGCCTGGAGGATGGAAACTCAGGCAATATTGCCTCTCCCTGGCATCAGAGCACTCCATTTCTCCCCGAAGTTCTCAACAATAATTCATGTCTCTGCATGGCATTGATCAGCCAGTCTTTGAGATCCTGTTCTTTTGTCTACATCTCCTCTTGCACTCAGCTCCTAAGAGCACGGGGAAGAAAGGTTTCTGGCAGGAAAGATAAAAACTATTTATTGTACTGACCTTTTTGATTAATGGGTGGAGTTAGGTGTGAAATCATTTTTATCAGGCGAACATAATGACTTGCAGGACAACAAAAAGGGCATTTCAATTTTTTATCAAAACCCTCAGCGAGAGCACAATCCCCCAAGGTGAACTCTGGGGACAGCCCAAGTAGCCAGGAGTGAATAAATATCTTATAACTCTGGGATTAGCTGAGGACTGGCTCATGAATCAGCAGGGATCATTTGAAGGAGCCAGGCTCTCCTGCTCCCTGCCCATGGAGAGCGATTCCATCAGTGTGCTGAGGAGATGGAGCCAGGCAAACCTGGGCACTGCACTTTCTAAATAACTCTGTTAGCAACTCCACCTCCACTGGGCCCCGTGCTCTGAAATCATCCACTTGAGCCTAATTAAGCAGACATTAATGAGATCAGAGTGTCTGACTGCATGTTGGTCTCTCAAAACATGATAAAGCCATCCCATTTTTTAGCACAGTGCTGCAGGAACCTGTCTGCCCACTGTTTATCAGCACACAAAGTCCCAGCAAAACCGTGGAAGTGCTTCCTTGGACCCTGTGACCTGACCTGGGCTCAGGATATTCCATGGAAACCAAATCAAACCTGCACACACACAGCTATACCAGGCAGCTCACAATACACATGAAGGCTTGTGTACATTAAAAAATGCATTTTGGATCACTGGTTGAATTAATGAGCCCTTAAAACTTGTTCAGAATTAACCCTCCTGACCCCCACCTGATGGGGTTTGAGCTATGTTTACCCAGCACTGAATCCTCCCAGGCCCTGGAAAACTCTGTCTGACACTTGATCCCCTCCCATTTCCCTGCATTTGATTGCAGCAACTGGAGCACACAGACCTGGGTGCTTAAGGCTATAAAAGGGGAAGTGTTTCAAGGCAAAATGGCCTTTTAATAACACTTTTTAAGCCCGGCATGGCTGAGATTGCAGGCTGTGGTAACAAAGCAAGGATGGTTTTGGCAGAGGGCTGGAAAGGGCAGAGTTCTGTTGTCTTTGTACCCCCAGCCTTCTCCAGCCAGAGAGAGACGATTTGGAAATAAAACAAGGGCTCCTGGGGTGGTCTGCAGACTGGGAGGGTGGGAAGTGTCCCCAGAGGGTTTGGAGCATCCCTGGGGTTTGGGCTCTCTGGGGGATTTGGTTCTCTCTGGGGTGCAGGGATGGAGCTGTCCCTGTCCCTGTCCCCGCTGCACCCCGAGCATTTCCTGGGCTCACCCACTCCAGGGCATCATCATGGGGACTTTGGAACTCATTTCTCTCTGCCCCTCTCCCTGCATAATTTCCAATAAGCCTCCCAGGCAAGCAGCAAGGAGAGCTCCACGGAAAGCAGTGGCAGGCTTTGAAGTTGGAGTCTCTGTTCTGTTTCCAGACAGATTTTGATTTAATGATAGATGCCTGCCCTGCCAGGGAAGAAATTTCGTAATGAATCAAGCAATGTGGGTGTAAATAGAACCCAGGAGAGAGGAGAGCAGGAGCAGAGGACAGGCTGGGCTTCGAGTGCAGCCCAGCTGGGCTCAGCTCTGGGCTCAGCCACCCCTCAGGCTTTGCCCTGGGGTAAAAGCCTGACTGGGGCTCGTTTTCCCATTTCGCCCTCCACAAAAAGCAGATCTCACCCTGCTCAGGGAGCCCTTTGGGATCTTTCCTGCTTTGTGTCCATTCCCATCCCATTCCTGCAGAGGCACCGGCGCCTCTCCCCTCAGTCACCCTGCTCAGCTGAGATTGCAGAGATCCCTTCACATATTTTGGGGGGAAATGGCCCCACAGGCTGGGGACACTGCATGCAGCGCCCACCAGCTGCTTCCATCCACTGCCAGCAGCCAGCTGCAAGGGAACTCCTCTCCCAACTCCCCACCTATGCTCACCCTCAGCCATGTGCAGCTGTAATTCCATCTGGAATGGTGGAAAACGCACTTCCTTTCTCTCTCAAGATTTATCTTCCAGTTCATGCATGTGGTGCTGATATTCATCTTAAAAAGCAGCAGCGAGATGAACCCACTGTGACTTCCATTTCTCAGATCCAACATCCTTGTCAGAACTGGAGAGCTTAAGTGCTCTTCCCTTCACACCTATTAGGTTGGAACAAGCCTTAAAAGCATAAATAACCTTCCCCACAGCATAATGAAAGACCTTATTACAGCCTGGGATTAATTCTTTCTAATCTATTTACAAGCAAAAAGGTCGAACTCAAATTTGACAGTGAGGAAGGGAGGCAGGACTCATTATCTCCAGAAAGAGTGGAGAAAATGGATGAGCATAAGCAGAAGATAGTTTTGGAGCTTGAATCCATGTCCCAGCCTCTAATTAAAAATTACCCAGCAAGGCACTGCCTTGCAAACACCATTAGCTACAGGAAAAATGAAATTCCTAATTACTGAGCAAAAATATTTTGATCTCAACTTTTTTTTTTTTTTTTTGTTTTAAAAAGCCATCTTTACCGTTCAAACCCTCCTTCCACTCCTTTTCCTTCTCCATGTAACAGCTCTGTTTTATCCTTTCATTATCAAAGGACCAGCAGGACATGATCACACATGGAGCACTGATTATTTTTGTCATTAAGCTGCCCTCACAAACCTCACCTTGCTGCCCACGAATCCCATCCCATTCCCTCTGGCTGCAGCCGTGGGCATGAGAGGCAAAGCTGGGCTGAGGATGTTCCTTACTCAGCTCTGCTGTCACAGCTCTGGAGAACAGCCTTGGAACTGGTCAGAACTGGTGGAGAAAAGGGGCAATTCCTGCAATTCCTGCCATTCCTGCAGTTCCTGCAGCTGTTGGGCTGGCTGGGGAATGGGCAGGACCAGGCTGGGGGTGGCTGTGGAGCCCCGGGATGGCGCACGCAGTGCCCCGGGTGAGCGCACTCCTCATCCACCCGGGATCTGGCAACGGGCTGCGCTCTGCCTGGCGGGCTCTGCTGTTCCTGAGGCTGTGCCTCCCTCTCCAGGCAGCCCAGGGGCTGGCGCTGCTGCTGGCTCTTTCATCCAGCCCAATTTCCTCCCAATAGCCCATCTAACCCTGCCCTCGGTCGCTTCGAGACCATTCCCCCTTGTCCTCTCACTGCCCTTGTCATTATTAGCTCTAATAATTACCATTCTTGTATTATTTGCATTGATGCTCCTTGAGTAGCTGACTGCACTCCCTGGGCATCAGAGGAGTCAGTGGCCAGAGATAATTTGTATTTATTCCATGTGCTAAGTGTATTTGTACGTGTTTATTGCATTTAAGTGTGCAGCCAATTTATTTCTTTAACTCTGTGAGAAGAGTGCCAGGAGGTTTTTCAGTTTGTTTCCATCTTCCCCAGCTGTAAATAAACCCAAGCTCATTAAGAGCCCTGCACTGCTCCATTAGTGCTGGAGCTGGTGCTGCCAGCCTGGGCAGGATCTTATTCCTGCCTCAAGAATCCCATGGAATTACAGTGCCTAACAGAGCAGGAATCAGTGGAGAAGGGGAACAGAGCTCCTGGAGCCTGCCCAAAACACCACTCGGGGCAATTCCTACTAGAAAAACATGCAAATGCCATTATTTTTATGGGGTGCTGCTTCCCTGAGCCAGGCAGAGGGCTGTGGGCACTGGAGGATGCCCTTTTATCTGAGAGCCAGCCTGAGGAATCAGATCCCGATCACCCACTGCTCTTGCTGCTCTTTCTAATGCAGAGAGAGCTTTGCTGTGCCTGGAGCTGGGCTCTGAAGGGCTGGCAGAGGATGCCTGGGTGCTGTGCCTCCTGCCTGGGCACTGGGAATAAACAGCACCAAGCCAGAAATCTCCAGCAGCGAGAGCTCAGGGAATTCCACCCCTGCCTGGGCTGGCCCAGCACAGCAAATCTGTCATCTCTCCCAAAATCCTGTGAGCACAGAGCTCTTGGGGCAGCTGAGGGGCCTGGAACAGAGCAAACTGCAGCCAGAGCCACCCAACATCCCTTTTACAGGGGCTTATTCCCAGGGAATTCAAGTACCTGCAGGAAGGGGCCAGGAGCTCAGAGCTTCATCCTCGGGCAGAAAGGTTGGAGTTTATTCTGAACAGCTCTGGAGATTCCTGGTGCTAAAGAAAGGAGGGTTGAGGAAAAAAGAAAAAGAAAATAAAAGGAGAAGAAGAAATCATGAGGAGTTTGAAATCCCAGACTAAATAAACAGGATTATTGACACTGCCTGAGCTGAACAGGTTTCCTGCCCGGGGCAGGGAAAAAAAAGGGAGGTGAAAAAGCTTTCCTCATCTCTGGGAGGGGCAGGAAGGGGAGCAGGTTTTGGGAATGGGAGCAGATTTGGGGAGTGGGAGCAGATTCTGGGAATGGAGGAATGGCAGGAGATTTTGGGAATAGGAGCAGATTTTGGGGGTGGGAGCAGATTTGGGGAGAGGCAGGAATGGGAGCAGATTTTGGGCACCATCTGGTTTTTCAGACATCTCAGAGCCCTGAGCCCAGCCCTGTGCCTGGGGATGGAACTGCAGAACCACGGAGCCAAAATCCCTGGAATCCCTGCAGAAACGGCGCTTTTGAACACTTCCTCCCTGCTGTGGGCTTAATCAAGGGATAATTAGGGTTTAGTGAAGCCTGTGACCTTTCTGCTCCGCTCTCTCTGTGCTCCTCAGGAAAGGGAGGGGATGAGAGGCTGCCCAGCCTGCAGCCCCGCTCCCTCTGAGCACCTGTGGCTTCCCAAGCAGGCTCCAGCATCCCTTCCACCCCCTCCCCACCCTTCCCAGAGCACAGGAGAGCTCCAGCAGATTCCTCCTGATTCTCATTTTTCACGAACGTAATTATCAGTGGATGAGTCTCAGCAACTATTCAAAAGGATTTTCAAAAATCGCTTTTAAATAAGGCTTATAAAGCCCTTATAAAACTCCTTTCCAAAATCCAGGCATCCATTTCTGAAAACAAGTCTGGAATAGCCTGTTATCACTATTTATGTCTTCATTTTTTGAGTTTGCAGCTCATTTTCTGACACTCGCAGGGTGTTTAAACAATTTGGCTGCGTCCTCCGGATAATTATAATGAGCTACAGCCTCCCAGAGCCCCCCAGAAAATGTGATTCTGCTCATGCTGACTTAATCTGGCTACAGCATTCATGCTCTCCCCTGGGAATAGCTACAAGATGTAGAGGGCTTCTTGCCAGAACAGGGGAAAAAGGAAAAGCGGCCACTTGTGATTGTTCCCTCACCTTTCCACCCCTCTGCCCGCCTGGCACCCGGGGGCTGGGGAAAATCCCCTCCAAGCCAAAGCCCTGGGCCTGCAGCAACACATCTGCCACTTACTGCCAATGAATTCGGGGTAGAGATCCCTTGGGGCTTGCAAATACTGCATGGCAAGTGGACATAAATGTGAATTGTTGGCCTGGGATAAACCTGAGCTGCCTGTGCAAGGCGCTGCCAGGGCAGGGCAGCACGGCTGCTGTGGCAGGGATGGATTTTCCCTCGGGGCTGCTGAGGCTGGGCTCCGTGGGGAGCTGAGCAATTCTCCCAGCACAGCCCAAACCAGACCTGTCAGAGTTGAGGACATCCCTCTGTCTGTCCTGGACTGCCAAACCCCTGCCAGGGGCTCAGGGACCTTGGCACAGAGCCCAAGACACCTGTGGGTTTGATTATGACCCATGGAGCAAATTACCAACCTTACATGAGGATCTGCAAGCCACGGCAGTTTAAGTAGAATGATAGTGAATTTATCACAGGGCGAAAAATAGATTTTTGGGGTTTTTAGAATGGGGGTTCAGGGAGCAACATGGAGGAATCTGGACGTGTTCAGCCTTTCTCCTCCTTCCTCTTGGCCTCCATCTTCTGCTGTGATGGTGGCACTTTTGGATTGGTTTAGAGTAGAAGCTCAGTGTCTAACATAGGTGATAGGTATTGGGAAGTTATTGTAAACATTGTACACGTAGTTTTTAGTATAAAAAGATAACACCACCCCAGGGGAGGCAGAGTGCCTCTGTCTGTCCTGCTGAGCAGACCTGGGCTGCACAGGAGAAAGAATTTTATAGATAAGATACAATAAACAACCTTGAGACTGAGAACTCCTTCTCTGACTGCCAGGCTGGGAAAAGAGACTTTCTAATGTACCTCAAAGTCCCAGTGAGCAGCAGAGACCCCGAGACAGACCCTGGAACCCTCCTGGGGGGCTGGGCTGTGGGAAGGGGGCTCTGGGGCACCAGAGGCAGGGACAGCACACAGCAGGCATGGGAGCCAGCAGAGCTCTGCTCCCAGCCAGCAGGGAACCCATCCAGGCTCCACTCAGAACTAGAGATGCCCCAGAGGGGTCTCCTCCTCCCAAGGGGATTTGGGATCCTCCTGAAGGGAGCCGCGAGGATGATGGAGAGGGACCTGGAGAGCCAGGACGCAGGGAATGGCTTCAGACTGACAGAGAGCAGGGTTAGGTGGGATATTGGGGATAAATCCTTCCCTGGCAGGGTGGGCAGCCCTGGCACAGGTGCCCAGAGCAGCTGGGGCTGCCCCTGGACCCCTGGCAGTGCCCAGGGCCAGGCTGGGGGGGATCTGAGACAGTGGGAGGTGTCCCCCCATGGCAGGGGTGGCACTGGGTGGGATTTAAGGTCCCTCCTTGCCCAAACCATTCTGGGATTTTCCACAGAGCCCTTTGCTCTCAGCCAGGGCCCAAAGGGACAGGAAAGCCTGGGAAAGCTGCGGGTGCTGCACAGCCACCCCACCCCGCACTGCAGACCTGCAATGGGGCGATTTGGCTGGACAGGACCAAGGAACAGCTGGAGGATCTTTCTGGATTGTTGGGAATCCCCAAAGACCCAGCAGTGCCACAGGACTGGTGAAGAGCACATCCTGTACAGACTGGGATTTTTATTTCCCCATCATTATCGTTACTATTGCTGTAATTATTATTATTATCTGTATTTTTTATAGCATCCCACACCACCATGACAGAGCTGGATCACTGCTGGATGTGCTGGTGAGGCCCTGCAGAGCCATTCCCCAGCCCTGCCTGCCCTGCCCAGCTGCAGGGGCTCCTCACCAACCCCTGAGCTATGGAAGGTTTGCCTAAACACCTGCCAGGCAGGGAGCAGCCAATTAACCGGCTGTAATTAAGGCTGATCACGCGGTGATTTGAGCAGGACCTGGGTGAAAAGGGCACCAGGGCCTCCCATCACTCATTAATGTTGATAAAACGCTGCAGCTCCTCACTAAGCAGGTGCCCATCAAGGCTGCCCTGCCAAATTGCAGCACAAGTTGTTTTAATTAATCCAGGGCAGGTGCTGCACGGGGATAGACAATGAAGGGGAGCTTGGGGTTAGGCATTAACAACTGGATTGGTACCAGAGATGAGATGGTTCCCACCCTGTGTGTCAGCAAATCCAGGTGGAAAAGGCTTGTCTTCTTTCTAGTAACAACACACAATACACCATTGTTAAGTTTAAAACCTTCTACTACCTTACTGAACATATTTTCCTACAGTGTTAAGGTCTATCTTAACCAAGCCTAAAACTCGAGCTATTGTTTTACATCCTTGCTTGCTGTATCCATTGTAACTCTTTCTACCTTTAGACTTTGCAGCTGCAGCTAACTCTGAGCTTTCCGTTCCTTGTTTCTAAAGCTGCTTTGACAGCTCTCTGCAAATCCTCTTACCTTTGCTATTTCCCACAGGTGGCACTCCACAGACCGCCCAGAACAGACCCACAGGGGCCAATGAGTGAACTGAACCAGCTGTGGGGCGCTGTGGTCGGGAGGGACCCCACAGATGATCCCATTCCAGGGACACCTCCCACCATCCCAGGGTGTCCCAGCCCCATCCAGCCCGGCCCTGGGCGCTCCCAGGGATGCAGGGGCAGCCCCAGCCTTGCTCTGCACCCCGGGTGAGGATGCCTGCCCCGCCTGGGTGCCCCTGCCCCGTGGGGACCCCATGGGTGCTGCCAGAGCCCCACAGTGCTGCCAGCCCTGCAGCTCTGCTGCAATGACACATCTGAGAGAGGAAAACAAAGCTATTTATTGCTTATACTGAGCTTTTTTTTTGAGTGGATGCCTTGATTATGACGTAATGGTATAAATGCATAAAAAAGAACCAGACAAAACCAACATAAATCAGATTTAACGTGGGTGAGTCAGCTAAGCTCAGCTGGGTGCAGAGGATCTCCTGCAATGCCATGACCACACAACGAGCTGTTCCCCACCTGCCCACCCACCTTCTCCAGCAGGCTGCAAAGGCTCTCAGAGGGAATGAAGAGCTGGGGTTCCTCGGGTCCCCCTTTTGGAGCCAGCCAGGCTTCCCCAGTACTGGATCCCCAAAGAGGAGCTTCTGATGAGGCACCAGCCCTCAGCTGCCAGCTGGGCCAGGTTTCAGCCCCTGGGCATGCCCTGAGGCAGGACTGCCCATGGAAAGGTCCTGCACCTGCACAGGTCCTGCACAGCCCTCTCATTCCCTCCGTCCTGAGCAAATGTCTCCCTTGTCCTTGAGATCTTCCCATTAAATCCACCCTTGTCTCCTGCAGAAAGCAAGCCTGACCTTTCCCACTGAATCAGAGCCAATTTATCACATATTTTAAATTCATAATGAGATCAAAAGGGATAATGCCCAGATGACCCAGAGATCAGCCCAAGACACGAGAGATAATTGTTCCCTTAATTGCCACGCCTGAATTAAATCACTTGTGCGGTGTGTGTGTGCTCAGATGGCAGGGACAAAGGAGCTGTCAGAGCCCTGGTAGCTCCTGCTGGGGCTCAGCTGCTCACAGCCCTGCTCACCTGCAGCCCCGGCTGTGCCAGGGCCCCCACACCAGCCAGGGACAGCTGCTCCATTCCTGGGATTCAGGTTTATCCCAGCTCTGGGCAGCTGCGGAGGAGCTCGGACACAGCCCTGGGAGAAGGGCCAGAGGCTGCCCAGGGACCTTGCCCATCCCAGGCTGACCTTGGGATGCAGGGGCAGCCTCAGCTGCCCTGGGCACCGCCTCCCTCATTGGTAAAAACTCCTCTGAAAAGTTTCAGACCCTTCCCCTGTGAGCTGAGCCCGTGCTGAGGCTGCCAGGGAGGCTCTGCAGCCTCTGCACCATCCCCCGGGGGTGACAGGGACACCAAGCACCCCCTCCCTGGCCCTGAGGGGCAGCAGAGCCTTCCTCCCAGCCAGCCCAGCTCTGCCCACAGCCCCCAGCACAGGCAAGGTGGAGAAAGACACCAATCTGCTCCTTACACTGCTTTTTATGCATTATTTATCGGTGGTTAAGCAACTGGGGCTGTTACAAACAGCAGCAAATGAGGGTGGCATTAATTTTAAAGAGTCTGTAATAGCTATCAGGTGGTTACAGGATTTATTATAAATAACTTAGGGATTTGCTGAGTCCTCAAACCTGCACCAACAACTGATCACTGAATAAAAACATTCGAGTGAAGTGCAAGCGCAGGTTATTAAACCTGAGTATGAAAACCTCTTTAAACCTGCTAAGAAGGCCCAATTAAAGATAGAGCAGGCATAACAGCCTGTTGCTCCAGTTGCAGGGGAGGTGATCCAAAGCATTAAAAGGTAACATTAAAATGAAAAATGCATGAAGAACCTCTTGCATTTCCAGGGCAAGGTGGGAGCAGCCCCAGAGCTGCTGTTCCACACTCCCACCCGCGGGAAGGAGGAGATTGCATCTCCCAGGCAGCTGGGTGAGCAGGGAGCAGCTGAGCACAAAGGGGGTTAATAGCAGGTCGCTGAAAGGCTTTGTGGGAGGTTAATCGGGGAAAAAAGCACTCAGGGAATTCCCACCAAAAAATCCCCAAAGCCTCTGGCAAGTCCAGCTCCAGGAGGGGAAGATGGGATCAGAGCAGCAAACAGGATTGGGGGCTGTACACAGAGCACAAATCTGCTCTAAACCAGATAAATAAAAATGCTGAGGTCCCCAGGAGATGTTCCGAGCACAAAGAGGAAATGATTGCTTTGGGAGGTCAGGGCAGAGCTCCCAAAAAGCCACTGAGCAGCAGAAACTGCTCAGGGCTCCTTCCCAACCGCAGCTAACCCTGCCCTGCCCAGCAGCTTTAGGCACTCACATTTATGGGGACACCACCTCATCTCGGCCCATCTGCTTTTGCAATGTCAAGAGGAAAGAAAAATTATTTTTTTCCAACAGGTTTGAGAACTTCTTGCCCCAGAAGCTCCCCTGGCCCAGCTCCTGTGCCCAGGCAGGGGCAGCTCCAGCCAGGCCCTGGCAGGCACCAGCCCCTTCCTCCCTCTCACTGCACTACAAACAATTTCCATAGAAACTGGAAATATTCCCTAAACCAACAGAGGCTCCCTTCTTCCCAGCAATTATCTTAAGGTCTGATTTGCATTTTAAATGTCACCTGTATAAATTAAAACTGTTTACTGCTCGCAGTGTCATTATTCTGAGTCATCTGGCAACAGCCAGCTACAGGCTTGCTTTGTTTGCAGCAGAAAGCTGCACACGAGAGCATCCCCTGGAGCCCTCCGGGGCTGCCTCCTGTGCCACAGGTGCCTGGCAGCCCCTCCAGGCTGTTGAACGCTCCCTTGTTCCCTGAGCCCGCTCGTTGTGGCAGCGGAGCTGCGGCACAGCAGCGCTCGGGGCGCATTTGCAGCTGTGCTGCTGCAGACTGCACAGCTGCTCTCCCCAGCAAGCAGCAGCCCCCATTCCCCAGCCCTGCTCTGCATTCTCCTGCATTCATTTTTCAAAACTTGGAGTCATTTGTAGGTTATAAATGACTTTTTGTTGTTGTTGTTGTTGTTACAGTAAACTTCAAGGGCAAACGGAACATCTGCACATTAGAGGAGTTGGAAAAGCACTTTGCTAATTCAGCCAACCAACAGGCTGTGCTCCTAATGGATCCCTGGCAAACTGGGGGGCTCCCAGTTCAGACTGGGAGTCCTCTCCTGACCCACAGAGCTGCCAGGTGGGGCCAGCCCTGAATTCCAGTCCCTGTCCTTGCCAGGGATGCTCTGCTCCATCACACCCCCAGTTTGGCTGATGGATTCCTCATTTCTCATTTCACTTCTCATTCACTGAGCTGGGAAAACACTCCCAAGACCACCAGTGCAGCCTTTGACCAATCCCCACCTTCCCAAAGCATTTCCAGCACCTCCTCCCCCCATTTCAAACACCCAAGCCGGTGAAAGGCTCTGAAATCTGCCATGCTCAGAGCAGTGGTCCCAGATTTTAGGTGGGGAAAAGCAGAGTCCAGCCAAGCCTACCTGTATCAGAGGGATGGCAACAAACAGCAGTGATGAGGGGCAGTTTTACAACATTTCACCCCAAAAAAGGCTTTATGAAATGTCCCTCAAAGCCAGGAGAAACTGGAAGGGCAGGTCCTGACCCCTGCAAAACCCCTCTGATAATTACTTGTTAATTGCATTCCCCTGTTTCTCATTATTTCATTGTAACAATTCCCAAACATTTTCTTCAATTATTTTCCCATTTTTTTCCCATCCTTCAGACAAATTCTGGCAGATGAACCCAACTACACTTGGGATTGGAAACTGAAGAGGAGCTGCTAAAATCACAGCTCCTGCCTGGAAATTAAAAACTGAGAGAAGAAAGACACTTCCCTTAAATACACCCCAACCAAACCTTCAATTAAAAAAATAAAGCAGAAACATTGAAAATGCAGGAAACCTTCCCCCCAGGCCTGAGCCTCAGCATGG
>NW_005054420.1:1278264-1295599 GCF_000277835.1 Geospiza fortis | reverse complement strand
TCTTTCCTCTCCAAAGCAGAAGCTCCATTTTCCACCTTTCCTCCCAGGTGAAGCACACCTGGAAACAGAGCCCCACAAGGTGATGCCCTTCAGCACAACTGTCCAGGAGAATTATTATTCTGAGGAAGTTTATGGAATTATTATTGTGTCCAACTTTCCAGTTCAGCTTAGAGATCAGTCTGGGTGAACTAATTCCATCTCCCTAATGATTAAATTCTCCATATTAATCCAACCCCGAGCGGGCAGGTTCAAGCAGCCTGCCTGCCTCTCATTCCCTGCAATAATTACATCTTGACAATCATTTTGTGCCTCCTTGGCTTTCTCTGAATTTGTTGTTTCTTGAAGGAAGCTTTCCTGCACTTCTTGTTGCCATCTGTCCCCACGGGCAGAGCGTGGCCTTGGCAAACCGTGGATTTCCAGATTGGAAAAGCTGCAGGAGCCAGGCAGGGGAACAGCTGGGGTGAATCCCTAAGGACACATCCACAAACCTGGGAATTACAGCTCCTTCCATGCTGTGGCCAGAAATGCTTTGACACAGAAAGAGAACCTCTGGATTCTTCCTAAAAAACCTCCGAGCTGCTCCTGCAGAGAATTCCCTGAAATTCCATCCCAGGGAATCCCAGAGAAACCCCTCAGAGCCCCTTCCTTCTCCTATGTTCCCAGCTGGGAAAAAAGGGGGGAAAAAAGAAAAAGGAAAAAGGAAAAAAAGAAAAAGGAAAAAAAAAAGAAAAAGGAAAAAGAAAAAGAAAAAGGAAAAAGAAAAAGAAAAAGGAAAAAGAAAAAGAAAAAGGAAAAAGAAAAAGAAAAAGGAAAAAGAAAAAGAAAAAGGAAAAAGAAAAAGAAAAAGGAAAAAGAAAAAGAAAAAGGAAAAAGAAAAAGAAAAAGGAAAAAGAAAAAAGAAAAATGAAAAAATAAAGGAAAAAGAAAATAAAAGAAAAAGGAAAAGGAAAGGAAAAGAAAAAAGAAAAAGGAAAAAAGAAAAAGGAAAAAGAAAAAAAAAAGAAAAAGGAAAAAGAAAAAGAAAAAGGAAAAAGGAAAAAGGGAAAAAGGAAAGGAAAATAAACCGAAGGAAAGAAGAAAACAAAACAAAAAAAAAAAAAAAACCAAAACAAACAGAAAAACCAACCAAACAAACAAAACCACCAAAGAACAACAACAAAACCCCAAACCCCTCACAGGGGGTTTTCCTCCAGCCCCTCGGGGGCTGAGGCAGGCTGTGTCCCACTGGAGCTGCCCCAGGGGTACAAGCAGTTCTTCATCTACAGAGTTGGTTTTTATATTTAAACAGGTGTAGGGTGTGTGAGACAGGAGTTTTTTAATGATAATACCACCACAAAATGCCCAGAATGAATGGCTTTTGCTGCTGCTGTATTCATTGTGCAGGCAGAGCTGGCCCTAATTAGATAATATGAGATTTCTTGGCTCACACCAAGCAATTCAGAAGAAAGAGCCTCGTTATTGATGGGACAAACCACACAAAGCAATGGAGCAGAGTTTAATAAAGCAGAGAAGTATCAAAGAGAGAAAGGTTTTAATTCTTAATAAGTAGATCCATGGGTTTCATTAACCAGCGTTCAAAGGGGCTTTTTTAGGGTTGCTTTTATTACCTAATTAATTAAAGCCTGACCAATAAGATAGATTAGTCCAATGGAATTGCATCTTGCATTAATAGCAATACTAATTAATCACAGAGCTGAAGCATTCCTCTGCACTGAGGAGAAATCATCCCAGGGTAAATCTGGAGAGAAAGCTGGAAAAGAGAGGGGAAGGATGGGCTGAGCATGGCTTTGGGATTGTGATGATCATGGCCAGCCCAGCTGACAAAGTGCAGAAATAAAGGTAAAATAATGAGTTAAACCCATTTTAAATGGCATTTCTGAGGTTTTAAATGAACTTTCTAGCCCTTTCCAGGGAGCCATCCTTGCTCTGCCCCGTGCTCCATCTCCTCATCCCTGGGGTGAGCAGGGAGTGATAAACCAGACTGAGCCACAGGGGATGATCCCAACATCTCTGGGAGCTCCCACAAACAGCCTGGACTCCAGGGAATCCCGGGTGTGACATCAGACCTCCTGCTCTTCTCCTTATCACACATTCCCAGACAGAAAAATAAGGGGAAAAAATAAAGAAGGAGAAAAAAAAGATGGAAAAATGAAGGGTAAGGAAGGGAAGAAGAGAGGAAAAAAGAAGGAAAATAAAGGGAAGGAAAAAAGAAAAAAAAGGGGAAAAAATTCCCAAACAACTGCAGCTCTGTTGAATCTGATTTTTCTGCCACCAAATGATGGATAATTATCCTGCCTGCTCTCCTCCTGCCCCCCCAGATCCCAGCTCTGCTGTGGTGCACTCAGCTGCAGGCAGGGAAGCAAAAGGAAAGGACAGGGAATCATTTGCACATAAATATTAAAAAAAGAGAAACTGTAGCTCCCACATAATTTGTTTTTTCATTAAGCAGCGTCTGTGAGCACGGGGATATTTGATCTATTAAAAATGCTTATTTAAATACTCCTCCTAGAGTTAATTTTTCCTCCTGAAGGCTGCTGTAAAAGCTCCATCTCCTCTGGAACACAGCAGGGGGAAAAGCAGTGTTTTTTCAGGCCAGAGGTTTGGCTTCCACATGAAGTTCTGTGCCAGAGCCATGCTGCTGCCACTGCTGTCACAGCACCAGGATGGTGATTCATGGAGCTTTCCAAGAGCCATTCATGTTAGCAATGACTTAGCCCCAGTGAACATTATAAATAATTAACAGTATGCAGATTGCCATTATTGGAAAGCCCCCAGGCCTTACCCAGCGAGTAATTTCAATTATTCAAAAGTATTAATAAACTGAAATATTCTTTTTTTTCCCCACTCATTTAATTTGTCTGGGTTTTTTGGTATTTTAGAGCACCTGCCTTGAGTGTGGAAAAGCCAAGGGAATTCTCCTTGTGATCTTCCAATGCCAAGGGAATTCTCCCCACAATCTCCAGATTCCAGGGAGTGTTTCCCACGATCTCCAAATTCCAGGGACATCTCCCCATGATCTCCAGATTTCAAGGATTGTTCCTCACATTCTCTAAATTCCAGGGAGTTGTCCCAACAATCTCCAAAACCAAGAGAGTTGTACCCACGGTCTCCCAAATCCAGGGAGATCCACAATATCCCAATTTCACAATATTCCAAATCCACAATATCCCAATTCCAGGGAGTTCTTCCCACAATATCCCAATTCCAGGGAGTTTTCCTCCCAATATCCCAATTGCAGGGAGTTCTCCCCACAATATCCCAGATCCAGAGAGTTTTCCCCACAATATCCCAGATCCAGGGAGTTCTTCCCACAATATCCCAGATCCAGGGAGTTTTCCCCACAATATCCCAATTCCAGGGAGATTTCCCCCCAATATCCCAGATCCAGGGAGTTTTCCCCACAATATCCCAATTCCAGGGAGTTCTTCCCACAATATCCCAGATCCAGAGAGTTCTCCCCCCAGTATCCCAATTCCAGGGAGTTTTCCCCCCAATATCCCAATTCCAGGGAATTCTCCCACAATCTCCACTGTCCCCAGGCCAGGGAGCACTGGGGCACTCCCAGTCTCACCAGTTGCTCCCCATGGAGACTGGAACTCCTTTCTGGACCCAGGAAATCCAGCCCTGATCACCAAGGCTGGGCTGGAGCTGCTCCTGAGCTCTCCTCCTCCACAGCCCTGCAAAATGCCAAGCAACAAAAACCTTTGGGGGGAAAAAGGTGCTTTTCAGTTAAATGGTTCCAAAGCAGCGGCCTCTCAGCAGTGTGGGCACAAACGAGGCTGAAGGGGCACACAGCAGCTCCAGGGAACATTTATTGGTGTCTTTAGGTGGATAAACCACACAGGAGGTGATCAGGGGCACAAAATCCCTCCCGAGAAGCAGTTCCAAGGCCGGATGAAGGTGAACACCTCCAGGAATGAGAAGCGCAGTGTCCCTTTCCCTCTCGGAGATGCGCTGGGCGGTGCTGATGCCGCTTTCCCAGCTGTAAATCTGCTTTTCCCAGCGCCGGGGCCAGCGGGGTTTCGGCGCTCAGCCAAAGGCTCGGGCCGCGGCACAAGGGAGGGCTCTGCTGGAGCCAGCCGGAGCTGCAGCACCACGCACCTCCGGCCTGCTCCGAAACCCAGCTGGTGCCGTGCATTTCACCCTAAAAAGGTGAGCTTTCAACCACATCTTTGCATTTGAAATCTTGCCTCACAAGGGCTCTTACTCCACTCCAGTCTCCCAGGAAAGCAACAATGGCAGAGTGGCTTTCTTGGAGGTAATTTCTTAAATGTGGGCTGGAAAAGCTGCGAGCCAAGCACTCAGAGCTGCTCAACCCTCTGGGAGCAGGTGAGGCAGCAAGACAAGCTAAGGAATGACAGCAAACAGTGACTCCACTGCTAAATGTGCAGCTACAGGGAAAAAACCATCAGAGCTGGGGTGCTTGCCCCAAAATCAGCGTTTCAGCCCCTTTACATTCACTTTAGAATTGTCTCTTAGTAGTCTGAATGCAGCAAAAGTAAAGCAAGGCAAAGATCTCATTATCCAAAAACCCAGAGGAACTTTAAAACCACTGCAAAATCCCCATCCCCGGTGTTCAACAGGCATTTCCTAGGAAGCTGGAGCTTGATCCAGACACAGCAAATGTCCTGCCAGCCCCAACAGCCTCTGCACCAGCACTGCAAACCAGGAAACAGCACACAGATAACGCCAATCAGACAGAAAACAAATCCAGGAGAGAAAGGCAGTAAAGGAGAGCCTATAAATCAAAGTGATGGTCAGACAGCTCTCAGACAGACATTTCCATGTTCCTGCTCTCAAACCCAGCATGAGCTGCTTCCCAGGCTGGTTCTCCAGGGGCTGGAGAGAGCCCAGCAAGGCTCTTGGTGCAGAATTCCAGGTTTTCCATGGACTGGACAAAGGATTGGGAATCCCAGCAGGGAGGTCAGGACCTGCTCATGAGACCAGAACTGCCACACTTGATTACCCCACACCAATCCCTGCTCTCAGCCGCCCCCAAACCCTCATGGAGAGAAGGGGGAACAGGGGAGAAGAAAGAGCCCTGTTGTTTTGGGGTGGGTTTATTCTCCTGCAGGAAGGATAAATGGGATTGTCCCAGCTCTAACCAGATGAAATCCCAGTGTACAGAAGGTGCAGGGAGATCCCCTACAGGATAAACACACATCAGAGTAGTCAAACACACTATTTTTAATGGAGATTTGCAAAAGGCAAGCCAAGTGTTGAAAATTCAGGACATTTCATGAAAGCACATTTGGTCCTCTTCCAAGTTTCCTCAGTTAAATACTTCATGGATAAATAACAATTAAGCATACATGGCACTTTCAGTTCAGAAAACTTGATATTGCACATGATACCAAGAAATACAAGAGTCTATTTCAGCAAATGATTCCAGCACTGTTATCAGCTCCATTTTGATGCCATTGACTTGTACAAAAGCTCTCATTTTAGTGCACAACAGGTGCCCTGTCCTTACAGAGTAAAAACGTATCCAAGCAGTTTTAGAACAAAGAGGAAGAAAAGTTGGCTCCTGAAGGAAGAGAGTCTTTTACCAGCAGCTTCTGTGAGGATAAAAGCATTCCTATGGAAAGATGACTGTCACATCACCTGGCAGCAGAAATTCCACAGCAATTCCCAAGGGAAGCTGAGCATGTTTGCCTGGAAGGCTGCAATTCCTGTCTGGGCTGCTCTCATTCTCAACCACCTTTCACTATTCCTGGCAATCACAAGGAAAACCCAATGGCAAAGCAGTTGTGCAACTTCCTCACAGCCCTGGAATGAATTCTCTCTGGAAAGCTCTGGAATGGATTCTGTGCACAGTGCTGGGCTGGGACCCTCCCCTGGGTTCAGGAGTTCAGACAGCACAATCACAGGGAGAGTGGCCAGAGTCACACCCAGGGAGCTAAACTGGGAGCCAGGGACAAACCTGGAGCAGGAAAAGCCATCACTACCCTTGGGGTGTGTCTGTCCTGTCCTTCCTGGTGTCCTGGCCATCCCCACGTGCTGCCCACCCTGTGAGCTGACCCAGCCAGTGTGGGATGCTGGGCTGGGCTCCCACCCCACCTCTGCTCACTGCAGGGCTGGATGAGCCCAGCTGGCCCAGGAGCAGCATCTGAGAGCCCAGAGCTCTGCCCCTGCCATCCTCCTGCCCTCCTCACCCTGCACTGGCAGCACTGCCTGGCCCTCTGCCAACACCTCTCTGCATCACACCACCTCCAATTCCTGCTTTCCCTTTCAGACAACTCAGACACTCCAGAAACACCTTTGGCAAAGCCAATGCCACAGGAGCTGGAATCACCAGCTGCCTCAAACACCAAGGCAACCCATTCTATTGCAATATCTTGGGAAATTTTAACCTATTTCCCTCTCCCCCTCCAACCCTTCACCTCCTCAAACACACAGAATAACACTAAGAAGACTAAGATTATTTTTTTTGCCTGAATACAAGATTCAACTATCATGGAATAGAAGATTCTACAACAAAGTCCCTGAGATGCATCTGTATATTAAAAGATTCCAACAATAACCTCTCCAGCACAAACTTCATATTTATTAGAAATGTTTTGAGTTGCAACACGTGGTTTATGAAAACCAATGTTGTTGTAAGAAGGTGAAAATACAGCAGATCAAGTTGCCCTCGTATTTATGCCTCAATTTAAAAGTCATTAACCCAAAAATAACATTCTACTACTTCAACTGTAGTCAAAAGCTAGAAGTATATAAACAACCACCAAAAAAAAAAACCAACTTGGTATATTTAAAATAGTTGTTTTGGCCTCAGTTTGTTGTCATCCCTCAAGCCCTTAACTGCCTTCTTCCTGAAAGTTCATAGATATTTTTCCAGTATCTTCAAAAAAACTCCAAACACCTCTTTTTAAGTGACTTTGGGTTCCACTGTATTTTGCAACCCGCTCATCAGAAATACTTTTCCATCTTCCCAAGGAAGCTCTGTTTTCCCTGGTAGTGAAGAGAACTTAAGGCACTAACACATGAATCCTGTCAGGAATGTCAAATAGTTTGTTCTTCATGTACTGTGACAGCAGTTCTTAGCAGCATCTCTCCTGAAAAGGCACGAAAACTTGGCAAACAAGGAAACTTTGGGAACTTCTGCCTGAGTGGCTCTGCAATTCCCCCTTCCCTTCCAAAAAGGCACCTGGATTGGTTTGACCACTGGTTTCTGCAGCCACAGGCTCTCACAGCCCTGCAGCTTTATCAGCTGTGGCTGGGAGGGATGTCACACTCTACCAGCAGCTCTTACACCACCAGCAGTGATCTTTCCAAGAGTACACAGAGCAGTTTTGTTTCAGCAAACCCAGTGGGTTCCTACCTGAGTAGACCTTTAGGTTGTGTATTGCTAGTCAGAAAAATTCAATAATTCAACTTGGTGTAAAAAATTGCACTTCCCCACTCCTTCCCCAAGCCCCGAGATCATTTCAAATTAAATAGCAGACCCTGCTCTAGAGGGACATTTGTAACATAGCTACAAGGAGGTAGCTAAGTGGCACAGGCCAATTTGCCTTCTTTTTCTTTTACAATAGATTCAGCCTTCATTTGCAACAACATTTCTCATAGGAAGTCTTGAAACAAGAGCTGGTTGTTCAGGTGGCACTGGAGGTTACCCCAGCTCAGAGGACTGAGCTCCATCTCCTTGGTGTCCAGGGCTGGCCACAGGCCCAGGGACACTGGGGGACACCTGGGGGACACCTGGGGGACCCAGCCTTGCAGGCAGCAGCTGAAGGGGAGGAATGTCTGCAGAGGATGCCAAGCTCCCCCAGGTTCCCCTGCAGAGTCCCTCAGATCAGTCCCACCATTCTGTCGATCTGTCTCATGTAGTTGCTCTTCAGGGGCAGCAGGTACCTCCTCTCATCAGGGACTCTGTTACACTGTTGAGAAAATTTATATCTTTTTAAAAACTCAGATCCAAACCCAGGCAACCCCATCCCCTATGCAATCCTCTCAGACCCTCCCAGTACAGAAAACTGTACCCAATAACACTTTTTCCTCCAACTTTCCCTCGTTCTTTGCAGACTTGCAGCACAAATCCCATAAATGAGCAGCAAGTGTTTCCTCAGTGCAGGCTGCAGCTTCCAAACACACAGCACAGCTTGTTGTGCAACTGAGATTTCCTTCACTATGACAACTGTGAACGTTGAAAATAATGCTCTTTTCCTGGAGCTCTGTGGGGAGGAGGGAAGGAACCACACCAGAACCTACCAGGAGATATTTTTTAAATTGTCCTTAACTGCTCTAGTGGCAGGTGTCCCTGCCCATGGGGTGGAATGAGGTGATCTTTAAGGTCCTTTCACCCCCAATATTCTGTGATTAAACCAGACCTGTTTTGGTTGGTGATGGGCACTGGAGCCACAGTTCTGGGGCCAGATGAGGCCTTGCTGAGAAAGGTCCCCTTTTACATCCCCCAAAACCACACTGAGGAAGACAAAGCTTGGTTTAGATGACCCTCTGCTTCTCCCTTTGCCCCTGACAGCAACACTGGAGAGTTTCAAGGGCAAAGAAAGGGGAAAAGGAAAAATAATTGGAAGTAAATTAACAAAGAACAAAAAAAATGCTGCAAAACACTTCAAAGGGGACAGGTTTCACCTTCACCAGCATCCCACACATGATCCCATTTATGCTGCTGCTGCCAGTGCTTTTCAGAGGAGCTCCTCAGTGTTTGACATTTCTAAAGGGAACTCTCTAGAGCAGCCCTTCCAGGGGCCCTGTGTGTCCTGGCTGCCCCTCCCCAGGCCCAGGCAGTGTGTTGCTTACGTTGGAGCTGAAGTTGGCTGCCTTGAGCTCGGAGGGTTTGGCTTTGAGGCTGTCCTCCCCTGCAGGCAGGATGTCCTCCCACAGCGAGCTCCGGAACCGCTCGTCCACAGACACCACGTGGCCCTCAGTAGTGAACATGAACTTATTCCCAGACCTGTGCACTGGGTTCTCTTCATCAAACAGCTGAAGGAGAGGTGGCAGAGACAGGTATTGCAGGTGTGCCCCATCCTTCACCTCCCAGTAACAAGCAGCTGGGAACAGGTACTCACGCTTTGAAGGATCACAGAAAAATACCTTTTAGTGCTAAATTAAAAGGTATTTAATTTAGCTGGAGCAAATGGAAATAAATAGTCTTAATGCAAGGGATTGATCTGAGCAGTTAGAAGAGGAGAGCAGAAGAAAAACTTCTCACACAGCTGAAAGTGCCCTTATTTTTCTAAGCTGCTCTGTGAGGCATTTCTAGGCTGGCATCCACCGAGTCACAGATTTATTTGGTTTTCTGCACTAAAGGAGATTGAGAACAGGGGCTTAGGCAATGCCAGCCCAAATGCTTTCTCCTGTGAGGGCCAAAGCCCAGCAGGGAGAAAGCAGAGGCTGCCCCAGGCAGGAGGGCTGCAAGCAGCACTTAGCTCAGAGCTGAGCAGCAGCTCCCTCCAGTCCTGCTCCCTCTCCTTTCCAGCCTCTTCCCAAAGATCTGCAGCTCTCCAGGTGCAGGAACCACACCTGGGCAGCTGCCCCAGCTCAGAGAGTGGGGTGAGGTCAAACAAGAGGAGTTCAGCCTGAATCACCCCCACACACAAACCCCAGAACTCAGCCTGAATCACCCCCATACACAAACCCCAGAGCCCAGCAGGTTGTCATTAATGATACCCTACCCCCAACCCAATTTCTAGTTAATAATTAATAAACCCCTGCCCCCTCCTGTGCCATTTTTGTGCAGTGCCTTGGCAGTGAGGAGCACACACGTACCAGGTACAAATATTTACAGGTTTCACTGAGGAAAAAGCTCTCCATTCGATCCTCCTTGGTCTTCTCCACCACGTGGTGCAACGTGGCATAGCCACACCTGCAACATTGGACAGGGTTTGGGTTCAGCTCCAGCTCTCCTGCTCTCAGTTATCCCCTCACTTCAGAGCATTCCAGCTGCCAGGGGAAGCTCAAATGGAACAGCTGTGTTGTGCAGCACTCACTGGTTATTGGTCTGTGATCACCTGAACCCCACTCACCAGCTATGTCTGACCTGGCCAGTCATCACATATTTGTCTAGAAAATGAGTCAATTAATAATAAGGAATAAAAATTCACTGTCTTCCCCCTGAGCCCTGCAAGAAGTTCAGCTACTCAGTATTAGAGTCAGGATTCACTGCTGCTCTCTTGAACGGGAAGCTGATACCCAAGAGCATCTGCCTTAGGGGCCATCCCTCAGTTCAGCTAAACACCAAGAGGTGAGAAATAATCTTGCAGGATCCCTAGGAAAAATCCCAACTACTGTTTTCAGCAGTTTTTAGCAGCTGCTCATCAACAATGCATTTTGAAAGGCAGTGATAAAAATCCAAAGGTATAAAGTTGCCACTGGACTATAATTTCATTTTCAGATGGGAAAGAAAGAAGTGCTCAATAAATAAATAAATCATCACTTGTGGCTTTCAAGGAGGGCTGGGTTTTCTGGTTTACCTACATGTGGCAGACTGGATTCTATACAATATTTGTATAATAAAATATAGATATATAGCACTGAGAGAAGAAAAGAACATTGAAGACTGACTTTGCTTTTGTATATTTTTCCAAACTCTGCAGAATATCCATTCCCACATGAAGGTAAAATGGGTTCTTTGTGGCCTAAATAAGGAAGACAGACAAGAGTTAGAGTCAGCAATTTTGAAATCCTGTAAAAATAACACAACAAAGGCCTATTGGTACCAGAGGCTTGTGTATCACAGCAAACTTATCTTTATGGGAGCATGACTTGGATTAGCCAGTGCAAGCTTCTCACATTTGCTTTAGAGCAAATCCTAGAAAACCTGCAGTAAATCCAAACTCTCTGATCCCTTCCTTGTAGGCAGACAGTTATTTTAGTTTATTGTATCTGTGCCTGGGCAGTATTGCAAGGAAAGCTGCTACATTTACTTCAACAATTTTGGTTGAGCAGTCACAGGTCTCTGCCTTGTAAAAATCTGCCAGCAGCTTTTAGAAAAGGTTGTTTAGTGTTGTTTTTGCCTGCCTTATAAAAAAGGCTGTTTTTGAAGCAAACAGCAGAGCAACAACATTGCACAACACTGCAGTGCCTGCCCAGAGACTCCACAGGACCAGAGGCAGCTCCAGGGCGGCCAAAATTCAGCTGGCCAGAGGTCAGGGGGATAAAGTGACTTTCTGAACTAAAGCTTTTTGGCCCAGCCATGATGTGCAGCTCAGGGAAGGCAGATACCTGGTACAGAAGATACGTGGACTCCACGAGCTCTGGCCTCAGTGGGTAGAAGGGAACATCTGGGGCCTGCAGCTGCCAGTTGTACCTCTCTGGGAGAGCCCCATAGCGCTTCCAGATGGCATAATAGAAGGCATGGAGGCAAATGGCATCTTCCACATCTCCTATCAACACCTGGGCACCAGAGCAGCCAGAGATACACACACTTAGTGCTGCAGGCCAGCAAAGATGAGAATGTGGCACCTAAAACAACTCTTCTCCCATAAAACACACAGAAAAGAACCCCCCAAAAGTACTAATGTATTATAATGTATACTAATGTAGAATACTAATGTATTCATTCTTTGCAGTAAAATATTTAGCAGAGCCTCACAGCACAGAATACAAATGCTGAGGCTAAAAGAGGGAAGTTGGAAGTCTCAGATCTAGCAGAGAGCAGGCCAGGCCTCCCCACACGGCTGTGTTAATGCAGAGCTGAACTCAACTCTGCAAAGCCACAGGTGGGAGCTCAGCTCAGGACTCAGACTCACTCCCAGGCCAGGACCAGGGTGGGCCTTTCCCAGCAGGAAAGCTCACCTGCAGCCCAGGGAAGAAGGCCTGCAGAGAGTCAATCCAGGTGTTCATCAGCTGGCCCGTGTACATGTTGACGTTGACGTAGAGGGGAGGGTCCCCTTCTCCTTCATTGCAGGCCTCCCTGCTGTGGGTTCTCTTGCAGGAACAATGCAGGAACAATGCAGGGCAGTGCCTCTGCCTGGGCAGCACACAGCACACTGCCACAGCTCAGGCAGGCAGCCACTGCTCTGCTCTGCTGGGCTCCTTGTGAAAGGAACCCAAACACTGTCATGCTCTCAGAGGAGTTAATTCATAAAGGGATGTTAATTCATACAGGGATCCTATCTTAGAGCTCTGCCAGCAGAATTTCTACCAAAAGTCATGCTAGGCAAGATGAGGCTTTCGAAAGAACAAAGCAGCCAATTTAATACATTGCTTTTGCAGTGCCAGACTTTTCTCAGCCTTAACATTTATAAATGGGACAGGAAGCAGTCTGGCTTCTCTGCACCCCATCAGTTGCTGAGGAATGAGGAGACTACCATGGAAAGGAGATTTTGCTTCTTACAGTAAAAAGGAGAACAGATTTTCTAGAGCCTGACACAAAGCACTACAAACAGATGTGTTTCAGATCCTGCTGGAGGATTCACTGCTCAAGGAATTGATGCTGACATGAATCACATACCCTCTCCTCAAGTGGTTCTGAATGTTCTGATAAGCAGAGTTGAACATGTCCAGGTCTTCCTTTTCCCCAAAGAGGATGTAGGACTTCAGCAGGTACTCATAGAACGAATCTGACCCTGCTCCCAGTCCACTCTGCTTTCCAACCCAGTGACCAGTCTGGATATTCACAACATTTCCTTTCAGAACAAACAACAAGTTTAGTCTGAGGTTGTTGAGTATATCAGAGAGAAACACCCCAGTCAAGACTTGGGAATATCACAGGTTCAGAAATTCCTAAGGAGGAAGAATCAAAGATTAATATCAGATGAAGTGTTACAGTGGTGCATTCATCTGAGGAACACCCACACACATGCAGTTATTTTAAGTACTTTGAATCATCTGCCAATCTGAATTATATTAATGGGGACACAAATCAGGGCCTTCAGCTCCATCCCCCAGTTTTGTGGAAAATTTGAGTTGAAAACCTGTGCCCTAAGGAGTCTTTCAGAGACTCTATTTTTCTTGGAAAGCCCCAAAGTGCCATTAGTTCAACACAAGCCCTGGGTACACAAGGAGAACGTGACTGAGCAGCTACAGAGGGAGCAGAAGGACAAAGGTGAGGACACATGAGGACACAGCAGCACCCAGACATTACCCAGCAGTCCAGTGTTATTGCTCCTGAGGCTCCACAGGGCCTTCACAGCTCTCCTGGCCACCCACTCGAACGTGGAATCTCCAAGCAGCCTGCTGAGGATCCCAAACTCCACCAGCAAGGACCCAGCTCCTGCTGTGCAGGTCTCATTGTGGCTGTCTGGAGGAACCCCCTTCTTCAGGTTCACCTGTGGACAGGGACAGGCAGGCTGCACTCACAGCTGCACCCTCACCTTTAGCACAAGCCTTTCTGGTGCTTTGTGCACAATGTGCAGCATGGAATGTGCAGAGACACAAAACCAGCACACTTGGAAAGCTTTCCTGTAGAATTCCTGACATTCTTCTTCCAGCTCTACAACATCAAGCCTAAAGTGGGCAAGCCTCATTTGCTCTTGTACTTACTAACCCTTGCAAACTTCACTTTTTCATGCTTTTCACTAAACATTCAGGCTTTTCCCTCTTTGCTGCCCCTCAGTTTGTACTGGTGAAACCAAGAACTTCCTCAGTGGATGCTCCTCCCCTTCCCCATGGAATACAGCACTGAAGGGAAGTTACAGCACCCTCAGCTGCTTTACCAGGCCCTGAACAGAAGTGAAAATTCACATTTCTACAAGGGGAAAAGCAGTGCTGCTGTCTCCAGAAATTAAGAGCAGCCAGGCAAGTGCTAATTACAGTTTTACAGTTTAGGATTGATCCAGTAGTAGTGACATCCTCCTCCTTGCCAGCTGCATCTGCTTAAAACAAGAGGCTGCAGCATCCAAGAATCCCAGAGCATTGACAACCCACTGAGCAGTCTTCAGGAAAATTACAAATCCCAAGCCCAGTATGATAAATATTTCAGAAGAGCTTTATTCTAATAGAATTGTTTTAGTAGCAAGTCACCAATAGAGTCACTTTCCTCAGCTCTTTGCCTTTACAGTACTCCTTGTTACTGACAGTATTGTTTGCTGCTGTGTGACACAGGGCAGGGAATGCTCCACCAACCAGCACAGGAACAAATGACTCCTGACCCACAGGGAACAATAAACACAGTGAAAATCAGCCCAGGGAAAACATTTACTAGACAGAAAGAGCACTTGTACTATCCCCATCACCAAAACTCAGGGCAGGTTCCCCTGTGCCACTTCAGAATAACTTAGGGCAGGCTCAATACTCCAAGTGCACATAAAAGGGCACAAAATTTAAGGTGCAGGACAGGTGAAACTCTGCTTTGAGCCTGTTTCCCCAGGGCTGCTGTGTCACTCACCCGAGGATAGGGAATGCCAGTTTTGGTGTTCTCAAAGGCTGGCAGCAGCCTCACTGCCAGGTCATGAGCCAAGTGCAGCAGCTCATTGTCATAATCCTTTATGGTCATGTCACCAAAGGGCTGCTTGGTGTCTGTAATGATGATGTGGGCAGACAGCAGGCTTCCCAAAACCCTGTGGGAAAAGGAAAATTCAGGTTTTCAGTCTGTTCTGAAGCTCATTCTTCACCTAAACACCTTACTGCTGTCATGTCTGACAGAATTATTACTTTTTGCTCCTTACAGGCACTATACAAAATGACCTGGTTTTCCCCCAGCAGTAGTGAACACATGTAGAAGTCATGCTGTTGTCAGCCACTGCTCCAAAACCTGGTTCTGCAAAATTTACCTAACCCAGGAGTTCTTGGAACAAATCTGTTTAGGAGTGAAGACCTCCTTGTCCCTGCAAATGGCAGGAAGGGTGTTACATAAACTTAGTACTCAGAAAAAAGAAAGCCTAGCCAAGTGAAGCAGGAATAAACACTGCTTGAGGCACTCAGAAAACAAAACCCTTTAAAATCAGACAGTATCTAAGTGCATTTCCAACACAGAAGAGTCTTTTCCATCTGAAATGAAAGTGCAAATGAGCAGAAGTCCATGAACCAAAAAACAGAGCAGGGAAAAGCCGTCCCAGGGCTGTTTGCTGATCAGGGCACAGATCTGAGTCTCTGCTGCAAGCAGAGTCTGCAAGCACAGAGCCAACCACTGCCTCACTGCTCCAGGTCACACGGGACTGATTAAAATTGTTTCCTATATGAAAGGATGGAATATTTTCATAGGAGATTAAGAAACAGCTTACTTGAGGAACCATTTAGGGAATAAAGCCTGCCAAAGACCTCCTAATCAATGACTTCACTTTGAATTACACACACCAAGTCTTTAACCTTCAAAGACAGAAACACAGCACCACATACCTGATTGTTGCCTCAAAAACTTGGACTGTTGAGTCTTTGTCAAATGAAACTGTGTCAATCACCAACTTCACTGCCTTCTGGAATTCGGAGGAGTTTCCCATTACCTTTTACAGAAAAACAAAGCTAGTTTGTACAATTGTTGCTTCAGAAGAGGCTTGGGGAAGAGAATGGCAAGTTCACATCCTAGTCCAGCAGTCAGATTTAGTACACTGAATATTCAAACTGCCTGAACTATCAGTTCAAGAGTTCAAGAGTCAAGCTTAGCTTAAAACATATCACAGCTTGCAGAACAATGAAGTTTGATTGAATGTTTATCTGACCAAAGGCCAGTCCAACCTTTCAGGTTCCTGACCCAGCACTGCACACCCAGCAGTTGCCTTGTGCCTGCTTCCCACAGGTCTAACCTAGGAAGTTATTTCCACTGCATCCAGAGACAGATGTAAGTTCAGCCTGAGCTTTGAGGAGCAGGATGTGTAAGGAAAACACAGATTCCTGCTTGCCTGAGCTCATGAAAAGGCTGAGACATATCTAAATTTTTAACCAAAGCACCAGGTGCCAGCTGTCCCCATTACTCAGACCCAGTGGGGAAGCAACATGTGTTGGTCTGAGCAATGGGGAGCAGAACAGGCTTGCCCCACACAGCAGCTTCTGAAACACGAGAGATGTAGCAACCAGAACCTTCACATTTGAGAAAAGAAGTTAAGCACTGCCCCACTGGTGATGGAGGACTGGAAGGCACCGTTACCAGGCACGTAGCACGGATCCCAAACTTCTCTCAGTAAAACCCAACATTTCCCTCACTTCTGCTTTCAGTTCTGCTCAGAGCTGCCCTGCTCAAGCAGCTCCTCACCACTGCTGCAGCCCAGGGTGGAATGGGAAGGGTTTTATATCCCAAAGAGCCAGAGGAGATATAGATCCCCGTGGCTCCAGCACATCAGTGAGCCCTGACACTCCAGAAGGCACAAAACCTGCCCTGGCTGCACAGATGAGAACAGTCAAACCTGCTGGGGTCTCTGAAAATGCCCAGCTCCTCCTCATGACCCCATGCCCCAGCACTAACACAGAATTGAGCTGCTCCTCACATTATCTTTCAGTTTTAGCAGAAATGCAGCTGAGAAGCAGCTTTACAGGTTTTCCCCTCCTTCCTTTCACCACTTCACACAGATCTGTGTGTCAGACAGGCCCTCTCTGCCAAGTGAAACAACCAGAGCTCTTCCAGCCATTGTGCACACAATGAACCCTCCTCCTGATGGACTTCTCAGCAACTCACAGCAGTTCCAGCTCAAATCCACCCACCCCGGGCATATCCCAAAGAGATCTCGTCTGAACCTTGGGGAGGAGCTCCAAAATTTCCTCTGTCCCTTCTGGAAATCTCTGCTGACATCTCCAACTACTCTCATTCTGCTACCCCCACGTTACACTGCTGGTTTATGATCCAGCTGTTAGCTCGTGATCCAGCTGTTAGCTGGTGATCCAGCTGTTTGCACCACCTGGGCAAGCCTTGGGGAGCTGCCGCAGCCAGGGCAGGTCCCAGGGTGGCCAGGGCAGTGTCCCCACACCAAGGACTCACCGCCAGCGTGTCCAGCGCGTCGATCAGCGTCAGGGAGTAGTTCCCCAGCACATCATTGATGTTCAGGTTGGAGCTGGAAGAGCAGAATCACAGCATTGTTAAGGCTGGAAGAGACCTGTGCAGATCATCCAGTCCAGCCCCCTGTGCAGGCAGGGTCACCTGGAGCAGGTGACAAGGGAACTACCCAGGTAGGTTTGGAATGTCTCCAAAAGGGGAAGCTCCATGACTCCTTGGGCAGCTGGAGTCATGAGTCAGAGTTCCACAGCTCTGCCCCACTATGGAAAGTTCATTCCAGCACCTGAAGGGAGACTACAAGAAATACGGAAAGGGACTGGAGTGACAGGACAAGAGGAAATGGCTTCCAACTTAAGGGGAATAGCTTTATACCGGATATTAACAGGAAATCCTTCCCTGGCAGGGTGGGCAGGTCCTGGCACAGGTGCCCAGAGCAGCTGGGGCTGCCCCTGGATCCCTGGCAGTGCCCAAGGCCAGGCTGGACACTGGGGCTGGAGCACCTGGGAC
>NW_005054420.1:1269170-1277277 GCF_000277835.1 Geospiza fortis | reverse complement strand
GAATTCCTCCACGGAAAGGGGGCTCAGGCCTTGGCACTGCCCAGGGAGCTCTGGAGTGCCCATCCCTGGAGGTGGGACTCGGTGCTCTGGGCCGGGGACAAGGCGGGCATCGGCACAGCTGGCACTGCCTGGGCTGGGAGGGCTGTGCCAGCCTCAGTGATTCCTCAGGGAAGGAGCCCGGCGGGGCAGGAGCCGCGTTCCCGGGAGCTGCGGTGGGAGGAAGGCAAGCCACGCTCCCGGGCCAGGATCCTGGAGGAGATGGACGCAGGGATTTCCATCCCGCAGTGCCAGGACAACACGTGGCGAGCAGAACACCAGGTGTGACTGCAGCTCTGGTGGCCCTGGGCACGGGCTTGGGGACAGAGCTGCAGAAAGAGAAGAGCTGACAGATGCCAGGTGTGGATGTGGATGTGTGAACACACTCCAGCAGTACTGGTAAAACCAAACCTCTTGAAGATAAGCAAAAGAACAGAAAGAAACCACAACCGGGGAAAGTACAGAGGAAACCTAGCTCCGAGCTACCCAGCAACCTCAGCAGCATCCAAGTCACTGGCTGTGAACTGGTAACTTGTCACTGAGCTGAGCTGTCCTGCCGTGCTGCTGCCTCATCCTTTTACCAGAGTGCCTGGTTGGTTACAAGGAAATGGGACAGAATGAGAAAAATGCCTGCACAAGAAAAAAAAAAATAAAGGACTATTATGCACAGACAGACAAGCAGACAATAATGATTTGTCTCCAGCCTGTATTGGAGAGTAGTTCAGAAGTCAGGTCTTTGTTTTCCAATTATTGTAACAGGATCAGTAGAATGAATAAATCCAAACAGGTATCCCAACTCAGTGGTCCACCCAGACTTCTGGATGCTGACTTTGGATAAAATCCTCTAGCCTGGACAATCTTTCAGTTCCCTTCCTCAGTCTGCAGAATTCATGGATCTTTTAAATGTTATCCAAACCAAGAAGGGACTTCATTATTGATTCTAAAAAGAGGAAAATTCCTTCTTGCTGCAAAGACTGAAGTATCCACACCCCAAATAAAAACAATTACACAAAAGCACCTTAACAGTTTACTTACTCTTGAGACTCTTGAGAAAACCAAGTTCAGCTTTAAATTTCACACACCACAATTTTTTCTTCCTCTACTGACAAATTTGCTCTGTTTGTTGAATAATATAGTTCAACCTAATGGGTCTTTTGAGAGAGAAACACAAATGAGACCAACCAATGCTTCCAGTACCAGAACAAAAATAATCAGGAATGGGAATTTCACAGCCTGGCTTTTCAAAGTTGCCCCCACTGAGCACAAGGTTTACAGTCATTCTCCAGATGAAGTTATGTAGTTAAATTTAAATTCGGTAATGAGGGTTCTTAGATATTTCTAACAATAATAAATCAACTACCCTACTACAGATGAATATGCAAAAAAGTGGTTTTCAACAACACTTTATTGAAGCACTTCAAAATTATCACAATGATACATGTTGCCTTTAACAGAATAAAACCTGTCATGTCATAATTAAAAGGCACTAATCCTGGCACAAAGGTCTACTTACCCACCTTCCACTGGGAGGGAAATAAAAACATCAAGTATTTCACTTCTCCTTTTACAGAGTATGTGCAAAGCCCCTGTGAGTGCCATTCTGTGTTTGCCATTGGAGTGACACATAGAGAAAGCCCCTGTTTCACCAAGACATGCTGAACATCAGCAGCTGCAGCCCCGAAGCAGCAGAGCCCTCTCTCAAGGGTCATGCCCTGGTGAGACAAGTTCTGCACTCACGTTTTGGGAACTAAAGCCCTGAAGCTCAGGCACTCACACATTATTTCTCCTTTAACACGATTCACTGTCCATGTCACCTTAGAAACACAGCTAAATCTGTTCTGCAGCCCTTTTTGGGATCCACGCTGTCAGGTCAGTGCAGGAGCAAGGCAAGGGAGCAGTGTGGGCATGCGGGGGGAGCACAGTTCCTGCACAAAGCAAACCAGGACGTGCCACTGCACAGCCACAAACGACAAGGGAAACCTCAGGGAGTTCAAAGCTTGATAATCCTGCTAAGCCATGCCTCAGGTTATTACAGATCCCTGCACAACACTCCTAGATTCAACAGACAGACTGTTTAAGGCATTTTCTTTGGCCTTTACTTCTACCAGAAAGTGAAGATTATGCAGTTTGATTTGTCAGCACCCAAAATCTTTCCAACCTGTTTCCATCAAGATGCAAAGAGAAAACAAAAATCATTGAGGAACTGGATTATTGGTTGCACAGATGATGGAACAGCTCCACGTTTGTGCATCTTTCCTGTTGCCAAGTGGTGGGAAGGAGCTGCTCTGTGCAGCTGCCCAGCCCTCAGCTGTCCCTGGGTGATGGGAGCTGCCCTGCTCTGTAACTGCACTCTAAGGAACCACCAGCCACACTGCAGCTGGAGGACAGGGACACCCAAGGAAACTCTCCTGCAGCAGAGCTGTGGGGGCAAGCACAACCCTTGCTCATCTCATCTCTGCTGCTCCAGGAGCACTTGCACTGAACAGAGCCACCACCAAGGGCTGAGAGCTGGTTTAAACCCAGGACAGCACACAGTGCCCACACCCCACCAGGTCCCAGAGGCAGGACTGCTGTCCAGCTCCCAGGTATTCACCACCACACAGTGTCTGCCTTTTCACAAGAGCTGCTTTTCTGAACATGCCAACAGTCAAGACCTGCATCAGGGGAGCTTCAGGACTATGTGACATAAGTATGGCTATATTGATGTCAAATGCAATAAACTAAAATGCATTCCCAAAAGCAACTTCTGTGAAGAGAATGGGAAATTTAATCAGCCTCTTTTTACTATCCATGCTCACTACAGAGCCTGAGGCAAGTAATCCTGGTGAGATTACATTTCTATAACACAGCTGCAGCACCCAAGTTCAGCAAACACCACTGCTAATGCCTGTGCTGGGCTCCACACCTTTATTAGGCCAGAAAAGATTTAACCTTGGACATGAAGTGCCAGATGAGTACTGTTTTCAGTCCAAGGCTGAGAAGGTGTTGATTGTTGAAGGAAGCAATTCCTCCATTTCCCTTTTCAAAGAAAAGGTACCTGGCAAGCTACTCAAGCCCAGAAACACAACAAGTGCAGCCACTCTGAGGGCTCCTTCCTGCCACAGCAGTAACCAAGGGCAGCTGGCAGAGCAGTGCCACAACAGCTGTGAAACCCAGCTGGGGCATTTGGGGAGTGCTGCAAATGTACCTTTTAGAGCACACACATCATGGGGGTTCCTGTGCCTCTCCCTGCTATTCACACCTAGAAACAGAAAGTGGTACTGAGATACCACATCAAGCAAAGAGCTGTGGGCCAGTCCATACCACAGCTGATTTACTGAATGACTGGTGCTGCTATCACACCAACCAGGCTGACAAGGCTTAGTGCACTAACACTGTTTTCACATTTGTGTCTAGAGACCTTTTACTTTGATTGTGAACTGCAGGGAGCTTGTTTTGCATGCAGGAAACTCCTAAAGAAATATGCACAGGATCTTTAACAGGTCACTAGTCCTTCCCACCAGCTGAGTTACACATGAAGGATGCTCAAAGACCTGCACTCAGGACTAAAAACTAACCTGACACAGCTCAGTAAGTCTGAAAGCTTACATGGAGACAAGCCTGAAATAAGACATCCAATTTCTTACTATTAATTGGAAGATGCTGACAGACACTCTTATTAATTAATCAGTGTCCCAAGAGAAAATAATACAACAAAAACCTTTGGGAAGAACAGTCAGTGAAACTTCAGATTAAAATCACAGCAAAGATTTTGTTCAAGACCTCAGCCAACAAAAGTCTCACTTTCCACTGAGATAAGAATCCTTCTGCTTTAATTGGCAGTGAATGATCAGGCACTGCAAGATCTGACACTTGTGTAGAAAAACAAGGTTTTACTCTAGGCTTGACACAAGAACCAAGCTTGCAGACACATGCATTTCTATCTCTCCTTAAAACTGAGCTCCAGAAGGCTGCCCCTGCTTCAGAGCCTGCAGCTGACCAGTGCTTTTCACACACACAAACAAGCCCTGAAATCTGCTCAGACTGACTATCCGAGCTTGCTCAGGTAAGGTGAGCAAGCCCCAGGCCTCAAAGGTAGTTTTGTGAGCATTTCACTGGAATAGCTGAACCACAGAATATAAATCAGCTCAAGTATTTACCAATCCTTCTTCCCCCACTGGAATCTTTGGCAGAGGAGACAAACATCCCATTGTGTTTTTCCATTAATTCAGCCACACCAACTCAAGTCAGGCAGTTAAGTGTCAATACAACCCTCAAAACATAAGTTTATTGAATAAAGCTGAAGAGCAGTAAACCAACATATGCATCCACCTAAATAAAAAAAAATCACGTATTTACAAGTTCAGTAATTGTATAAGTTGTTCACATGCAGAGAGTAATGCACAGGTTAACAATTGGTAGTGTTTGGATGCCATAAACGCTGAAAGCAGTGAAGTAGATAAACACCAAACACATCAAGTTTAGCTATAGGCCAGTTAACTAAACAGTGACCTGGTCCCCCACAAAGATTCACACATTCTAGTTTAGTTTCCTCATGATAGGCACAAGCAAGTTTGCTAAATAAAAGTAACTGTAGCAGTTCTGGAGAACTGGGGACTACAGTAGCAAGTTAATACACCCTCTCCTCTACAGCACCAGAGTATGGATTAATTGAAACCATGCTTCAGAGAACTGAAAGGGGACAGAAAGTTAAAATGTAACTTCAGACTGAAGGCAGGCAGCGTGTAGTGTCTGTGCAGCAGTGCCAGAGCTGGGACAGGACAGTAAGGCCATGGCAGGCTGCATTAACACTGGCTCTCAGAACGGAGGGGACAAGGCTGCTCCCAGCCCGGGGCTCCAGGGATGCAAACCACGTGAGGCGAGGAGTCACACACAGTGTGAGGCAACACAAGCAGCTGCACATGGATCTGCACACACGAGGAGCCACACTGACACTGCTGGATGAACAAACCAGTCTTAACCAGGCTGTCCCTTTAAATATGCTGAAGTCACTGAGAAAGTAAAGCTACAGAAACGTTACAGTCTTGAGTTTATACACACTTCCCTAAGCTGCAGGAGCTAGTCAAGAGACAGGATCGATTCATTGGCTCTCTTGTGCTTTGACACAGCAAAACATTTCATTGCATGTGACAGGCTTTGCACATGGTTACATCGAGAAAGCAGGCGGGTCTAGAGTTGTCACAATAGCCCAGGTATTCCATAGCACCAGGTGAAACTGTGCCCAGCCATTCCAGGAGCAGCAGAGACACTGACAATTACACACAGATTGTGCTAAAGGTCAACAACTGCCTCAATACAAGAGCATCAGTAATTTGGGTGTCATGCAGCTGCTCAGAATGCATGTTCTGGTTTCAGAGAGAGACCACGAGTATCTGGAGATAGAAAAATGTATTTGAACACAGCCTGATGTTCCTAGCGATTTGTTTTCATGCTGGAATACTCCAATTTTTGAAAGTTTGACAGAACAGTCCATTCCCATCCCCCACATAAATGTTAAACAGAAGCAACAGAATGATTTTAAACAGATGACTTTCCTAATTCATCATGAGAGTTTTCTTTTTCAAGTGACAGGATCTCAGCTGTAGATTAGTGATGCTGATCTATGCCTTGTGCTCCCCTCTGCAAACAGTTTCCATTTCTCTGCTTACATACACACATCACATGCATCTGTGAGATCAATCAGTATCCCACAATTCACGCTTAAATGTTTTCTAACTACTGTATGTGGCATCTTACAGAATCTTAATGCTGTCAAGCATCAGCATCTTCAAGCCACTAAACACTAGAAATAAAACACTTGCTGAAAATCATATAAAAACCTGGCCCTGAAAAACCAGAACAGAGTGTACCATCGTAGTTAACATGGTAGAGATATTTCTTTAAAAAGCCCCCCCGACAACCCTCCCACCACAGATGGTTGTAAAATAAATATTTGTGCTGACTTTATCATGACAACTCTAGTTGTTTTGTGACAGAATAGGAATACAAGTCTTCAGCAGTGCACATGAGAAATGAACCGTGAAAAGGCAGATTCTTGATACAGGATTTTGGGGTAGTATCTCATTATGGAGGGAAGTGGACAATTGAGATTATGGCCAACTGGTACTGGAGATTCCAGGAAGACTTCAGCTTCTTCTAGATTTTGAATGCTGAATAAGCCACTGAAGCGTGATATCTACAGGGAGAGAGAAGAGAAGTTCCACATTCAAGTGTCTGTACTGGTATGTGATAAGGCTTTGGTATTCCAGTGTCCCAAACACAGGACAGGAATATCCCAGCCCTTCTCTAGAGGATGGCCCAGAGCAGATGAACACAATGATTTTCTGGATGTTTGCTGTCCGTGCTTTGATCCTGTAACTGTTCAGTATCCTTTAGGTAACAATGACAGGCACTGCCCCACACATCCTGGTTCCTCAGTTCAGTCCATTTCTAGGAATAAGATATTCCTTCATGGGACACTTCACTGTGGCTCCAATAATTATTTTTAGATCAGCACTGCTCTGTTCAGCCAGCCTGCAGCTCCCACCCTGATGAGAACAAAGCTGGTTTAGCCCTGTGGTACAAGGCATCGTGCTCCTCTCTGCTGGAAGAGGCTCTCCTAGGAAGGGAAAGGCCCTGCCTTTCCCTCGTGTTAAGTCTTGTGTGGATCTCCAGAGAAGGGAGTCTCTGCTTCCATCCAGCATGTCTGAACATTTAACTGATGCTAAGGTGACAGAGGCTTCTTGGAAGCCACAACTGATCCACAGACTATTCTGTTTTCCTAGAAAGAAGCTTTTTCCCCTATAAAGCCATCCTGGTATCCTTTAGAGTTTCTCCTGGGAACATCACCCTGACGTTTCCTCACCAGCAAACTCCTGTGACCCTGGCAATGCAACAGTGTTAATCCCATGGCAGCCATGGAAGGCATCAGGAAAAGGGTGGAAAGTGTTGTTAAATTCTGTTTTCACTCAGCTGAGATGACTCAGTTTACTCACAAAGCTTATGGCAAATACCAGAGATTACAGGACATGGTTTCTGCTCTGAACTCCTCAAGTTCTGAGGCATATGATGTCTGTGCCAGAAAAAGGCACTGTTTGGCTGCAGGGGACTGGCAGATGCCACAACACAAATTGCTTTGATAACACAGCAAGGGAAGGTGATTATTTCAAGGGAAATAATCTTGGGGAATAAACTTGAGAAAAAACTTGCTGCAAGTATTTGGCATCCTGCCCAAGTGAGGCAGAGGTGAGAGCACCTGACAGAAGTATAAAATCATTCAGGCCCAGCCAATGGACTAGCCAGCTCTTTCCTGCAAACTGACTGAAGAAAGGAGCAGATTTCACAGGGACTGGCATTTTTGGTAACTACAACCCCTAAAACTTTAACACCAGTCAGGTTTCCTCACTGCCATCAGGAGTTTTACTGAATTTAACCCATGCACTCACACACTGGTCTTTGATTTGTTCCTGGTTTCCTGAAGACAGGAAGTTTGTTTAAGAACTTAAAATCCCCCCAGTCCATCCTCTGACAGCACTTTATAATTCTCAGTGGTTTGGGTTAATAGTTACCTATATTATCTTTCTCTTTGCAAGAAATTGAGTAGCAGCAGATTTCTCTGTCCTGAATAGCAGCAAGATTCCTAGGAAAGAGAGAACAGGTCAGCACACATTTCACTGACACAAGGGCTTTTACTGACAGTCTGAGCTGCTCCTCTTCCCCTTCCCCACACAACTTGTTCTGTACAATATTCAGTTACCTGCTGTTGCTGGGTTTTCCACTCATAAATGCAAGCTTCCTGATCTAATAACAACCCTATGCACATGAATTTATTGAGGAAGAGAAATGTTTCTTAGCAAGGGTTAGACTTACATCTTTTCAATTAGCTGTTTCTCATCCAAAGCATTAGGAAGGTCTCTCTTATTTCCAAGTACTAGAACCTGAAATCCAGAGAAAGAAATGGCTGTTGCTTTGCTTTTAAAAACCCCAAACAAACAGACAAAAACCCCAACCAAAACCAGAAAACCAACAAACTTCAAGGGAGTCTCATGAGCAGTGTGCATCTGCCTATAAAATCTAATGGAATGAGATATGC
>NW_005054420.1:1268659-1269160 GCF_000277835.1 Geospiza fortis | reverse complement strand
GTACAAATAAACTGTTCTGTGCAAAGAGCAAGCAAGAGAATACATCAGCTGATAAATCTGAGAACATTTGCAGCACACTCATTGAGATTCCCCAAACTTAACTCTACACTTCTGTACTACATTGTGGTTAACCTTTAGTCAATAGCACAAACTGGAACTGTGGAATCATCTAAACTACTGCTTCAATTGTATTTATTATGTTTTGGGAGCACTGAGTGAAATAACACCACTGAAGATCAAAAACTGGTTTAAGGCACTGGGGGCAGGCACTGCCCATGCTTATACTGACCAGTAAGGTTAGGCCTTATAATTCAGAGTTCAAGGCAGACTTCAGAGCTGCTCAAGTGACGCACATTCCTCAGAGACATTTAATGGTGTTTAAGGTGATGTTACTTACAGGGATTCCTTGTAACTGGGGCTTATCTAGAAGATTGTGCAGCTCATTCCGAGAGGCTTCTATTTTGTCACGATCTGCAGCATCTACCATGTAGCTTTAAAGAG
>NW_005054420.1:1266154-1268603 GCF_000277835.1 Geospiza fortis | reverse complement strand
AGGTTTGGGCATATTCAACAAGGCATTCAACAAAGCTAGGACTTCTGAGCAAAGAATTTAGTTCTTTCAAAAAAAATATTCTAAGACTAGAGCAGAAGGAAGATGCTTTGAGTTAGCACTGCCACCCAGTTCAGACAGGGAGGAGTTGGTACTCCAGATCAGACCCTGATAAAATAACCCATCCTGAGCCCTGAACTGAAGGGTGAACAAGGTCAGTGTGGTTGCAGTGCAGGTTCAGAACCACAAGGAGAACTACAGAGTGAGGCATGCAGTGTTAGGGAGGCTCCCAGAGCAGAGAAGCCCGTGTGAAGGAAGCAGAGCTGAAGGAAGGACACTTACACAATAGCATTAACTCCTCTGCAATATCGCTCCCACATGCTCCGGAACCGGGGCTGCCCTCCTATATCCCAAATCTTAAGGCAAGGGGAGAAAGACAATTTAGCCATGCACTGTGTTTAAACATGTCAGGCAAAGATAAGACAAGAAATCACTACAGTTTTTCCTTTCTCCTTAGGCAGCTGCTTGACCCCTCCCATGCTAAAACAGGAATAATCCCCTGCACAGCTGCTCAGAGCTCAGGGCCCAACAGCAGGAGGTGCAAACTGGAGCACCTCGCACCAGATGTAACAACATCCGTGTATGAAGGTTACATACTGAGCTACACAAGAAAATACAATGTATTCACTTAAAAATCCTTCCCTTAAGCAAACTGATGAGCAGCAAAGCAGCATCTCTGGGTCTCAAACACCCAGATCTAAGCCAGACAACATTATCACAACAGTGCTTTAACTAGTCCATGAACCTGGGAATCACACACAGATTCTCATTTCAGAAACTCCATAAATAAACATAAATGTCTTCTTAAGCTACTCGACAGATTTAGCTGAGCCTCTTCAGTGTTCTATATTTGCCTCAAGGCTGGAAGCAAAACAGAGCAAACATGTAAATTTCAAACTAGAACCTAAAGAAAACAGTCAACAATGGCAACATACCTTTATTGTAACATTACCCTTTGTAACTTTCCTCATGTTGAAACCCACAGTAGGAATCATATCTTCACTGAATTGACCTGACTGGAAAAAAGAAAAAAAGAGGAAATTAAATTTAGTACTTATCTGACACAACTGGTTTACATAGTAAAATATCACAAGCTTTTTCTAACCATTCACCTTCCAACTGAAGGTTTTACGGCCAAGAAGTCGTGGATGTTAAATCCATGTGTACTGGAGCTTGTGTGAAGTCAGACAACTCATTTCTTACAAGCACTGAAATCGTTTTTCAAGCCTTGAGGCAGCCAGGGGAGCAAAGTCACCTGGGAAAGTGCTTTGCACAGCTTAGCAGATGGACAGCCAGGGCAAGGGGAGGAAGGAGCCATTCACCTACTGCTGGAGCCAAGGCCTGCCTGTGGGGATCCCCCAGTTACCTGGGAGCTAGCAATATCCAGAAGGGCTCCCTGTGATGCAAGCTGCTCTCTGGCCAGCCTTTGCAGCAATAAATCACTCCTGTGGAGGAAGCCTCCAACCCACAGGTATGGGGTGGCTCCCTGAGGAGTGGGAAAGGCTGCAAAGTGGAAGGACCTGCTGGGTCAGCTTCCTGCAGGGCCAGTGTGCAACGTGTGCAGCAGTGGCAAATGCAGCTCCAGAGGATCTGAGCTTGTTTCCAGCATCACTCCCAGCTGGGACAGAAGTGCTGCAAACAGCACTGCACTGGAGAGCTTCTCCAGTGGCAGATGTTTTACTGTCTGTAACACTTCCATCTGCAGCAGCTTGAGAGCCAAGTTCCCAACTAGCTCCTGCAGCCATAACAAGAGTTTTCAACACTACTACAGATTTCTCCCTTGGCTGTTTGGCAGAAGGTGAATCAGCCACAGTGGCCATTATGAAGCTCACTACATCCATTATGTGTAATAGAACCAGACAGTCAAGCACATTTGGAAAAATTAGGGTTGATCCCAAAGCATTCAGTTGTTTAATTAGGGTTTGGTATCACAGCAGCAAAGTCTGCATCACCCCCCTGACACCACCAGAGTTCCCTGGGGTTCAAAGCCTTTTGGGATCTCTGAAGCAGACACACCACCCCAGAGTTAGGGCCTGACTGCCCACAGGCTGCAAGGAGCAACTGAGCCTGACCAGGTGGCCATGAAGGACAAGGGCCCCTGGCTTGTATCAGGAACAGTGTGGGCAGCAGGACCAGGGCGGCACAAGGAGCTTGGGTCAGGCCCTGTAGCACTGCTTCAGAAGCCACTTTGCCCCTTTCAGTGTGGCAGGGTGGGTGCCCAATGGGAATGCCAGCCCAGGAGCTGCCCATTCCTGCCCGAAATGCCAGGGCCTGTGCTGCCCATTGCAGCCAGAGTGGCCAGCACGGCTCAGAGCCCATGGTCAGCCGTGCTGCCACGCCTGGGGCAGCTCAGTTCAGCTCCTCCAACCAATCTTGCCTCTGAACGGGCACC
>NW_005054420.1:1253160-1266113 GCF_000277835.1 Geospiza fortis | reverse complement strand
CATTCCTGGCTCCACAGTCACACCCCACACCCACAGCTCCTATCCCAGCGTCTCCCAAGCACTCCCTGAGCCTCCATCTCTGTGCTGCTGAGCCTTATCCCAGATGCTGCCAACTATTCCCACTCAGATCCTTCCAGATCCTTCTCTCGAGAGCTGTTCTTATCAATAGGAACACACATTCCAGGAACCTCCTGGACTCATCACCTCCCTGCTGGGTTTATTTCCAGCAGACATGTGGGAAGCTGAGGTGTCCTATGAGAACAAGGCCTAGCCACAGTGAGACTTCTCCCAGCAGCTTAAGAAGGATTTTGGTGCCTCTTCATCCTGGGCTGGGTGGTCTAGAAGAGACTCCCACCAGGATATCTGCCTTTTTGGCCTGATTCCTACCCATAAACCACCTTATCGTGACCCTCATCAAGCTCTAGGCTGCCCAAACACTCCCTGCCCATCCCTGTGAGGAGTTTACAGCCCTCCCTTGCAGCACTCCCTGTGCCAGTCATCCCACTAATTGCAGTACCCATTTCATGTTCTCCCACTGCTCTTTCAGGACACAGATTCCTGCAGATTGGAGCAGCACTTCATTTGCCACATCTTTAATTTAATGTTGAAATTACTGTGACCCACCACAGGGAAACTTTTACAGAATCTTCAGGAAAGCTGCTGCATCTGATTCCTTCCCAAGTGCTCACTACCCACACTGCACATCCCCTAACTTGTTTTGACTTGCTTAAAACCTCAAACCCTTAAACCTGCAGTTGCTCAGTTGAGTTTCAGCTGTTCTCTGCTTTGCAGAGGGATGATCCAGAGCTGACACGAACACATGGGTCAGCTCAGGTCTTCATTTGAAAGACCTTCCCCTGACGCGAGTGTGGGTGTTCCTCTGCTCACTGGACCCAGAGAAAGCTATTGGAAGTCCCCTTCTCTTTTAAGACAGGTCAAAAATTGGTTAAAACGATTTAAAGGAATTTAGCAGCAGACAGTGATCTCCTTTGATGGATTCTGCTACCACATTCAACTGCCTTGGCCCAGAAACTGTTCTCTACACTCAGAATTTAGAGAGCTTTTGTTTACTACCTCCTCAGAGGAAAAAAGCCAGGAATTCAGCTTCAACTTAGAGTATTCATATGCAAAAGCTACTCGAAGAGCAGCACAAAAGGAACATACTTTTACTAGCAGTCACTTGGTTTGAATCAGCCTTCCCTCCCAGAGCAAAGTACTCGGGTGCTATGACTGTGTACTCACAATAAGATGCTTTCTCCTGAAACATCAGCTTTAAAACAAGTTTGATATGCACAGCAATATTTTCAATTCCCGATGGGAAAGCCTTTGGCTGTTGTCACACACAGCAGCACCGCTCAAACGCGCATCAAGGACAGCAGCCTTGTTTTCAGCACTGGAGCCCACCCCAGCAGGCAGCCCCTGAGCTCCCTGCAGGGCTCCTGGAAGGGCAGGAGCTGTCCCAGCAGGGATTCTGCTGGAGGCCTCAGCCCCGAGGTCACACAGACCACACAGCACCAGCACAAACCGAAGGTCACCAAACAAAGTGAACTCCAAGCCTGTGGGAGATAAGGGCCAGGGAGACTAAACAGAGGCCACATGCACCAAGAACCCCCAGAACTAATCCTTCAGCCTCCTGGTTTGAAAGCTGCTCTCTCCAAAGCTTCCAGAGAACCCAAACATGAGATTTTAGTGCAGCATGAACCCACTTACTCGGATGAGTACTTATTATTCAAAGCAGCAAAACTGCATCCAGACTGAACTAAGGGACTTTATTGCATGGACCAGTTTGGGTTCAGCTCACCTTATGTCAGTGGCAGCACTAAATCACAGACTGCAGCATTTCTGAACAAGCCAGCTACAGGTGCAGTTCATTTCCCAGAGGAAAACTTTGGACAAGTGATAACTTGTCATCCCCTAACATTCCAGAAGTGTATAAAGGATGCAAGTTCAGTCTCTTCTATAATTTAATTAATTTTACAACAACCTTATTAAACCTACCATTTCCAGTTGTCTTGAGTCAAAGCATAAACCAAACAAAACACATTTGGGTTTCTTCATCTGCCTCTCCAAAACCATAAGCTACAGCCAGAAACTCAAATTCCAGGGAGTTATGGAATAGTAGAGTGGTTTCACTTGGGAGGAACCTCACAGCCCATCCAGTTCCACCCCCTGCCATGGGCAGGGGCACCTTCCACTACCCCGGATTGCTCCAAGCCCTGTCTAGCCTGGCCTTGGACAGCTCTAGGGACTGGCAGCCCCCTAAGCGCTTGATTCTGATTCCACAGCCTGCACAAGGACATTCTTTGTATCATCAGAGAAGGTCAGGGCAGCCTTTAGTTTGCATCTCATAAAGCTGACATGATTCACTACTGTTACAGGACCAATTTCTTCATACAGATTTTGCTATCACACAGGAAAGATTGCTTTATCTTTAATCATAATACTTTTCATCCAGCTAGATGAGATCACAAACAAGCTTAACCAACTAGGAAACAACACCACTGGATTATGGAATCCAGCCAGGACACTCCCAATCCACCTGAACCAGAATATTACACTAAACCCTGCTGTTCATCCCTAAAAATTTCTTTCTTTTCGCACTAAGAAAATATGCTGCATGTCTCCAAAATGTCTTCTTAAAAAATTATTTAAAAAGCAGTGCAATTTTAGCATTATATCAAGCTACCCCTACACTAAGCCTCCTCTGCAACACTCAGAGCCTCAACCAAGCAGTGCCTCATAAATGGACAAATCACCTTTCTACAGTCCAGCTTCCTTCTTTAGGAAATACTTCAGCATTCCAGCCACTTGTGATCATGATCAGAAGCCTGAACCTCAGATTAGAAACTTCAATGCCTGAAAGGCTTCCCAACAGCACTTCCAGGAATGATTCCTGCAGAAACCAAAACAGTGGTATATGACAAGAAAAGACATTTTTATTTCCCTAGCCCTGAGTTTAACTGAATATCTAAAAGCACATGGACTGCTTAGCAAATATCAACCATAAAGAAGGCATATGTCTGTCTAGAAGGCAGTCATGTAAGAGCTCAGGACATTTCATGTTTCTGATAGCCAAGGAAGTGTCCTTATCCAGATGCTACTAGTTAAAGCTCTGCCATTGCTTACAAAGTGCTCTACAGGAATTCAGTACCAAGATGGAAAAAGGAGATTTGATTTCAGTCACCTGTTTTAGCCCATCTGGGGTACAGCAAGCAGGACCTCAAAGAAAGGGTCTGAGTCACCTCCTAGGAGCTTTATTAGCTAATGAAGTGATGCAATGCATTTCAAGAGACTTCTGCCATTAAGAAATACTTCAAATTTTATCAGCCTTCTCCCTTAGCCACAGTGTGTATGGAGTAACAACACACGGGACTTACGGCCTACCTGGGTGGTTCAAAAGGCATCAAAACAGCAGTGGAGCTCTTTAGAGCAACATTTTCCTGCACTTCTGTGGTGTGACTTCTTCAAGTCAAAGTTACTTCTAACAGCCATGAGAACAGAAGGAAGTTGCAGCTCCCAGCTGGCCAAACGAATCTTTCCTTGAGAGGCACTTCAGGAATTGCCTGTCTCTAGAAACCACAGTCTCATTCCAACACTTGCCAGATACTCCAAAGTTAAAAAACCAACCACACTAATTCAGGCTCTGACACAAATCCTAAAGAGGAACCTTATTTACACTGTCACCACAAACAGGTTGAATTTAGCTCCTGAACCTGATAACCCTATCAGAAAAGTCCAACTTCTCCCACTCCTCCAGACCTCTGCTCACTGACTATCAAGCTAATGAGCTTCAGTGCCAAACACCTGGATCAAGGATCAACCTTCCAGGCATCAGAAAATACTTCTACAGAAACACCAGCACATGCCACCATTCCATGCAATAGGCTGTGGAGGCTGCAGGGATGCCCCATTCCCCAGCTGCAGGGGTGGGTGCCCCGTTGTCCCCCGGCTGCAGGGGTGGGTGCCCCATTGTCCCCTGGCTGCAGGGGTGGGTGCCCCGTTGTTCCCCGGCTGCAGGGGTGGGTGCCCCGTTGTTCCCCGGCTGCAGGGATGCCCCATTCCCCAGCTGCAGGGGTGGGTGCCCCATTGTTCCCCCGCTGCAGGAGTGCCCCGTTGTCCCCCACCTGCAGGAGTTGCAGGGGTGGGTGCCCCGTTGTTCCCTGGCTGCAGGGATGCCCCATTCCCCAGCTGCAGGGGTGGGTGCCCCATTGTTCCCCCGCTGCAGGAGTGCCCCGTTGTCCCCCACCTGCAGGAGTGCCCCGTTGTTGTCCCCCGGCTGCACGCCTGCAGGGCCGTGGGCAGGCTCAGCTTACTTGAGTCGTGTTTCAGTGGCCTCACACGGCCCCAGCAGCCCTTCGTGCTCCCCACAGCAGCACAGCCACGGCTCCCAGCTCCAGCTGCCAGAGTGAGGGAAGGAGGGAATGGCCACGAGCTGCAAACACCACCAGATCCTGCAGAGGCTGTAAATAATGGGCATTTCCAGGGCTCGGCTCAGGAGCCGACAATTCCAGATGCGATCCCGGGATGACATGCAGTTTCTCTGAATAAGAGCCACAGGCCATCCACATTAGGGAAATTAGGACCAGGAAGAAATGATATCCTCCCTTGTGAGCAAGTTTACTCACACACATGGAAAACTTATGCTTAATATCTAATTAGAGACAGTGACTAATGCAGAGCCTTAGAAAAGCAGAAGCTGCATTAGCTGAATCCAGCTCTAACGAGATTTCACTGCTAACGTTGGGCTTTAAACCTCCTAATCAAACTGAACACAGGAGGGTTGGGGTTAGAAGGGACATTCAAGCCCACCCAGTGCCACCCCTGCCATAACAAGGACACCTTCCACTATCCCAGGTTGCTCCAAACCCTGTCCAAGCTGCTCTTGGGCACTGCCAGGGATCCAGGGGCAGCCCCAGCTGCTCTGGGCACCTGTGCCAGGGCCTGCCCACCCCCACTGGGAAGGATTTATCCCTAATATCTAATCTAACCTTTCCATCTCTCAGTTCAAATCCATTCCCTCTTGCCCTCTCTCCAGGCCCTTGTTTAGCCTGATTACAAATCAAGTGTTTGTTTACACTGGAGGAATAAACATGATCAAAACCCACCACCAATCTAGAAAAGGATTATTCTAGAACTGGACTGTCTGCCTCTTGTGGCCTGTCCACTTCAGCAGCAGTCAGGCCTTGTACCAGCTTCCCTGTGTAACTGGTTGAGTTCTCCCTCTAGTTCCATATGCCTGATTGGATGGGCACAGATTACATTAGACATTTATATTGGATTAAAGTCACTGTTCCAGACTGGCAGCAGCCCTTTGTTAGGCAGCACACAACCTTCTGAGCCACACCAAGCTCCTGGTGTGCACTCCAGCCTTTAGAGCTGTCCTACAGGACATCTTGCTGTGTCATTCCTTTCATTTCAGTTTTGAGGAATCCCAACAGCCTCATCCACCCAAACCATTAACTGGCCTGCAGAGAGCACTTGTTCTTTTCCTGCACTCATCCCCAGATGCAGACTCTGAACTAAAGTCAGTCAAGGAAGCAAATAAGAAAACAGCTCTGCATGCCATGGACCGCACTGCTCTAAAAAGTGATTTTGCACTGGAAACTGAAGTTTATGCCATTATTTTGTTTAAACCAATAATACAGACCTGGGCAAACCCTTTCCCTCTGCTTTTTTGTGTAAAGACTCACCAGATTTCCTAATTAAACACTTCAGAAATGTGACCTGATGCTTCCAAACTAAACCAGCTAAGGAGGCTGTGTCAGCACGCTCAGCAGCTTCCTCCCTGCCCGGGGTTTTGCAAGGCTCCCTGAATGGCACTCACTCAGATAAATGCCTGGGTGTGATCCTAACATGTGGTTGAAACCGTGCAAGATTCAACCCCCGCAGAGGAGGCTGGAAACAGACTCCAGCTTTACTTGGGGAAACTTCTCCCACTGGAGACAACTTAGATGGACTCAACTGATGTGCAGCTACTACAGCTCTGACTGCTGCACATACCTGCAGCGAGTTTCACAGGTAACTCCCCAAACTCGTGCTGCGGCTACTACATAGAGGCAAAGCATTTTTTTGTCAAGTGCCATCACCAGGAGGACTCCAGAGGATGAAAAGCTTCCCCAGAGCCCCCAGCTGCAGAAACACTCCAAACAGTACCAGCTCAGCAGACACAGATTGAGCCTGTACAACACTCTCAGAGCTCCATTTCTACAAATCCAAGCCCAGATGTAGTGTCAAAGTGTGAAAGAAAAGGTCCCTGGCATCCCTGGGTTACTCCAGCAACTTTTAGCTGACAACAAGCCAGAGAAGTTACCTTTCATGAAGTAACCCACGATTATCAGGAGCCCACTGACTGCTCACACCTGAGCTACACGAGGGCTTGGTTATGGTTTGTCAGGATGTTTGTCAGTGTGCAAGGATGATGCATAACTGCAAGAGAATGAAAGTCCTTTTCCCAGACACTAACTCATGCAACTGGCACTTAAATAAATAAGTATTCCATGGTGCTAAGGACACAGCCTCAAAAATCAAGAGACAAGCTGAAGGTGTGCTCACTCTAAAGCTGGAGATATCAGCTTTCTCATTCTAGGCGCACTGCACTCAGGTCACTCACGCTCCCTGAAAAACCAAGACACCCTGGCTGCCCATTTCAGGAGCTGCCAAAGTCCAGCTTGTCTCCTGGAACGTTTTCCACCCCATACATCAGCAGAGCAGGACACTGATGAAGCTGAACACGCCATTTAGGCAAAGCCACTCTTTATCTTGTTCAACAATGGAAAAGCTTCGTGTAGGAGTATTCCCACACCCTTCCTTTACCTGCTCCAGGCACATCACCAGATCAGCAGGCCTCAGTGCTAATGGGCTGCTGATTGGCTTGTGAGCTGTACTTCTTAGGTAAGTTACACCTTAAGAGAAAGGAGATTATTTGATATGGGTTCCAGCAATCGATAAGCAAATATTCGAGAGGAGAACCGTGAGTGGGTGCTAACACTTAAGTGATTTAGGACTGCAGAAAAGCAGTCAAAGGGAGGCGCCAGCTGAAGACACACAATGTTATCTCCACATTTGCTAACAGAGCCCCGGTGAGAAGGATGTGTCCCTCCTGATCCCACCATACTGGGTGTGGTGAGAAGGATGTGTCCCTCCTGATCCCACCATACTGGGTGTGGTGAGAAGGATGTGTCCCTCCTGATCCCACCATACTGGGTGTGGTGAGAAGGATGTGTCCCTCCTGATCCCACCATACTGGGTGTGGTGAGAAGGATGTGTCCCTCCTGATCCCACCATACTGGGTGTGGTGAGAAGGATGTGTCCCTCCTGATCCCACCATACTGGGTGTGGTGAGAAGGATGTGTCCCTCCTGATCCCACCATACTGGGTGTGGTGAGAAGGATGTGTCCCTCCTGATCCCACCATACTGGGTGTGGTGAGAAGGATGTGTCCCTCCTGATCCCACCATACTGGGTGTGGTGAGAAGGATGTGTCCCTCCTGATCCCACCATACTGGGTGTGGTGAGAAGGATGTGTCCCTCCTGATCCCACCATACTGGGTGTGGTGAGAAGGATGTGTCCCTCCTGATCCCACCATACTGGGTGTGGTGAGAAGGATGTGTCCCTCCTGATCCCACCATACTGGGTGTGGTGAGAAGGATGTGTCCCTCCTGATCCCACCATACTGGGTGTGGTGAGAAGGATGTGTCCCTCCTGATCCCACCATACTGGGTGTGGTGAGAAGGATGTGTCCCTCCTGATCCCACCATACTGGGTGTGGTGAGAAGGATGTGTCCCTCCTGATCCCACCATACTGGGTGTGGTGAGAAGGATGTGTCCCTCCTGATCCCACCATACTGGGTGTGGTGAGAAGGATGTGTCCCTCCTGATCCCACCATGGTGGGTGTGGTGAGAAGGATGTGTCCCTCCTGATCCCACCATACTGGGTGTGGTGAGAAGGATGTGTCCCTCCTGATCCCACCATACTGGGTGTGGTGAGAAGGATGTGTCCCTCCTGATCCCACCATGGTGGGTGTGGTGAGGAGGGCTGTGTCACCCCAATCCCGCCATGGAGCAGGGTGGGCAGTGGTGACACCCCTGACCCTGCCATGGAGCAGGCTCTGCCCTCTCCACCACAGGCTCCATTGGGTTGGGGAAAACCCCCAAGGTCATCGAGTCCAGCACCACCTTGTCACCATGTACAGTCGTTCCTTGGACACCTCCAGGGATAGCGACTCCTCCACCACCCTGGGCAGCCCCTTCCAACACCTGACCACCCTTTCCATGAAGAAATTCCTCTTGATGTCCAACCTGAGCGTCCCCTGGCACAGATTCCGTCTGTGTCCTCTCGTCCTTGCCTACCACGGTGGGGATGGGGAGAAGGTGTCAACCCTCACCCCTGCTGTGCCATCCCTGCAGCGCTGTGAGGGCCCCTCAGGGCCACCCATAAATCCAATCCCAGTTTGCAGAGGAATTAGGATTAAAAAAACTTCAACTGCAATATTCCCAGTTAGCCCAAGTATGTTTTAAGCACGTGAAATACAAAACCTTTTGTGTGCTCACAGAACTTCCAAAACTGAAGGGACAGCCCACTTCACCTCGTTATTCCCAGTTACCCTCACATAAACCAGATGTTCCCCAGAAGTTCCTGCCTTTTGCATGGCCTTTGATAAACTAACTTTCTGCTTGAGCCAAATAAACTATGAGTAGACAAGTAGTATACAAATAGGTAACACTGACCAAAGTACTCCATTAGGTGCATTTATAACTTAGTTGAGGTCACTTTAGTTTCCAGCAGGAAGCACTTCCAAGTGGAGTTGAAGGAGTAACACACATTGCATGGACTTTTTGGGTGATTTACCAGGGTTCTTGTCCCTGTAACTGGGGTTATTTCAATTCCCAGTCAAAGTAAGCCCAAGTTCACAAATTTTGTGGCTCCAGCTCTCTGGGGAGTTACACAGTGGCTTGTGCACTGTAAGGCCAGGCAGGAACAAATGGAGAGGTAGCAGAAAAAACCCACAAGGAACCTACAGGATGGTACTAATTGGTCTCTGCTCACAGGGCCTTGCACAGGAGGAGCAGCGAGTGCTGCATGCACGGAATCAATCCCATTTCCATCCCTCCTCAGGCTCCCAGGGCTGGGGAAAGAGCTGCCTTCAAATGTCACAGCTCTGCCGCACTGAAATGAGGAATCCCCAGCTCCCCAGCGGCAGGGAAGGCATTTGTGCCTGTGCTTTTCCTCCCCAAAACACAGCTTTCCTTTGTATCCATAAAAAAAGCCAACTAATATACTCCTTCCAATTAAGCTGAGATATGAACTGCACTTTGAAAGTTCTTAATCCATTCTCTGGTTCATTAACTCAGAAAATTTCATCCCCATGGTTAGCCCTATCAGAGAGGATGGAATGCCTGGCACCAATTAGTTCTAATAACGAGCTAAGTTGTGCACAGATTTCAGAGCCTGTCATTAGCATGAGAAAATAGGACAGCTCCTCTCCGAGCAGAATATCTTACTGCCCGCTCCTTTAATTTGTGTCTGGCTGACGCCTCCTCCCGCAGACAAAGGAGCTAATTGATTTGATGAGTTACAGAGCCTGCCGTGTGGCACCTCCCCTGCTGCCCAGCAAGGAGCTGCGGCCAAAACACAGTGACAATATTGCTCTGGGGTTCTGCTCTCCTGCTCCTTCACAGGCTGGGCTCTAAGGAGGCAAACACACATGCCCTGGTAGTGCCCTCTGCTCCTTTGGGTGTTGATTTTCTCCCAGGGATCCAGCTGGGTTATAAAATGTTATAATATAAAACGATGTAAATTTTAATTTTATAATATATATATTTATATTGTACATATTTAATACATATATTATATATTATATATGTGTATTATATATATATGATATTATAATAAAATATAACATAGTATATAATTATATATTTATAAATATATAATGCGTGTATATAAATTATAAATTATTACATAATAAAAATTCTATTGTGTATAAATATAGGTTATTAATAAAACAATTTATAAATTAATAATAATATTATTGCTATAATAATGTATGAATGAATAAAATTAAAATTTACATAAATTCTATTATATAAATAATATCAATTATATAAATGATTATAAAATAGATAATATTTTGATTTAATAATAGAAATTATGTAAAATGTAATAATATTATAAAATGTCTTAGAGACTGTGGGTGCCTCCCAGGTGAGGATCCTCCCTTGTGGAGGGGAGAAGAAGCTCTTGGATCTGGGGAATCTGAGGGCTGTGAGAACAAACAGGAGCCTCACTCTGCAGTGCCAGCAGGCAGCTGGGGCTCTTTCCAGCTCTGCTCTTTCAGGGCTCACTGAAAATAATATCAAAAGAAACGGAGGCAGATGATAGCAGATACAAGATATGTGTCTTCTCATGTTACAGACTCTTAAAGGAAAGGGTAAGGTTAGTGGTCACCTCAGAAGAGATGGACATTAAATAACTGGTTCCTAAACCTGCCACTGTCTGTAACTGTCCTCCTGTCATTTTATGCAGCATTTTTGGTACTGCCACCACATAAACAGTCATTAAATAACCCGAGGAGGCAAAGGAAGGATTTCTCTGTGTCTTCCTCACTTCTTTCCTGAAAAAATAAACGTGTCAGTTGCGCTGTTACTGCTTGAGCTAAACCAGAAGTATTCCTTTGCCATGGAGAGCGAGACACACCGTGAAAATTAAACCATAACTTATTTCCTCAGAGATGTTTGCACGCTGCCAGCATGCCATAAAATCCTGCCTCTTTCTGCAGCCCAGGAAAGCACCAGGTGGGGAGGAGAGGGGAGGGAGGTGGCAGGGAGGGCAGGGGCAGCAGCGTGACTCCTGCGTGCGGCCTGACGTGAGCAGCAGGATCGCATTTCCCAGGGCCACGGGATCACTGCCCTGCAGGAGGGTCCGGGTGTAAGCCAGGGGTGCATGCTCGGGCACTGAGGTGTCTCCAGGACTGCCTGCAGGTGAGCCCAGGTGAGAACCCTCATCTCAAGGTGACCTGGTGTCAGCTTCATTGGGAGGCACCACTCTGCACATGCCTCCTTCACCTTGCAGCAGTCCCCAAGGCTGGAAACGTGGCAGCTTGGTGGCTGGCAAGCTGTGCAAGAGTGTGTCACTGCCAGGGAAAATATAAATGATGGCACTCGCTTCAGCATTTCGGTTTCGTAGGTGCTGGCACACGCTCCCCAGCAGGAGCTGCTGCATGCAAGTGATGACCTTTAGGAATGCTGGCATCTCCCAGGGCTGAAGGAGCAGGAGCATGAATCAGCAGAAGGGAGCAGGGATAAAAAAGATAGTTAAAAAGGAGCCTGCTGTTAGCAGTAAGTTAAATAAAATTCTCCTGGTCCTCCAGTCAGATTTATTAGCAGTGACCTTGGCACTTGCAGAGCCCCCTGCACAAAAGCCAGGCCCACGCTTGCAGATTTAGTGCAGTCAGGGCCTTGGCCAGCCTAGTCACCACATCTCACCCTTTCTGTAATTTAGATTTTAAACCTACACGGAAACAAACCCATTCTTCCAGCCTAAGCACAAACGGCCTCCAAGAGGCTCTGAAAGGCAGGCACAGAGCCCTGGGCTCCAGCTCTGCACAGACACCTGTATGAGCAGATTCAGGGGCAGCAGCACCTTGGGAAGGCCCCAGCAGGGACTCCTTGGTTAGACTGAGCCATGAGCTGCCCACCAGGGACCATGCCCATGGTGCCAGGCCAGGGGAGGCATTTCTGCAGCCTCTGCTTTGGGGTAGAGCTCCCTCCCAGCTGCCAGGCATATCCAAACACTGCTGCAGCCCCTTTCCCCACAAACCCCGTGCCCACAGTCCGGGCTGCCCTGTGTATTTCAGTCCCACCAGGTGTCCTGCAGCTCGTGCCCATCAGCCGTGGCCCCTGGGCACACCTGGGCACCACCCAGGCTCTGGAGCAGCTCTGAACCCAGCAGCACAGCACTGAGCCTGCCTGTGCAACTCTGTGGGCTCCAGTCAGGATTCTCTGCCTGCTGTGAGACTGCCACACCGCCAGGACCAGCCTGAGCCACGGCTCTGGGTGCTGCCCCTGCCACACTTATCCCTTCCCACTCTGGGAAATGGGATTGTGCCTGCCACAAATGTGATGTGTCCCAATTTCTGCACAGCTTGTCCCCAGAAGGAGCCCTCTCACTGTGACAGGCACGGGATGAACCCCAGCAGAGCCCAGACTGGATGCTGCGATGTCCCAGCAGGTCCCACTTTTGTTCCTTGCACCTTAATTTCCCCTTTTCCTCTCAGGTTTTCCCCTTGGCCAGCGGCTCTGCTGCCTTTGCTTGGATTTTCCAGCAGAGGGGGGTGCAGCCTCAGCAAAGCCGTCCTCCTTCCCCGAAGGGTTTAGCTGTGTCCTCACCTTCATCCTCATCCTCTCCCTCCCCTGGCTGGGCTCCCTGGCCCGGCAGTGCCAGCACCCACAGCCAGCCCTCTCCTGGCACACGGGCACCACAGCAAATCTTCCTCTCTATTTTTCGGGATAAATCCACCGTGAGGGATGTTATCAGCAGCTCCCAAGAGATGGACAGCAGGAGCAGCAAAGCCAATCCCATGTGAGCCCCAGCCTGGCTGGCAGGAACATCTCAGGGGAGCTGTCCCCAGAGGTGTCACAGGTGTCACCACACTCTCACCTTGTGCTGAAGGAGCATCCAACCTGCTCCAGCTGTGAGGGGCAAATCCCAGCTGGTGCCTTTGCTTTTAGTGAGGGAAGAATGAACAATCTACAGGTACAAAGAGGCTCCCACAAGCCCAGCCTGCTGAGCTGCACTCATTTACTCCAGCCAAGCACACAACCTGCTACCTCAGCGCCTGGTGACAGTCCTGAACTGAGCAGGGGACCTTCGTGTATGTCAGTGCTGAAATCAGGAGCAGAAAGAGCCCCCAGCCCACTCTGCAGTCTCTCTTGCACTGGATTTTGGGTGCTCT
>NW_005054420.1:1248447-1253098 GCF_000277835.1 Geospiza fortis | reverse complement strand
GGCACCATCACAGGGAGCTGGGCACCTCACACCATCATGTCAGAGCTGGCCTTCAAGGTTATTTCCTATCAAATGCTCCTCTCCCAGCCATCCAGTTATTTTCTCCTTGGCTAAATCATCTGAAAATAGACTGGAGCCATCCTCGTTCTTCCTGCTTTGTATGCATGAGCAGGAAGAGGAATTTAGGATTTTGCTGTAATGCCATACACAAAAGCCTGCTGGAGAGCATCACTTTGATTAGCTCTTATTGTACACCCAAGAAAACAGAAAAGAATAAGAATAAGGGAGAGCGCAGCATGTGGCTGCTGTGCCTTACTGCTTCAAGGCTGCTCAGAAAATCTGCCTGGTTGCTCAGGGCCCTCATCAGGAGCATATTTGTGCATATCCCAAAAATGGCTTCAGTTTTATCCTCTTGATAATAAGGGGGAGAAGGGCAGGAGCACTGTAATGATTTACTCCCTAGCACATCCCAAAGCTTGGGCTCTGGCAATGAAGCAGCCTGACCCCCAGGCCTCCCCTTCCCTTGGTCACCTGCAGGCAGGGGAACCTGTCCAACCCCTGGCACACCACACAGGGCACAGCAAAGCTCCCCAGCTGCCAACAGGGCATCCCAGCTCCTGGAAGTCTGACATGGAAAACTTGATTTAGATCTGGGAATTAAATTAGCAAAAGGGATGAAAAAGAAGAAAAATGTCTCACATCCAAGCACGCATCTTTGGCAGAATTTATGATTGGAAAATAGTATTGGGATGCGAGTTTTGCAGACAGCTCTGATGAATGATGGAATGGACCAAAGTCCTCGCTCTAAACTGACTGAACTTTGAGGATTTGATGCAGATCCAGATTTTAAATTTCCACTGGGGCCTTTCCCATGAAAACCAGAAGCAGAAGGATCTCGTTTTCCTACAGAGGCTGTACCAGATATTAACTTGTGCCTTCTCCCCCTGTGTCCTGGCCACCTCCTCTTTACCCTTTCTCACTTTAGGTGAGTCTTTGACATGAGGCATTGACAAACTGAGCAGTCCTGGCTCTCCCAAGGGCACAACAGTTCTGGAAAACAGAATTTAGTGCCAGCATCTGCATATGGATTTTTAAAATAAACCTCATCCCAAATAAAGCTCACCCGAAGCTGTGGGCACTCAAATCATGTTTAAAAACACGAGAACACAGGAGAGACAGAATGCAATCGATGCTTCCCTGCTTCCCACCCAGCCAGGCGAGCACCAGTCATGAGACTCACACAGCTCAAATCCCACTGCTACGCTTTCCCACCAGACAAATCCTGCTTTATTAAACCAAAGTGCAATGGAATTAGCAAAACCGCCCCTTTCCTTCACACTACAGTATATATAAGCAACCTAATCCACACGCCAAAGCTCCCACCGCTCTCAAAACCTCTCAGCTGGGAATTCCCGTCAGCAGCTCGCAGTCTCCCTCCTGTCAGCTCGGGATTACCTTTCCCTAACAGGGCAGGGAAGGAGAAAAACGCGTGGGCACCTGCCAAGCTCATCCCTGCGGCTCCCCTGGCACGGTGACCCTGGCCGCAGCAGAGCCGCAGGGACGGGCATGGGGCAGGGGGCTGCGCACGGACTCATTAGCGCTCGGCTCTGCTCGTTAAGGAGGCTCCTTTGGCTGACCTGACCAAATAGTTCCCATTGTTTCCCTCAGTCCCGTGGCTGCTGGGGCTGCTCAGCGGCGCGGGGAGGAAGGGATGGATGAGCCAGGAGGGATCCCCGTGCCCTGTCTGTCACCCCGCTCGCCAGGACCGGCCCAAAACTGCCCGGAGAGAAAGGAGGTGCGAGTCAGCACCATGAGATAAGCGCCTCCGTGTAGCAGCAGAAACCACCGGTAATTGGCGGGGCTGGGAGGACGGAGCCTTTTGTCACACGAGGCTTAATGGGCCTCTTCGGAAGGAGCAGGAACCGGCGAACATCACAGCCTGGAATAGCGATGTGCTACATCCCATTTCTCGGGAGGGAGGAAGGAAGGAAGGACACGTGAAAAGAAAATAGCAGTAAATGATCCCACTTCATAATTTTTCTTCCTGTAACCCCTCTGGCCTTACAAACAGGAACTTGGTTTTAAACTAAAAATAAAGCCCGATGCCCGTGTGGCAGTCGCAGATGGGCGTTCCCGAGCGCGCCGCTGGGGCTCAGCCCTGTGCTATAAGCAGCCTGGGCCGGGCACCCTAGGAAAGTGCCTGGCTTTGCATTTGCTATATTTACATATCATCAGTTATCAGGAGAACAGGATGTCCCAGGGGATCTGAAATAGGATACAGCACACTCCATCTCCCGGCCGGTCCAGCCACGCCAGGCCCTGTGACTGACGCTGTTTGCCCGTCTGCCGGGGCTGCCCGGTGTGTGTCACCCACCCCAGCCCGGCTGGCACGCAGGCCAGGCTGCTGTGGCATCCCCAGCCTCCCTCCAGACACGTGTGGCTGCAGCAGAGAAGAGCTGAGGGGTGGAAAGCTCCCATTTCTCTTTCTGCTACGCTATTTTTTATTGTGAAGGCAGAGGAGATTTATTCTGCCCTCCAAACAATTGGGTCTGTATTCTCCTCCACACCTTGCTCCTTACACCGAAGCCCCAGCAGCCATTTCAGAGCAGGGTGATGGAGCACGAGCAGCCTTTCCCAGGTGGAGCAGTGCCAGGGCAGAGCAGAACCCTGGCACAGCTTCCTGCAGGCCCATGGGCGGCTCACAGGGGTGCAAAGCACAGAGGCAGAGAGGGCAGGAGAGCAGACAGGGTGGCACGCCAGCTCCCTGGCCCTGCACACCCTGCACGGCCCGGGCTGTCCTGTTGGAAGCACACGGGGTGCCCTGCCTACCTCACCACCTTGGATTTAAATGCCTTTCTCACACGCTGGGCGTAGCTGCCAAGTATTGTGCCTTCAGTACATCACTCCACCTTGATTTCAAACCACTTCAGCTTGCGTTTGGGAGTGGTTTCCAAGCATTCAGCTCACCCATATCTTATCCACACTGGTTTCCTTTATGAGCTGCACCCACTACAGGTCCAGAGCTTTAAATGCAAACCCAAACAAATATGTGGTAGCGCTTCCCATTCCCACTGGACTGGCCTGGAGTGGGAGTGGAATGAGTCAGGAGTACCATAAAGGAAAGTGAAATAGATCCACCCTGAGCAGATGATAGGATCAGGGCAGATTAGTAGCCTTGGATCAGATTCAAGGGTCAGCATAAATCTTTAATCTTTGCAAAGTCCTCGAGCCTCCCTCCCCTCGCTGTCTCACATGCACACACACCAGGCATGACTAAACAGCTCTCTGCGGGGATGGCAGACTCTTCAGAAACTCCCGGCTGGTTTTGGTTTGCAAAATACAACAATAAAGCTGCTCTCTGTTCTGTGAACGTGAGAACTTCCCTGCGCAGGCACCTCGCCCCTGGATGCTGTGGGATGCTGCCAGGGACAGTCACACCCCAGCCACTGCTCCCACCATCACCAGCGGCCCCTCTGGTTTGCTCTGACCCCACAGCCAGGCTGCACCAACCGAGAGAGAGCCAAGGACAGTCCCCACCTTGTGCCTTATTAGGTCCCGACGTGGTCTGCCAGCACGTCATTACTCATTATTCCTCTGTATTTGCTTCCCACTGCCACTGTGCTCAGTGCACATAATCTGGATAGTTCCCAGGTTTCACGTGGAGCTGCAAGTGCCTGGCTCAGGGGGCTGGGAATGCCAGGCTGCCCTGGGAAGGGGCTGTGTGGGAGCAGAGGGGCTGCAGGAGAGGTGTGTGCCAGCTTTGCACCCAACTGATGCACTAAGGGAAAAAAAAGAAAAAAAAACATAGCAAAAAGCCCTGGCCTAGTTTTTGTTTCACTGTGCTGGGCTCAGGCTCGAAGGATGTGGTTTGGTGGTCAGCACATAAGACAGCAAATGAAAAAAAAAATTCCTTTGATTAAATCCAGATCGGGTCTGTGCAAGCTCTTCCTGTGGCCATCGGGAAATCACAGAGGGAAAACCCTGCCCACGCTGCCTGGGGCTGGGCACAGGGGATGTGACACAGCCGGGGTGGCCTGTCCTGCCCAGTGGGACACGGTGTCCCACGGAGCAGGGTGTCCCATGCTGGCACCTGCAGGACTCAGTGCCCAGGGGGCTCTGAGACATCCCTCTCCCCATGCTGGAGGCTCCACCTCAGGCTGTCTGGATAGGTTTATAACAATTCAAGTCACTCTCGCCACCGCTCTGCGCACAAAGGGCCAGGCGAGTTCTGTATAAGCGAATATTTATATATTCCCATAAACATTTTTAAATGGGAAATTGCCTAATGTGCCTTATTAAAGGGAAAGCACGAACAGCTGGCTGTGGGAGCCTGGCAGGGCTGCTGACGGTGGATGTGCTGTTGCTGCTGCACCTCTCAGCTCTAATTGTTTCAGGAATCCTTTGACTCATCCTCCGAGCGGCTCCAGGATCTGAGCAGAGATCTCTGTCTTGCCGGTCTCCTTCAAAACACCTTTGCCTCGCTGCTGGGTTCAAACAGCTCGCGCTGCAGATGCCTCCTGACCTCAAGTGCCCAGGCGCTCGCTGGAGCCCGGAAAACCCCTCTGTGGTTCCTGCCCCGGGCGGGCCATGCTTCTCACACGTGCGGCACATCCTGGCTGCTGCTGGCAGCCCCGGGGGCCGGGAGCTGGCC
>NW_005054420.1:1245217-1248021 GCF_000277835.1 Geospiza fortis | reverse complement strand
CCTGGGGACAGGGACCTGCCAGCAAACCAGCCCCGGGGACAGGGACCTGGGATCCAGCCAGCCCCCACCGCAGCACGGTGCTGCCACGTCCTGGCCCAGCCCCACATCTGCCCTTCCCGCCAGCAATTCTCTGCTTTCCCCAGGCTGCAGGGACGCGGTGAAGCCTGACACGGGAAAGCAAAGAATTGGAAAGGAAAGCTGTCTCCGGCTCCTGCACATCGCCGAGGACCACGCAGGTCCTTGGCTTCTCCCTGGGGACAGGGATGTCACCGAGCGCTGCAGTGCCAGCCTGCTCTGTTACTATGGGGACAAGCACCGCGGGGCCGACAGGAATAAATGTCTAAAACTCAGCAGCTTCGCCCCGCGGGTGGCAGGGGGATCACCAGGGTGCCCGGACCTGCCGTCCCTCCCAGCCCTTGCGACACATCCCGCGGCTATCTCGGCCGGATCTGCCAGGCTGCCAGCTCAGGGCTCACACACAGCTGTGGCTGTGCCGTGCCCGCTGCCCGGGGATGCTGCCCGGGGATGCTCCGGGCAGCGGGCACGGCACGGGGGGCACCACACGGGCTCTGTGCCCCCGGCACCGGCACGGCCGGGCACAGGGGAGGGGAGCAGAGCGAGTCAGGCATCACTCACTCACCCACCCGGCAGCGCCTGAGTTCCCCGTGACCTTTGGACAGTCATTTCAGCCACGGAAAAGGTGATGGGCAGCCAGAGGGAAGGGAAAAGGGGCAAATGGGCCGGCGGGATGGCAGCGGGGGCTGCCCTGGGAGCCTCACCGGGCTGGGGGGGGGCACCACCGCAGAGCCCCCCGGCGCCGGCCGAGCAGCAGCTCCGGGCACACCTGCGGCTGGGGGGGCCGGGGCTGTCCCGCCTGGGGAAGGGCGCTGCTCCCGTGGGAAGGGGCCCGAGGAGGGATCGAGAGCGGCTGCGCTCATTGAGGGAGCTCCACGCACGCCCGGCAGGGACCAGGGACGGTGACAGCTCTCCCGAGGGCATCGTCTTAGAAAGCGGCCCTTGGGAGGCCCGGTGATTCAAGGGGAAAGCTCTGCAACACTCATTCTGGGAAGTTTCCATTTGAATTTCTGCAAAGAGCAGTTTTTCCATGATAAACAGATTGCTTCAGTTCCCCAGCAGCGCTGGGGGGTCAGTGCCACCCCCTCCCTCCACGGGGCCCTGAGTCATCCTCCACCCCAAGGCGCAGCCCGGGGCCGGTGTGGCGGGGCTGGGATGGGCTGTGAGAGGTGCCCCAGCACCTCCCGTGCCGCGGGGGAATCCAGCCCCGGGGCAACTGGCACCTCTTTGAGGTCAAACGTTTGTGTGAAATGAAGAACCTGAGAAAACCCCTCCCCAGCCACGTCCTGACCAGTGCGCAGGGCCAGGGCCCCTCTGGGGAACCTGGGCTTCTCATTCCTGAACCAGGACTCCAGCACTGGTGGGTCAAACACTCGGTACAGGCAATGCTGATGAGAACCCAGCCTCCTTTATCCCCGTGCCACCAGGATCACAGGGCCTGCCCAGCCCCTCACCTTCCCCAGAGCTGCACCCCAGCCCTGGCAGACCTTTGGGAGCAAACACCACTCATCCCCTCCTTGGGCTGACACCAAAACCAGGCCGGGTGCTCAATGTCCCAGCCAGCTCCAAGGCAAACATCTGAGCACAGAGATCAGTGAGAGAGAGGAATCCCACTCCCTGTGCCTCTCTAATCCTGTGGAATAATGCATCCCATGAAGTGCAGCCTGGATGCAGTCCAGCGCTCACGGAAGGCAGTGACAGACCTCCCACTGATTTCAATGGGAGCAGAGCGAGCTGGGGTTTAATCAGTGTGGTACTAGCAGCAACAGCTCGTCAGCCCTGGCATTTCTGAATACATTAGAACATGTTGCCTATGCCCATAGGTCACATTTCATTTCAGATCACACCAATTTCACAATACGTGCACTAATAGCACGAGATAATCATCAGTGACTGCTCCCATTGGGGCTGGAGCTTTACCCTGATCAATAGCTGCAGCCAAACCCAGCACAGGTCCCCAGGCCCTGCCACAGCAGGAGGAGGGCACTGGGAAAAGCTCCCAACACAGCCATAACCTTACTAATGATTCAGTGTCAAGAATAGAAATAAGAGTTAAATCTTCCCTAAGCTGCTCAGCTGCACTCTGGTGGTGTCCACATCCTCAGGCAGCAGCACAAGCAGAGCTCCGTGCACACCCGTGACGTGGAGAAGCAATATTTCAGCCCTGAGAGTTTGCATATTCATCAGTCCTTTCAGAGCAGGGTAGAGCTCGGCCTTTTCTCTCTCTGCCACGGCACGGAGGCGACCGGAGAGGAGGGAGAGCTGCTGCACTTCAGCAGCACCAGGGGCCGAAGGGAGGATAAAGCTGTGCTCCAGAGAGAAACGACTTATTCCTCTGGTGCAACAGCTCTGGCAGCCACAGACCGCGGCCATCATCCCTGGGCTGAGCCTGTGTTCAGAAAACAACAACGTGGGAGCCCCTCCTGGCTGCTGGAATAAAGAGCAGAGGGCAGAGAGGAGGAGAAGCACAGCACTGGGGGCAAGGCCAGGGCTGAAATGGGAAGCCAGCCCTTTCCCATCAGCACTGTCACCCCACGGACGTGGGCAGGGCTGAGGGTCCACCCCAGAGCAAACACCCACCTGCTCAGCCAGGCCTGCCTCTGGGTGGTGCAAGGAGCTGGATGCCAGGGACCACCAGCCCAGGGCAGAGCCCCGGCAGCTCCCAGCAGCCCAAGGACAGCAACAAGCACAAGAGGAGCTGGGGGAGCTGCCTTTTATTTCCAGGCATT
>NW_005054420.1:1241003-1245197 GCF_000277835.1 Geospiza fortis | reverse complement strand
TGCCCAGCCTGCCCCGTTTGCAGTTTTAACAAGGCACATGTGGTGAAAACCCTTCCCGTGCAGAGCTTTCCTGTTTGGCCATTTCCAGAGGCCCTGGCTGTGATGGCAGTAAATGCCTCCACGGGGTGATGCAGCTGGGGCAGAAACACACCTGCGAGAAAGACACATATCTAAGAAATAAATAATTCCCAAATAGGTAGAAGTATTACCCTCCATTTCTTACAGCCAGGAGTGAGGGCACCAGGGCACAGGCACCCCTGGGCCGTGCCCAGTGTTCCCAGGGCTGCCTTGCCCAGGGCCAGCAATGCTCACTGCAATTAGCAGCTCTCGCTGGCACCAGGAGGCACCGGGAGGGCTCTCGAGTGCCATGAACTGCTCGCAGAAGGGCAGTGGGAAAGGTCTGGAACACGAGGGAGAAGATGTTGAGCAACTGTCCCTCTGAAAAAGCAAAGCCTTTATTGTAGTCTGGGTCTGGTGTTTAGCAAGCAATCTATCATCTCAAATACAAAAAGCCACACTCTAACTGACTGCACACACAGTAGAGTCTCTCTTTTACTGGCTTGTTAGCAGCCTAGAAAGCCCCCGCTGCCCAGGCATTCCCATCCCGAGCATCACACGAAATGTCTAAGGGGAAAAAAAGGACTTGCTCAAGACCTGCTGCTTTTCCACGCTGAAGCAGAAACAGCAATTATCTGGTTCTGTCTGGTGCTGCTGGCCTGGAACATGCCATGACAACGTGTTTCTCGTTTCAAAGCCTCTTTTGTACTAGGACACAGTTCAAGGGATCTTGCAATGCCTGCATTTGTAAACACGCCGCACTTGCAGCTACACGCTCTGCAGATGAAAGCCGAGGCGGAGCACAAGGGCACTTCTCCCTTCTCCTCTCCTCTCCTCGCCCTCCGTGTGTCAGGGCCGGGGCAGCTCCCCCCGGCTCAGCCCGGCTGCTGAATCAGGGCCCGGCAGCCCCGGGGCTGGGCAGCCACGCGTGGTCCTCAAAAGTCACGGCGCGTTCAGAAAAACGGAGTCCTGGAAAAGGAGGGGGGGGGAAGGGGGGGTGAAAATCACAGCAAAAAAAAAACAAAAATGCGTCACCACAGATTATTTTAGGCCCTGGTCCATGCATAATGCAAATAAGCAGCTCCCGGGGTACATGCCTGTAAAAACCATCCAGTCCCACAGCGCCCGGCTACGGGAGCTTTCCAAACAGGTGGTGAAAAGCTAAAATTATGTGCCTGTGTGTCCTCACCGGGGTTAGGAAAGGCCCTGGCTCTCAGGAAGGCTCTCCCTGTGCCTCCACGGGGCTGGTATGAAACAGGACCGAGACATTAAAAAATTCAGGAGCATTTCTTTCCTTTTGAGGCAATCCCGCCCTCCCACTCAGCAATCCTCACTCAGCACCTCCACGGCACCCTCTGATCTGCCTGACCCCTCTGCCCTCTCCCACCTGCTCTTCACGCACACTAACTTTATTTATTTTTAATTTTTTGCCCAAAATCATTGTATCCTCCTTGTCTGACTTCAAGGAGTCGCTCGGGAAGCCCTATTTATGGGTTGAAATGCTGCTGAAAGAGTTATTGCTGTGTTATTCAGCTGTTGTGCCAAGCCTGCATGGGGATCGGGTTTCTGCTGAAAGGGTGCCAGGCACGTCTTTTTCCAGGAACCAGCAGCCGTATTTAGCCTCCGGCTGCACATGAAAGACTGCAGTCGGAAACGTGACATTGTGTCAACATTTGAGGCAGGTCAGAGCTGGGTGAGACCATGAAAACAAGCCCGGGAACTCAGCACACCCCGGCGGGGCGGGCGGCACGGGCTGTCCCGGGCTGGCGCCGTGCCGGGGGTCGCCCCTCCATCCATCCATCCATCCATCCATCCATCCATCCATCCATCCATCCATCCATCCATCCATCCATCCATCCATCCATCATCCATCCATCCATCCATCCATCCATCCTCCCAGCCTGGCAGGGAGAGCCCGGGGATGCAGCTCTGCCAGGGCTGGGAGGGGCTGCTGGGTCCCCAGCACGGGTGCAGCCCCTGCCCCGCAGAACTCACCTGCCCTGCTGGCACCAGGCCAGGCAGGCAGAGAAAATCCCCAGCCCATAATGATCTTTTGCTTCCTGAGTAAATGTTCTCTCTTCCACTTTTTTTTTGCATTTTTTTCCTGCGAAACTGAGGATCTGGAAATCCTGCAAGTTGTCCCACCACAGGACAAGGGGGGCAGAATATGAGGACCAAAGGGGAGTGAGAGCCATGGAAAGGAGCCAGAAATCCAGGGGGTCCCGAGGCTGGAGACATCTCTGCACTGAGCACCAAATGCTGCCCCCAAATGGGGTTGTCACAGTCAGCCTCAGTAAAATCAATATTTAGCCCTAATTAAAGCAAACATAACATGAACACTGAGACATGTGGAGACCCCAAACACATTAACCCAAGCAGCACTTTTTTCTAGCATTACTTTAGCCAAAGTTTCTTTAGTTGTAAGCACAGTCTAACAGAAGCATCAGCCCCTCCACGTGGGCTCCTGGAGATGCTCAGCCCAGACCTGAGCAGTGCTGGCCCAGTTGGACACTTAAACCATTCCCCATGTTTTGTGATTCATCTGCACAGTGAAAATCCCAAATATCCCCTCAGAACTGCCCCTGCCCATCCACACCAATGGGAAACAGAGTCCTCCTACCCACCCCTTTGTTTCACCTCTCCTTGCCTTTGGGGGAGGTTTGGGGTTGTTGCCATTCCATCTGGAGACCAGAAACCAGCATCGCTGCTGGAGAGGCTGGGGGGAGCTGTGGTGGGATGAGGACTCTGCCCTCTGGCTCATGGCTGCTCCACCACCCACAGTGCCAGCTGGAATTCCCAAATCAGGGATGCCTGGGACACGTGGGGGTGGCAGGGATCACTCCACAAAGGCAGGACCTGACCCTGGCACCCCTCAGCCCGAGGGGCCTGGTGGGCACCATCCCTGGCAGTGCTTGGGCACCTCAGACACAGGCTGAGGGTGCTGAAGTAAAACCAGTTTGCAGCAAGTCCATTTGCCTCCAGGAACTGGGCAAAGCCTCTGGATTCTCTGCATCCTCCGGGGTGAGGGGCTGCCTCCTCCCCACAGAGCCTGGGGCCCCGGAGCCAAATGCCAGACACAGGGAGCACAACGTGACATCAGGAGAGAGCAGGAAAGCCAGCCAGGCTCTCCTGGCACCTCCCTCGAGTCTGGAAGGAAAAAAATCCCTGAAGGTGCCAAGGGAGTTAAAATAAATAAATATCCCTGGTGACACGGGCAGTGGGACCCCGAGCTCCTTCAGGCACCGACAGCAGAGGAGCTGTGGGGGGAGCAAGGAGAGCCCTGATCCCCCCTGGCCCCCAGAATCCCCACTCCTCCCTGCACCCTGAGATCCCCCATGCCCCCTGCATCCCAAACTCCTGCTCCCCCCTGTGCCATCCCCTGCAGGACCAGACCATGCGGAATGACCCTGCTCAAACATTTCAAAGCAAAGGAGGCAAACCCTTATCTTCCACAGGAAAAGAATTATTTTATTAAGCATTTTTAAACAGCTACTTAACATTTACTCAAGATAAAAATATGTACAATATCCCACCTTGAAGGCGGCTCCAAAATATAAACACTGTACCTCTCCCGAGAGAAAAACGGAATATTCTTCTCTTCAAAAAAAAAGACAACCCAGAAACAAGAATACATTCATATTTCTCACTTCTTTATGCTCAAGTAGTTATACAAATAATAGACATCTGAAACGTTTTAACTTTTAATATATTTATATAATATATATATATTTATAACAGGATTTTACAAATAAAGGCAACAACTGTATACCAAAAAAACCCAAAAAACCAACAACAAAATAAACGTTAGAACACAATCTGCAATCAAGCATAGTGCATCTCAACAGCTGGTGCAATGGGAGGGCGACATGAGGATCCAGACAGGGGTTCTGCTCACCAGTTCTCAAAACCAGCAAGAAAAAAACCACCAAAGAGCACTGCCTTTAGCAGTGAAGTTTGGGGGTTTTTAATTAAAAAGAAGCTAAACTGGAGAGGATGTTCCTCTGTGGAGAAAGCCCCTTGCAGCTCACAGGACAAGAGTCACCACCCGACCCCTCTCCCCTTAACACGGGACGTGAGCCAGGTGTGCCAGGAGGAATCCAGCTGCTCCAACCCTGCCGGGATCAGCTCCTGGGACAT
>NW_005054420.1:1239826-1240134 GCF_000277835.1 Geospiza fortis | reverse complement strand
CTCCCGACCTGGCCATCCCAGGGACGGCTCCTCCCGACCCCGCCATCCCAGGGACGGCTCCTCCCGAGCCGGCCCAACGGAACAGCTCAAGTTACAGGAAGGGCGCAGGTTAATTTATTTATTAGATGTACGCCATGGAAAGCTCCAAGCAGCAGCTACCTTTTATCTCTTAAAAAAATATCTATGTATCAGCAAAGGTGTGGAGAGCAACCCATCTTGGGTCTGTCTGCCTGATCTGATGTGACCAGGCAGTGACCGCTGCCCTGCTCCTCCTGCACTCCTGGTGGCATTGCCACCACTGCCCCCAC
>NW_005054420.1:1237308-1239641 GCF_000277835.1 Geospiza fortis | reverse complement strand
CTGGTTCACCCTCCAGGCCCCAGCTCAGGTGAGCCAGCGGGGCCGTTGCCTCCAGAGCCGCTCAGGGAAGTACCGTGGTTTATATTAATGTATTTTATATTCACAGACCCTCAAACCAGGTCTGCCCAATGGAATATTTCTTCACAGCTTTGCAATAGGTTCGCAGCTGACCGAGTCAACTGTTGCTCTGTAGATGTGGAGAGGGAAGAAGGGAAGGGGCCAAGCACAAAATCCTTCTTTAATCTTTTGGAAGTAGTTGTCAATTGCTAACCTGGGCGCATCCTTCATCCTTCTCCAAGCTACCTGACAAGTCAGAGAAAAGGGGATTTAGCTTCCTACGCACAGTGAACCTTGTCCCCACACCTCAGTCCAGCCAATATATAAAAGTGAAACAGTCTCTCAAACTAAAAAAAAAAAAACAAAAAAAGGAAAAAAGAGAAAAACCAGTCACACTGCGCTCAGTCTTTGGTTTCCAAGTTCAAAGGAGGAATCTGCTTCAAAGCTTGAAGCAGGGCCGAGGAGTCGATGGGGGAATGGGCTGGCAGAGGAGAAGGGAGTCTCTGGGGCATCAGCAGAGGGGGGGAGATTTTGTCGGGGTTCATGAAGCCCGTCAGAGCTGCGGCAGAGGCCGGCAGGCTGGGGTACAGCACGGGAACCGAGGCCGGGTACCAGCACTTCTCCAGCATGGGCAGGTAGGCGGTGGCGGACGGTGGGATCAGGTAGAAAGGCAGGCGCAGGGGAGGCTGGTGAGCGTGGGGGCCCAGGAAGCTGCTGGCAGAGCCCATCATGTCACTGCCAAAAGGGCCCTCATCCTGCGGCGACTCCAGCCTGCTCCTCTTGGCCGGCGGGTCCTCAGTCTCTTGCTTAATAGAGCTTATTCTCTCCTGGACAGAGTACTTGAGGTCGGTATCCTTTTTGAAATAGGGCTGTTCCGATTTGGAGTCGCTTTTGTCCAGCTCTCCCCCGTACCCGCTGTCCGTGTCCGTGTCGCTGCCACTCTGCTCCCCGCTGGAGTGAGCGAATGTCCGCTGGATCACGGGCACGCAGTTCTTCCCGTGGCCCTCGCCCGCCGCGCCCAGCGGCGCCGCCTTCTCCTTCAGGTCCAGCATTTTGGGAGGGATGTCCCCGGCCTTGCGGGCCGCCCCGCCCTGCAGCACCTCGCTGGCCATCCGGTGCAGGTGGCTGACCAGCTGCGACGACTTCAGCTCCTTGCCGTTCTCGTGCTTTGCCAGGTATTGCAGCATTTCCTTGGCACACATCTGGAAACCGGATCGAAACATTTCCTGGCTGGAATCGAGGTTTCTTGATGACAGGTCACCTAAGGAAACATTAACAGAAAGAAATTAAAAATTAACAACATGCTAAATAGTTCCCTTCCCAGCTCCGAGGTGGGCTGGAGGCGATGGTGGACTTGGGTTACAGCACAGCCAGAGGGGAACGCGATGGCCAAGCTGGACTTTATGAACAGAAATCCCCAGATTTCTGCAGAAATGGGCAATTCCATTAGAACATCCACCTGTCCACTTTTACATAATAAGTAAAAGTGCTGCCTGCTCTTTTTTGTTATTTACTGTAAAATCCACTTTTGACAGGTACTGGAGTGCGGAGAGGGGAGTGAGTCAAGCTGTGGCTTCTCCAGGAAACCCCTGGGGAAGGCAGGGTGCACCTCACCCTGCACCTCGGGGCAGGGAGCTCCCGGCCCTGCCGGCAGCTCCGCCGGCCCCAGGGGACTCGGCTGCTCCCGCAGCTCCACTGCACTCCCTGTGGCCGCCGGGGCACGGACCGTGCCTCCGAAAAATTCGGGTTTGCTGTATCGGATTCACGTGAGAGCCACATGTGAAATCAGCAGGAGGAAGTGCATCTGAGGCTGATAAGCTGAAGCACCAGGTCCCCTCTGCCTGCAGAGCACAGGCCAGCTCGGTCATAAAGCAACTTAAAAAGGTGTCTATAAAAAAGCAGATTTATATCTAGTTCCAGAGAAAACAGCCAAATAAACCAGACTGGCTTATCTAAAGCTCACAAACACAAATGGGGAGAACCAAATGGCTTTGGAGAGAACCTCACAGCAAACCTGGGCTGTAACTAAAACTACTTCAAACCCAGTTTAATTTCAACTCAGTGTAATTTCAACAACTCCCAGGGCACTCTGCACTGACCATTTTGAGCAATGCATCTTTTTTTGTGAAAGCTCACAAGCAAAGCCTGAGAAAATGACAGCATGAAAGGCCAGGATTCCTGCCTCCTCCCTTCTCGGGAACAAGGTGTCACAACCGCATTTCACAGGCTCCCCATGGAAATCCCATCACACACACACACACACACACACACACACA
>NW_005054420.1:1236893-1237280 GCF_000277835.1 Geospiza fortis | reverse complement strand
CCCGCCTGCAAACCGTTCTGCAAAGCGATGATTTTCTGTTGCTGCTGCTCGATGAGATTGGTCAGTGCCTTCACGTGCTTCAAGGTGAGCTCCAGAACCACAGCCTTCTCCAGGTGACCTAGAGTCTGGGAGCACAGGGACAGGTTGGCACCCGCCGCCGGCTCGGCCACGCAGGCAGGAGCTGCTAGCGCCTTCCCGGGAGCCGCGGGAGGACGGGCACGGTGAGACCTGAGCAGGCAGGACCACCACCGGCAACATTCCACGGAAATAAGTTAAAAAGCAGGCTGCGGAAAAGGCTCTCAGGGAACCCTGTGGATACTTTAGGATCAGCCGCATAGCCCGGAGAGAAGCGTTTTATTTATCGGTTCTGCTGTCCCTGCTGGCACC
>NW_005054420.1:1235609-1235870 GCF_000277835.1 Geospiza fortis | reverse complement strand
GTGCCGTGCCACACAGTGCCGTGCCACACAGTGCCGTGCCATACAGTGCCTTGCCGTACAGTGCCTTGCCGTACAGTGCCTTGCTCTACAGCCATACAATCCCTTGCTGTGCCATACCGCGCCATACAGTGTCATACCGTGCCCTGCCATACCGTGCCATACCATGCCATAAAGTGTCATACCGTGCCATGCTGTGCCACACCGTGCCCTGCCATACCGTGCGGTATCGCTGCTGCGTCCCGAGATAGGGGAGGGGGAAAA
>NW_005054420.1:1233011-1235599 GCF_000277835.1 Geospiza fortis | reverse complement strand
AATTTTGGAAATGCAAAGGGAAGAATAAAATAAGTGAGAATCGATAAAATGTGGCTCTGGAGAAGTGGTGGGGCTGCAGGGAAGTTTTGGGGTGATAGGACCCCATCTCTGGGGGTATCCAGGGCTTGCAGCAACTTTCTCCAGTGGAAGGTATCCATCCCTGCCCATGGCAGGGGGTTGGAACTTTAACGTCCAGGTGGGCTTTAACGTCCCTTCCAACCCAAACCATTGTGATTTAATACATTAAAAGCATGAAGGGGAACTGTGCTGTGGCTTTTCCATGCTGTTTTATGGACTCTTCCAGCCGCATTCCAGGTTTGAAGCCTTCCTGGTGAAGCACAGCCCCTTGGGATGTGAATGCTCCACAGTTCTTGGAAGGTGTCCCTGTGCATGGCAGGGCAGGAATGATGACAGCTTTAATGTCCCCTCCAGCCCAGACCCTTCCATGAGATGCCATGCCCGTGCCAGCCCGTGGACGCCAGCGGTTGCACAACGCTGAGCAATGATAATGGTTTGTGTGTACCTGCCAAGGCAGAGCTCTCCTGATGGGCCGTGGTCACTTCCCTGCTGAGTGCTGAGCAAGTAGAGGCAGGCTCAGCTGATAAAAGGTGCATTTACCGAGATAAGGGAACAGCAGAGCTCCAGCACTGAGCTGCTGCTATTTCCTGCAGAGTCCTGGCTGCTCCACCTCGGGAGGAATCCGAGGGCAGGAGGTGCTACATGAGAGCACAGAGAGGTTTTACATGGGTGATGGAGACAGGCTGTTTAAGGCTTAGCCCCATCCAAAGGTGTCTGCTGTTGCCAGGAAGAATCCCAAGGGAAGTCAGAGCCTTAGAAAAATGCTAGCCATAAATGTAAAGTCTATAAAACCGCCAAATCCCCTCTACAAGCTCCCACAGCACCTCCAGTGTGCACACACAGCACTGTATCAGTGACATGCTGCTCCCACAAAACAGATGCTTGGCTTGTCGCGCTCAGCATGGTCCTCTCAGTGTTTGACATCCGAGCCTGCAAACCTGGTGATTATGGCCAGGATCATGGAATCCCAGAATGGTTTGGGTTGGGAGGGACCTTAAAGACATCTCAATCCACCCCCCTGCCATGGGCAGGACCTTGAGGGTCTCTGTGTGCCACAGCCCTGGTGCACCATTGAGGAGAGGACTTGGGGCTGGGCACGAGCTCTGAGTAGCACAGACCCACAGCTCCGAGCTGTGACCTCCCACAGCAGAGCTGCTCTTTCCTGCAGGCACTGAACAGACTCTGCAATAACCACCAGGAGACATGGGGGTGATGTGTTTGTCCCCTGCTGCAGCTCAGGGGACCGTAACCAGCCTCAGGAAGGAGCCCTGGAGCAGACGGTTCGTTCTCTCTGTGCCCCCAAGACCAAAGATGTTATTTTCCAAACAAAGGGTGAAAAAAACACAGACAATTTTTCATCTGTCCCATCACTGACCCTTTGTCCAAGGCAACAGAAATAATTAGAGCTTGCTGCAGCCTTTTGCTAATGAAAAATGAGGTCTGGGGCCAACCTGCTCTGCATTTGAAGTTCAGGCTCCAAGAGTACGTGGACAGCTTCATGCCCGTGGATTGTCTGACTCCTGCATGCTCCTTCAGATATTCAGTACATTCCTGCAGTGGGTGGTGAGCCACAAATCAGGGTCAGAGGTAATCCCCAATTATTTAGCCCTTTTACTGTTCTCGTGCTTGCCAAACAATTCTCCATATCGGGATTTACTCATGACCTTAAGGGACGTTGCCAAGGATTTAGGAGTCCCCCTAAAAGGAGGATCCAAATGAAGTTATTGCATTCTTGGGCATCAAGTGAGATTGCTCGAGAGTCGAGTTACATTTTCCTGGGGATCAGTTTTCATGAGCAAGGACTGATGCAATCATCAATTCGCCTTCTCGCTTGTGTTTGCTGAATTATTTCTACATGGAGGGCTCCTTTACAGCACACGACTCAGGCAGTAACAAAATGTTTAAAAAGGCTGAATTCCCTCCAGCCATCCGTGGAGCAGCAGCTCTCCTGAGCGCTCCTCCAGCAGGGCTGGGAGTCACAGGACCGCGACAGCTCGTGTCCAAGGGGATTTGCAGTTATTTACAGAGGCACGAGAAGGTGAGAGCTTGGGGGCTGGTTTGGGGGTGGGCCGGGAATCCGAGACTCAGGATCTGCCCCTTCCCCGCGACTGTCCCCTTCCGACCGCAGGGATTTGGGGGAAAACGTTCCAAAAATCCCTGGCACTGCTGTCTGATGGAAGCCTATGTGGGCAGCGCCGGGAGTTAACAGATGGGTTGTGGATTCGAGCTTACGATAAGGTTACTGAGGGTGGTTTTGTTTTAAAATGTCTCTTACTTAATATATCCATGAAGGCCAGGCATGTGCCTGTGGCCTGTAATCAAATCGCTGACTCTCCCTCTCTCCCGTTTCCAGCAATCCCGGCTCGGGTTACTGGCACCGGAGGTGAAAGCTCAGCCCTGCCGAGGCTGGACGCGCCGGGATGCGCTGAGCCCTCGGCATCCTCGGCCCCGAGCCGCCCGCAGGAACAGCCCGTGCTCTCCGCACCAGGGAGAGGTCCTGCGGGAGGGAG
>NW_005054420.1:1231165-1232917 GCF_000277835.1 Geospiza fortis | reverse complement strand
GGGCCTCCATCCACATGGGGTCTGTGTCCTGCACAGTCCTGTCAGTGAGGGCCTCCATCCACATGGGGTCTGTGTCCTGCACAGCCCTGGTCAGTGTGGGCCTCCATCCACATGGGGTCTGTGTCCTGCACAGTCCTGTCAGTGAGGGCCTCCATCCACATGGGGTCTGTGTCCTGCACAGCCCTGGTCAGTGTGGGCCTCCATCCCCATGGGGTCTGTGTCCTGCACAGTGCGGGCAGCGTGGGCCTCCATCCCCATGGGATCTGTGTCCTGCACAGTGTGGGCAGCGTGGGCCTCCATCCCCATGGGATCTGTGTCCTGCACAGTGTGGGCAGCGTGGGCCTCCATCCCCATGGGGTCTGTGTCCTGCACAGCCCTGGTCAGTGTGGGATGCAGCCAGCCAGGAGCTCCCAGGAGAGCTGCACGTCTCCTTTCCCACCTGCAGTGTCCAAGGCAGGCGTGGGAGATCTCACACCCCTCAGCCACGGCCGGTCCCAAGGGACACCGTGGGACCTCACAGCGCAGGGTGTGAGGAGCAGTTTGACACCCACCAGGCTCTGCCTCAGCCTTCTGGGAGTTGCAAAAGCCCGATCTGGTGTGAAGCTGGGCAGTTTCAACTGTGTACAACTCTCGATAGCACAGCTGGCCGCGCTCACTGCCGTGGAACCGTCAGGAACCGTCACGAGTCAGAAGTCGAGGTTTAATATTGCAAATATGTGCATCCATCGCTGCTTAATTGCATTGGTTTAGGCTGCCATGGGCTCTGGCTGGATAAAGCACTGGGAAAACACAGCAGGAGCTGTTGTCTCTGTGCCCTCCCTCCGGCACGACCCTGGAGCGCTGCCGGGCACGTGAGAGCTGCGGGAACGGAGAATGACGCTGGCATCGCTCAGCGAAACTCGCCCGAGGACTATTCAAATGAAAGCCATTCCCCTCTTTGAGCAGAGATGTTTGCCAGCACCCAGTGCAGCAGTGGGAGGAACATGTAGGTGGAAACTATTTGGAAGTGGCAGAATTTGTGGACATTAATAAGAGACTTTAGCCCACTTTGATAGTGTGTTTAATAAAACACCGGCTTCCCGGTGACATGCTGCCCTGCCAAGCCCCGGCAGCTCACGCTGTTTAACCAGTTCCCCCCTGGCTCTTGCACCATCTCGTGAGAAAGAACCCCGGGCGTGCACACCCGGCACACCCCGGGGCTGCACAGGCCTCAGCTCTGCCTGCCTGCACACGGCCTGACCACGGAATCAGGGACTCATGGAATGGCTGCCTTGGAAGGGACCTTAAAGTTATCCAGCTCCACCCCTGCCCTAGGCAGGGACACCTCCTCCCACCAGACCAGGCTGCTCCCCTCCAACCTGGCCTAGGACACTTCCAGGGATGGGAGTCCTCAACCCAAGAGCCATTTCAGAGGTGACATCCTGGCTGCTGCAGGTGGGGCAGGGGACAGCGAGGGGTGACAGCAGGGTCTGGAGGGGCAGGGAGGATGAGGAATGGCTTCTCCTCCCGCTGCTGGCATTGTCTGGTGGATGCTCTGCACAATGGGATCTGATCACATCCCTCCTCCTGCCTCACATCAAACAGTGAGTCAGCGCTGGAGCCCCATCAGATGTCTCTGCCTCGGCTTTCAGATCTGGGAAGCAGAGAGGATGGTGCTCTGTGAGTATGCAAAGCAAGGAAAGCAGGGTGCCTTCAGATCTGCCACTTGGAAAATACCACGTTATTTATTTTCCACTGGCACCCACGTACCCC
>NW_005054420.1:1222930-1231155 GCF_000277835.1 Geospiza fortis | reverse complement strand
CTGAGGCTCCCAAGCTAGGGAGATGTTGTTCTTTCGGGGGATGCAGGTAACAACAGCTACGGGGCTGAACTGCATCATGTCTGACTCAAATATTAACATGGAGAATATTCTCAACTTGCTAATTGAGTCAAAAAAAATTACACACCCACCCCTAAAAATAATAATAAAATAAAGCTGGGACAGGCAGCAGAAGAGCCCAGGAGTGTGTTCCTCCTGCAGTTCATGTGAGGACGTGAGTGAGTTAAACCTCGACCTCTCAACTCAAGGCTTTGGGACAAGGTCTGTGTGACCTCCCTGCCCATGGGGTGTGAGGCACTCGAGGGCCGGGCTGGGGGGAGTTGCTTCAAGCTGCAAAAGCCATCAGCACAGCAGGGGCTGCTCCTCAGGGCACAGGGCACAGCTGGCAGAGTGGCAGGGCAGTGTGGGGGGCTGGGGGCTGCCGTGCTGCCTGGGAGGTGGTGGCCTCACCACCTCTGGAAGTGCTCAAGAGCTGTCTGGATGGCGGACATGGTTTAGGGGTTATGGTGGGACTAGATGATCTTGAAGATCTCTGCCAACCTTGCTGATTCTGTGATTCCATGTGATTCTGGGAAGGGGCACACTGGGAACCCAGTGGGCTTTGCCAAGGTGTCACCAGCTCCTATGGCTGGAGCCAAGGGAGAGCAAGCCCAGGTGCTGCACGTGGCCTTCCTTAGCTCAGTCTGGTCTTTGTGTGATCCCAGGGGACCTGCTTGGAGGGCTTGGGATGTCCCTCAGCTGGCTGAGGGCTGCAGTTGCCTGAATTAACTGGGGCTGCTTAAGGTGGGTGGGTGGCTGTGTTGGGGGAGGAAAAGGGATTCCTGGCACTCCAACTCATCAGCACTTAATGTATATTTGGCCCCTTGGAATAAATGGGATGCAAAGAAAATGAAGGCAGAAGGGGAAGTGCAGGTGCACGAGGCCAGACAAGCCATACACATGACATTGTTTCCTCGTCAGGCAGACTGAAAAAACCCTTGGCCAGGACTATCACAGAGCTCTGGGGCAGTCTGGAGCAGCCGTGGGAGAATGCAACCAGTCATTTTCTAAATAAGAAGCCAAACCTCTGAATCCAGATCCACCTCCTCCCAAACTCCCAGTCTGATCCCATGTGCATCACGAGCCAGATGTGGCTTGGGCATTACTCCTGCTGCAAATTCAGCTGAAATAAGCACAAACAGGAATTAAATGGAATAGGAAACATTCGTGGTGGATTTCTGCCTAATCAAGATCACACAGAGTTCTGCTGCTTGTGGGGACTCTCCTGCATCACTCCTGGACTCCTCTGTGCCAAATACAGCCCTGACTCCAGCCCCCAGAACACCACCTGCAGGGGAACGTTTAGGTTTAGGTAAAACACAGCCCACCAGGACAGAGAGAAAGGCAAAGGACACCCAAGGCATCCCCACGAGGAGTAGTATTTGACAGGAATGTCTCTCATAGTGCCCTTCCCTCTGTATCAGCAGGGATCTGGCTGAGAAGTCCCGGAGCAAACCACAACTGAGGGTGTTGCTGTCTTCCCCAAATACTTTCTCTAATGAGGTTTTTAAATAGTTTTGCCCCGCCTACACTGGCAGCCAGAGCACTTTCATCTCCAGGTGAATGGGAACCGAGGTGGGACTCAGCTGTCTGCCGGGAGGATCATTTCCATACTGCAGCAGGCACAGCAGGGAAGAGCTCCAGCTCCTCTGGGAGCTGATCCCGGCACAAATATTCACCTCGAGCATCAGCGATTGAGATGCAGGGAGCGCTGGGGCAGTGCGGGCTGGCAGCACGGGAGGGGCTTTGGGCTCCACCCGGGCCGATGAGAACGGCCCTGAGCCCACAGGTACCCGCTGGAAAATGAGGTTTGTGAGCAGGACTCGATTTGTTACAACCTGCTGGGAGTAACCGCACGGCTCTGGTTGTGAGGTGGCAAAGATCAGCCTGTCCCGGAGGCCCGGGGTGTGTGGAAGCGCTTTCCGCAGCGCAGGAGCCACCTCGCCCCCCTCTCCTCCCCTGCTGCTGCCGGCCGAGCCGCGCTGACGTCGCCGGGGAGGCGAGAGCTCGCCCACCCGCACCAGCCCAGGAGGAGCCCAGACTCCCGTAATTCCAGAACCACCGAGGCTGGAAAAGGCCTCCGAGATCATCGAGTCCAAGCTGTGCTCGATCCCCACCCTGCCATCCAGCCCTTCCTTGAACAGCTCCAGGGATGGGCACTCCAGACCTCCCTGGGCAGCCCCTGCCAAGGCCTGACCACCCTTTGCATGCAGAAATTCCTCCTGAATTGAGGCTGTTCCCTCTCCTCCTGTCCCTGTCCCCGGGAGCAGAGCCCCCCTGGCTGTCCCCTCCTGGCAGGAGCTGTGCAGAGCCACAAGGTCCCCCCGAGCCTCCTTTGCTCCAGGCTGATCTCATTCCTCTGCAGGGGTGTCTCCCACAGGCATCAGAAAATCGTAGGATATCCCGAGCTGGGAGGGGCCACAAGGATCATCAGTCCAGCTGCTGGTCCTGCACAGGACACCCCAACCACCACATCAGAGTGGCCACCGTGCTGGCCCCACACACAGGGCTGCAGGGCTGGGGGGCTCTGAGAGGTCAGACAGGGCTCTGAGCTCTTCTGCTAAGGCAAAAGGAATCATTTCATCCCCAAATATTCACATGGGCTATAGTGCAGTAGTCTGGGGAAACAGAAATGGCCACACAAGCTTATTCCAGCTGTCCCTTCTGATTTTATAAACTGCACGTCCCTATGATGGAAACAGAGCCCAGCCCTGGAGAGCTGTGAACATCTGCAGCTGCTGCCCAGATGTGGTTGCCCGGAGCCTGAGCAGAGGTTTCAGGGGAAAACCCCTGTCTGCCTCGCACCAAATGCCAAACCAGAGGGCACAGGTTTCCCTTTGTAACCCTCCACCAAGGAGACATTAGGTGCCTTTGATCTCCAGATAGAAAAATGATCTTTTGATTTCAGATTATGAAAATGAGGAACCATCTGCTAAGAAGCAGCTCCGGACCCACGTTTTATTGAGGCCAGATGGTGGCCAGGGCTCCTACGTATGAATTCAATTAGCTGCCTGTGTCTGCGTCAGCGAGTCTGGATCCACCCAGTCATGTTTTTGGAACAAATATTGTAATATTCCCATGGATCCTCCAGACAGTGGGAGGTGTTTCCTTCACTGTGAAGGTTTTGGGAAGTGGTGACTTTGTCTCATTTTCATCATTTTCATCCCTGCTCTGCATTTCTAGTCCCTTGGTTCTCAAGGCTCAGGGTTTTCCCTGGATCTGCGAGCCAGCTGTGCTGAGTGAAGACATCCCTGACTCCAGTTTGCCCATCAGGGCTGAGGTTTCAGCCCCTGGGAACCTCTCCCATCCATCCCTCCTGCACAGGGACTGAGTTTCAGCATTATTTGGAACATAACTCATCTCCAACATCAGCCAGACCTGCTCCAATCTCCTTCCCACAGTGCTTACAGGGCTTTACTCAGGGTTTAGCTCTGCTGAGAGCAAGGTCCCTGCTGCCAGCACCTTGCAGCCTGGAAGGGTGGCACAACAGGAGACCTTTCCCAGGATGCAGGATGTGGGAATGAGCAGTTCCCTGAGAGCCACCAGCCCCAGCACGGGTGGATTTCCTGCCTGGACAGCCAGGCTCTGCAGATCCCAATTAGCTCCCCTCACCTTTCCAGTCCAACAATCTGGAAATCTCTGCTGGTTTTTTTATCCAGGTGTGGCTCGGCACGACACACTACCCTCAGCAAGCTGCATGTTTGCACCAATTTCCCTCACTATGGCGTTGGAAGGGGGGAAATCCTGCAGTGGGAATGGGCTGGGCTGGGCAGCAGCCTCAGGAGCAGCAGGTTGTGATTTGGGGCTGGAAGAGCCTCACTCACATCTCTGACCTCACCTTCCTCTGCATCCTGGGAACTCACCTGCCTTGAAAAATGTTCCTGAGCAGGAAGTATCCCTGGCAAAGGGACAGCATTTGTTATTTTCCCTTGACTTTGTTGTTTTCTCTTCACTTTTTGGGGAGTGATGGGGCTGTCAAGCTCAATTGCTGCTCACAGCCAGAGGCTCTGGGCACAGGGTCTGCTGCTGCCCACGGTGACATCTCTTGTTTCAGGGCTCCTCACCCAGGAGCTGTGTTTGACTCTGGTTTTCCATCACTGGGAGTTCCACCCTCTCTCTCCCTGCCTTTCCTGCCATGGAATCTCGCTCTGTCCAGGCATGCTGTGCCTGCTGTGCCTGGGAATCCCCAGGGCACCTTTCCGGGCTGGCTCTGCTCCTCACCCTACACGGCTGTGATTACAGCCCCATTACCAAATTAGAGGATTATAAGCATAATAACGCACAGAGAAACTACTAATTTCCAATGATTTCTCCTTTTAAAAAGAAAATCCAAGCCCTTTAGCAGATGGGGTTTACAAAGAGCTCTGAAGGAGCAGCCATGAGGGAAGAGCCACGGAGCAGAGGGATGAGAAAATGGAGCAGGTTCTCATTAAGGTGCAAGGTGTGTGAATAATTACTTGAGGAAGCACGGGGAAGGCAGGGCTGGGTTCACCCTGGATCCCACAGCCACTGCAGGCTCCTCATGTGCAGCTGCTGCAGGTCTGGAACATGATTTCACAGCTCTGCCCAACCCAAGCATCCCTCACCCCTTCCTTCCCAGGAATTCCCAGGAACCCATACCTGATCCCACATGCCATTGGGGTTTTCCCTCCTGTTGGTGCTGAACTGCTCAACAGAGCTGTTATTGCTCCAAACCCAGATTTTAGGCAGCTGGTTCAAGTTTGACACCCCCCAGCACGGATTAGTCAGCTTTACACTGTACTCATACTCTGCTCATTCAGCCTCCATTGACAATCTCACCCCCACCACATGTCCTGGTTTTCCAGCCTCACACTTTGTGTTATTCCAAGGACCCACCAAAGCTCCTTGGATCTGCTGGCAGGTCCTTTGGGATTCCCTTAGAGCAGCAGGCAGCAGCTTTAGGGCTCCCAAACCCGGATGCAGAACCTTCCAGAAACACTGAATCCGCCCACCCGTCCCCATCCCCATCACACATTACCAACGTCACCCCTGCAAACCACTTTGAGGAAGGTTAAGAGTTGGCTGGTTGAAGCCAAAGTTGTGACTAATATTTTTTGGGGAAAGTACTTGATGTCAAAACAAGTGAGAAGTGAAGCGGAGACATGTGGTAGAGAGATGTGGGAAGGGATGGAGGGGCTTTTTGGTGCCAAATTTCCCTCTTCCCTGAAGGGAGAACCCAAGTTGCCTTATTTCTTAATGTAGAAAGAGACAGAGAAGGAAAACAGAGACGGAAAACTTCCTTCTTCACTTCTTTTAGATCCTTGCATTTCTAGAAAGCTGCTGAGTCACCCCTATGATACAGTGTCATGGAAAAGGGTCCCCGGTCACGACAGTGGCCACAAGGCAAGCTCTTGTTTGGTTCCAGAGCTGCTGGAGCCCCTCAGTGTCACCCCCAGCCCCTGTCCAGCATAGGCAGAGCTGTCAGAGCCCCCAGCAGTCCCTTTTCCCCATGGATCCTTCCCACAGCCACAGGCTGCAGGTTTCAGGTTTTCCAAGCTCTTTTCCAGCCAGAGCAGGCACACAAACACCTGGAAAAACAGTCAGTGGGGTCCAGCCCCAGGGCCAGCCAACACATCCAGGTTCAGGCTCAAGAGCCAGCCGGGTCAGGTGTGTTACACGGAAATGTGTGGGTTCTGTGACTTGGGAAGAGAAATAAACCCAATTATTTTCAGTCATTTAGAGCAGGCAAAGGACTCAACCCTCAGAACTGCTTTGCTTCCAGGAGTTATTCAAACCCTATGGAGCCACATATATTTGCCTATTAACGAAGTGCCTGCGCTGGCCGAGCCTCCTCCCTGCCGGCAGAGCCCTCTGCGCCCCGGAGCCTGCGGAGGCTCAGCTGCAGAGCTCATTTCCTATTTACATCCCCAAAAAGCCCAGTTTAGCAGCGCTGCTGCCCCTGCAGCCAGCAAGGTGCGCTGTGCAGGTGTGGGAGGGTGATTCACCCTGCAGCAGCCTCGGGTTATCTGCGTCCTCTGGCTCCCGGTGCTTCCCCGGCACAGGCAATTCCAAGCACACCCAAATAAAGTCCCAAATCAACCCTGTCTGGCCTCACCCTCTTTCTCAGCAGAGGGTTTGGACAGCTTCCATGGCTCTCTCTCTCTTCCTCCCAGAGGAAGTTGGCCTCACAAGCAACTCCCTGTGGAGGCTGAGCCAGAAGGTGGGACCTGGCCTGCTGTCCCACTCTCCCGACCTCTCCTGATGGGAATAACAACCTCCAAGTCTCTCCTACGCCCCAGATGGGCTTTCCCCTTCCCCACTCCCAGCAGCCCAAGCACCCCCATTAACCCCTGCTCTGCTCTGGCTGCACAGCCTGGACCGGGGAGCCCCAGGTGAGCTGAGAGGATCAGTGGGGGCTCATTCCTGTCCCCATGGATAACCAAAGGAGGCAGCCAGGCATGAGGAGCTGCACATGGAAACAAAACATCTCAGCACATTCTCCTTTTGGTTGGGCCTGTTGCAATAGCACAGGGAGGGGTGGTTTTAAACTTAGAAGAGGAGAGATTCAGATTGGACATCAGGAAGAAATTCCTCCCTGTGAGGGAGGTGAGGCCCTGGCACAGGGTGCTCAGAGAAGCTGTGGTTGCCCCATCCCTGGAAGTGTCCAAGGGCAGCTTGGATGGGGCTTGGAGCAACCTGGGATAGTGGAAGGTGTCCCTGCCCATGGCAGCGAGTGGAATGGGAGGGTTCTTAAGGTCCTTCCCAACCCAAACCATTCCATGACTCTATAAACAGCTGCCTGGAGCCTGTCAACTTTGGCTACTCTTTACAAACTCATCGGAAATACTAAAATACCCTGCCTTTGGTTTGCCATCCCTTGGGAACAGTGGTATTGTTCCCAGCCAGCAGCCAGGAGCTGTCAGGATGCCCAGACCATGACATGACTGGCTGAATGCCCCTGACAACCCCAGCTTCACTGGAAATGACAGGGCTGGGCTGGACATCCGGGTGCTGTAGCTTTGCCAGGCTCCAGCCCTCTCGGTGCTAACGTGCACCAAGAGGCACTTCCTGGGGACAGACAGGATAAAAACTGAGCTATCACTGCCAGCTCACCAGGAGCAGGACTCATTGCAGGTAATCTTCAGGAACAGGGACCTCAGGAACAACCCACCTGAGCAGAGGCTGTTCCATTAATCACTTTGGCTGCCCCCAGACACAGCGAGGTTTGAGGCTCCCTCCTCCATCCGAGACGCCGTGTCACACTGTGACTGGATCCTGTGCTGAAATGCAGCTGCCGGAATTATGGAGGTGGAAGACCTTTATTTAGCCCAATCTTCCATCATGAAACCTCCTCCAGACTTCCAGCAACCCCCTCCCAGAGCACTGAGTAACAGGACCAGCGCACCTGCCTGCCATGACCTCCCCCGAGCCGCCGAGCCTTGTGTATTTTGGATACCAAACTATTTCCATCAGAAAGAAACTTCCTCAAAAAGTTAGTGGGAGATCTTGGGGTTTATTTTTCTTGTGGGACTTAAGAATACAGATAAATTCTATTTACGTTTGCAAAGAAAACTCCAAAATCTCCTTTAGCCATAAAACAATTTGGGAGCCCGACCTACCCTTGGGCTGTCGCCTCTCCCCAGCCATGGCTGTCATTTGAGGCATCACTGAGCAGCCCTTATGAGCAAGGCTTTGTGCTGTGCTGGGGTCACCACACCCACCACCACATCACACATCAGCACAGCCAACTTTCCAGAAAATCGAAATTAAAAAAAACAACAATAACAACAAAAAAAATCCACTCTTTTGGCGGCTTATTCCCACTGTTCAAACGTTACTGATTTGGGGTGGAAATTCCCTGGCAGGAGCTTCTGTTTCTATTCTGTGTCTTGTTGGGAAACGTGGTGGGGAGGGTTTTGGGAGATGAGCTGGGGGTGCCAGAGCTGCAGCCTCCCTCGGGAGTCCCTCAGACCCCTCAGCTGTGCCCCAGCAGGGTGGGCACTGCCAGGGACCGTGGGTGCTGGTGCTGAGCTGCAGGACACGCTGCTCCCTGAGCTCCTGCACGGGGGTGCTCCTGGGCTCCACTGCAGGAGCAGCTCTGTCAAGTGGTGGCTGCACACGCACCCCACACCCTACACCTCCCCTGCACACACAGACACACCTGCCAGAGCACACTGGGCTCACATGGAGGCAGAGCCTCCATCCCT
>NW_005054420.1:1201482-1222852 GCF_000277835.1 Geospiza fortis | reverse complement strand
CAAAGGAAAGCCTGACCTCCATCACACCCTCCCAGGACACCCAGCCATTTGGGGAACTTCTCCCAGCTGGCTCAGGGGCACCTTTAATGACACACAGCTTTCCCTGTGTGACACTGAGAGCTGCCATGGAGCCACGGTGATGCCACCAGGGCTGGCAGGAGGTGACAGACACCTCACTCCCCATGGGACACTGATGATCCACCACTGTCCTCTCTTGCTTCTTTCCAACTGCAAGCCAGGAAAACCCCTGGAGCCTGCCCTGGCCATGCCCCCAGGGCAGCTGAGCAGGACAGACGTGACTCAGGGCAGGGGGCTCCAGGTCAGCCTGGTCACAGGGTCCCACCAGGCCCCCTGGCCCCAGGACAAGTGGGATGGGGAAGGCCCTGGGTCAGGGGGGCACAGGGGCACTGCTGGGCTGCTTCCAGCTGGGGTTTGGGAAGCAGTTCTCGTGTCTCTCACAAGGGTGTGGGGTGTGCCTGTGCAGATATCACACAGATCTGTCTGTCTGCATGCTCCCCACCTCAGCATCCAAAACAGAAAGTTGTTCTTCACTTTTCTTGCCAGGCACTATCACTCTATTGCCATATTTTATCTCCATGCAGTTTCTGTAAGGAATTCTCTTCTCTGGGACTCTTTAGGACGAAAAGCCCTGTGTAAGTTTGAAACTAGCTCTGAGTGTCATTGAAATTACCTGGAAATAAAATAACCCCTTCAGTTCTGGAACCTCAGCACGAGGCAGGATTTCATCTTTACCTGCCCTTGGCCAGGCACAGCCCTGTGCTCCCCGAGGTGTCTGAGCACTTGAAGTAACACCACTCCAGGGTTCTGCTGTGGGGCTCACAACTGATGGATTTTCACTGCTTGGGTCAAGTAAGGGAAGAAGTGCAATACTGAAATGAATAGAAGTAAACCCACAGCTTCATTAGAAGTGCATTACCCCCTTTCCATCAAAAATCTGATTTCTGCAGCCTGGCTGGCACTGCCTCATCACTTCAATGCCACACTATGGCCCACGACATCCCAAAAATCACAGCAGTACAAATCTGTGCTGTTCTGTGCCTCCCTTCCCCAAGGCAAAGAATTAGGAATGGCGAAAACAAAATCACAGGACTGAAATAATAAGAATTAAAAAAAAAAAAAAAAAAAGAAGAAAAAAAGAAGAATCACAAGACCAGTGGTTTGGAGCTGGGTGGTGCAGGGAGGGAGCCCACAGCCAAGCAGGGACCTCTGCTCAGGCTCCCACCACCTGGACACACCACACAGAACCTTCTCAGGTGGGATTTCTCCCTCCTTGCTGCCTCCTTCCAGCTCCTCAAGTTTCCACCTGAAAGAAGGCCCAGAGGAACCAAACAGATTTACTGAATTTTATCCTTTTTTCCCTATAAGGAAATGTTCTTTTTTTCCTCCATGAACATTTCAAACCTTGCACATTTTGGGGATGAAAGCTCCTCTGTGTGTCTAAAGCTAAAGAGGGACTTTGACTTCCCAGCTGCCACTCTGGGACTGATGCAAGCAGGAGCTCGAGCAAGCTGACTCCCATTTCCCGGGAGACAGATCAGCCAGATTTAGGAAAAACTGAGCAGTCTCCTGTGCCAGGACCCATGGCAGATGCTGTGGGATGGCAGGGATGGAGCTCAGAGCCTGTGCTCATTGCCAGGGATGCAGCACAGGCTGTGCTCAGCTCTCCTGGGGACCCCTTCGGGCTCTGCACCCAAATACCTGAGCTGGGTCCCCTCACCTGGGCCTGAGTGGGGGACAGGTGATGGCCACACCTGTGACTGCCCAGTGCCTGTGGAGGGACCCTGCATGTCAGGGGAGAAGCTTGGCCAGGTGTGTTGTCCCCTCCCCACCACAGCTGGAGTCGGGGAGAGGGACAGGGGGACACCTCCAGCCCAAGCAGCCTCGGCAGGAGGGGAGCCACCCCTGTGCAGTGTGTGTGCAGGACCCCAGCCCCTCACACTGCACAATGATGGCACCGCGGGCATTCCACATTCCTGCAAAGGAAAGGGCATTCTGGCACCTTCAGGAGAGAGAAACGACTTTCAGAGTTGGAGAGCAGGGTTTGATGGTGAGATAAGCACCCTGCAAGTGCCCTCTCACTTGGGATGACTATTCACACCTGATTCATCTCCCTCCATTACCCCTCTCCACCATCCTAAGGGCCTTGTTCCCAAACTTCAGCCCAAGGCCACTAAGTGTTCTTTGGCTCCTCACAGTACACTTAAATTGCTTTGCTAAATCCCTCGAGCTGTTACTCCCCAACAAGACCATCACAAAGAGCCCCAAGAGGCAGAAGGGAACCTGCACATTCCCAGAGTGCCTGTGCCTCTGGAGGTGCCAGGACTCTCCACTCCTGTTGGCAAATCCAGCTCTGCAGTAACCCACATCGCCTGACTCCTGGTCTTGTGCCCTGATCACAAGATGATCTTTCCCTGTGCAAGAGCACCGGGAGCGAGGGATGAAACATCCCTTGTGTTGCCCAACACCTCCCCCACGGCCGTGCTCCTCTCAGGCCTTGGGACATGGCCGGCAGCCAGGACCCCGCACAAGGACACAATCCCCAGGCAGCTCTGAGCCTCCAAGGGCCTCCACTCCCACCTTGGTAATCCCCCATTTTTACAGCACGGATTTGGGACTGAGGTGAACATCGGGCAGGCAAGTCTGCATCACAAGCAATATCAACTCTGGCCATGGGAATCTTGTTTTAGGGGGAAAAAAACGAGATAGCATCCTGGAAATTAAACACAACTTTCTGTATTCCCTTTTTCTTCTCCTGAGGCCAGGGAGGCCCCACTGCATTCTTGACAAATACAAATGCAATAAACCAAACTCATTTACGTGAGCCTACAGTAAGGATACAATATCAAGATAAATTTTACTCAATGCAGCATCTTTATAAACTGAAATCTTGTGAATTCATCTTTTCAGGATATCCCCATTTCCCACCTTGCTCCAGAGCCCACTGGGAAATTTGGATCAGATCTGAGTGGGGACTCAACCTGCAAACTGCAGCAGACCGGTCAGAGTCCTGGGGTACCGAGGCCAAACTGGGGCCAAACTGGTGAGAACTGGGGAGCCCAGCCTGCTGGCCCTCCTCTGTGGATGCATTGCTGGCACTGCACAGCAGCACGAGCCCTGCCTTGCATAGACCAGAGATGCTCAGGGGTTTCATGTGCAACAGACAGACCTGCTCCTGCTTTGGTTCTGATTCCCGTCTGAATCAAAGTTTTGAAACTGTCCCAACATAAAATAATGATCTCTAGATGAAGCAATGATCTATAGAGCAGAAGCAAAGCCAAGGACTGTGCTGGTGGTGCTGATGCCCTGGGTCAGGTGTTTGGTGTGCCTGTATATTCACACTTTGAGGAGTCATTCCCTGTCTTGCAGAACTGCTTTCATTCAGTGTTAATATTTCTTGAGCATCCTGGAGCTTTACTCCACATTCTTTCTCATTCCTTCTGTGATTAACAATGGCCCTCTCCAGAAGCAGATAATTTGAAAATACAAATGTTATATTGATCACATTTTTACTGATCCGAACTGGACTGTCTCCTGAGGAGACAGACACCATGGCTCTGCATTACCCTGCTTTCCCCTGCTTGGCTTGACCCATTTTCCCCTCTCTTTCCAGCATAATCAAATCCTGCAACTAACCTTTAAGGCTTCCTTAGGCTTTATTTTGTTCCTATTAACCTTCTGCTTCTCTGGATAATTCTGCAGCCAAGAGTAGGTGTGACTCCCACGGCACAAGTCTCGCTGTGCTGTTGACTCATGTGCTGTGCTCAGCCAGCTCCTGGGATGGGAGGCTTATGCAACCTAGCGAGGTCTCCCGGAGCATATGCTGCTCTGGAGCTGTGAGATCCCGCCGTGTTCTCCTGCTGGATGTGCCCGTGGGATGCACACGCTGCCAACCAGCCCTGGCTGTGCCCCCAGCATGCACACAGGCTCCCCCCTCCTCCGGAGCTAAAAATCAAATATCTGTGCAGAGAGGCTGCTGGGCTCTGGGTAGGGGTGGCTGTGCAGCTGCTGCCCGCCCTGGGCTCTGGGAGCTCCCAGCGAGGAGCCCTCCCCGGGTTTTTAAAGGGCACTCAGCTCTAAACAGAGATTATATAAAGTGAACTTAACAGACGGTCAGATTTGGCCTGGCATGTTGGGAGGGTTCTCACACAGATCTTTTTTTTTAGGAGGGAAACTAGCAAGACATGTGGTGAAAAACACCCTATAGCTTGTAACTCCTGTCTCTGAGATCCAGCCATCTGTTCTCATGAACTTCAAGTGAGAAGCAGCCACCATTTTGAAGGCAGACACTTTAAAAAGTGAGAGGATCCAGCCCTCGATTCCTTGGGCAGAAAGCAGCTCCAATGTCTGCCTGAAAGGGCAGTGCACAAACTGCAAATCTCTCTGGGCAAGAGCATCCTCCCTGCACGGCTGAGCGAATGGCTATAAAATAATAGAATCACAGGATGGTCTGGGCTGGAATGGACCTTAAAGCTTGTTTCATTTTCCATCCCTATGCCATGGGCAGGGACACTTCCCACTATCCCAGACTGCTGCAAGCCTTGTCCAACCTGACCTTGAACACTTCCAGGGAGGAGGCAGCGACAGCTTCTCTGAGAAACCTGTGCCAGGGTCTCACCACCCTCACAAGAAAGAATTTCTTCCTAATACCTAATTTAATCTCCCCTCTTTTACTTTAAAACCATTCCTTCTTGTCCTAGCACCACCTGTCTGTGTAAATTCCTGACTCTCTGGTCCCCCATGCAGCAGGGAGTGAGCTGGGGCTGATGTGAGGAGTGGGAAGCCAGGACTGGCACAGGCAGGGGGCCCTGGCATCCCTGGCAGGCAGCCGGGGCTGAGCGAGCCAGAGCTGCGCAGGTCAGAGCAGCCCCTGCTTCCCCTGCGTGACTCGCTGCCACCCAGCCCATAAACTCACCAGATTCATAAACACACAGATAAAACCTCCTTAAAAGCCCTGCTAGGGAAAGGACAAACCCATCTCCTGCTGTGCAGCCCGCTGGGCTCCGAAGCCAGGATTTCCCAGAGCAAGCTGAAAAGCCCAGGTTTGGGGTGAGGTGTCACCACGTCACCACAGCCCTTGCTGGAACTCCTGCTGGAAGGCAGCTGAAACATTAACCTGGGCTGGCCGTGGCACCTTTCCCAACAGGAGATGGAAGCCAGCAGCTGCTGATATGGAAAGCAACTGTTGGAGCCGCCGAGCACTGACACATGCGATCGCACGGAGCCACCGGCTCCTGCAAACGTGCTGCAGGAAATGACTAAACATTGAGTGCTTGTTATTGAGCAGGATTCCTGGAGACACGTAGGTGGTGTGGACAGCGTGGTATGTGCATTAAAGTGCAATTTAGGTCAATGATTCTTTGAAAGGACCATTCTCCCTTTTTTCTCTCCCCTTTCTCCCTTCAGGGACGTTTGCTATTCAAAGATTAACTTTTCCAGCTTTTTTTTCCAAACAGTTCCCATCAGCTCTAAACAAAATTAAAAGGGGAAAAGACAGTAAAAATTGCCCTGGTTTAATATTGAAATCTCTCTGCAATTTTTTCCTCATTTTAGCTGTTTTCAATGGTAAAACAGGGTTCCAAAGAAGCTTTAGAGGGAACAATGCGTGTTCAGACAAAACCAATCCTATTTCATTATGTGTCTCACTTTTTAACAGGTGAACCCAAAATGAGAGCCAGCCCTGGAGGGACTGGACAGATTCAGGCTGTGGGAAGTGTCAGCACAGCTCCAGCTCACGCTGGGGCGTGCCAGGGCTGTGATCCACCTTTTCCATGGACCCTCCTGCACCCAGCAGTTCCTGAAGCATCTCCAAGAATGTGAGGCGGTGCCTCCAGCACTGCCCCGGCACCCAAGACCTCACCAGGAAACACAAACCTTCTCCAGAAGCTGCTAAAAGCCGCCCAAATCCATCCTTATATCACTGATCACATTTGCATTACTGCACAGAAAAGCAGACTCCCCCAGAGCCAATGACGCCCTGCCCTCCTGGGAGACACAGGGACTCGGGCTGAGGCTGCCGTGGAAAGCACTGCAGGGTGTTCACCTGCACTGGGAGCACAGCCATGAGACCCACGGCGTCCTCCCCACCACTACAGAAAAGGTCTCCTCGCTAAAGAGAAATAAATTATTGATGGCAATGCAATTTCCTGCAGTGAGAAACTCCAAAGACCCTTTCCAAACAGGAATGAGACCTGGCACAATACTGGTCTTCTCAGGCCGCCTACTTTTTTTTTTCCACCCAAGAACCAGCTAAACAAAATCCCAAGAAAAGCTCATTTGTATCCATTTAATTATTTAATCAATAGCTCTGCTCTCAAAGCTCCTCCTCACCCTCAATCCAGCAAAGCCTGGAGTCCCACAGATCCTTGGATATCCACAGGACAGCAAAGAATTTTAGTGGGCGACTGTTACAGGAGTTAAATTTAAATAAAATTCAATTAAAAAGGCATTAAATTAAGGGGACAGAGCAAGTAAGAACATTAGCTGGAAGCATCACCAAGGCTGACCTGAGCGTTTGGGTACAAAATACAGCTTTGAGGAGGGCGAGCACGGCTCTGGGGTGCCCAGGTTATCCCAGGGTCCCTCCAAACGCCTCAAGGGCTGTGCAGCTGCAGAGTGGGCAGTGAGCAGGGCGGGCAGGAGGGTGTTCAGGGGATTGTCTTCTGGCCAGGACATCACCTCCAGCAGCCTCGTGCCCCAGGCATGAACCTGTCCCCTCCTGACCCAGCAGATCCCAACACCAGTTGAGTCATGCAGACATTTAACGGCGCCACTGGCCAGCGCCTGCTGCTGTTCTTGAACCAGGAGAGGGACCACAACAAACCAGAAGTCCTGATAATTTTAAAAAGCTTTTTCCTTGCTTTTGCCAGTCTCTCCAAGCATTTCCTGCACACATTTGGAGTGGGGGAATGGCTGTGGCTGACTCCGAAGTGCTGCTAATGCTGGCCAGGCACTGCTTCTCTACCAGTGAACAGTTTCTGGGAAAAAAAATTTCAAATAATTGGGAAACCTCTGCTGAATTTGAGATGTGTCTCTGGAGGCTCCCATCAGCCTTGGTTAGAGCGCCTACAAGGGAGCTGGACAGGGATTTTGGACAGTGGCCTGGAGTGACAGGACAAGGAGGAATAAACTTAAGATGACTGAAGGCAGGGTTTGACTGGATATGGGGAAAAGTTCTTGGCTGTGAGGGTGGTGAAGTTGCCCAGAGAAGCTGTGGCTGCCCCATCCCAGGAAGCGCCCAAGGTCAGGGAGTGAGATGAGATAAGTTTTAAAATGAAACCATTCTATGACTCATTTCCAACCCAACCATTCTATAATTTTTTGGAGTCGGGATAGGTCAGACCCATGGCAAAGGGATTGCACAAGCCACAGTTTCTGTGGAACTTCCTTGTGATGATGGGCTGCAGAAACACATTGGGTGTGCATCTCACGGGAGAGTCAAGGGGCATAAAAACCCAAAGTAAAATGCAAAAAGGCTCAAAATGACCCCTTTGATGATGCAAAACACTACACAGAACTGCCATTAGTTTGCTCACATCTCACATTTCCTTCCCACCTTTCCCTTCCTCCCCAGTTTTGGTTTGCTCCTGATTCCCATTGCTTCTGAGGTTGGGACCAGTTAGTGGCACCACCAACTTCCCATCAGCAAGCTTTGCCTTGGCCGATTTTCCAGCATTAACTGCCTCCCAAGGCCATTTGTTCTGAGGTATAAAGCCTTTTTTTTCTCTGGGAATTGATCTGGCAATGCTTTCGGGACTGCAGCCAGGGAAACAGTGTCCCTATTGCTCCTTCATTACCATCACAGCTACCCGGACCTCTGCTGCCCGTCTCAGGATCTTGGCTGCAGTTCCTGAGCCTGAACAATCTTTCCAAACGCAGGGAATTCCCTTTGGATAAAGGCACAGGGACTGTCACAGGAGAGCTTTGACTGTCATTCCTCAAACATATTCCTCTTCATGCCCCTGCAGGGAGCTGCCAACACGGCGGGAGCCAGCCAGCACCTCCAGGCTGGCTCCATCAGGCTCCAACCCAGTCCAGGGTACAAACACCAATGAAACCCCCAGTGCAGATGCAGAAATCACTGGTCAGCAAAATCAAAATATAGGAGATCGTCACTTTTTTCTCTTAACCCACTTAAAGGCCTTACACAGCAAAAAAAAAAAAAAGAGCATTACTGGAGAGAAAAAGGGTGTGCAAATACTGAGCATTATTAAAACAAGATCAACTCATACACATGTGGTAAGGAACTCCAACATTCCCACTTCTCTTAGAAGCTGTGATGATCCTATGGAGTTCCTGCTCCCAGCAGCTCCTGTCCTGGTTTCTGGATCAGAGGAGCAGCATCCTTCTCTCATCTGCTATCACCTCCCTGACCCTTTCCCAATCCCCTCTCATATCTCATCTGTTACTGCCATATACTTTTCTCTCCAGACACTCTGGAGCAGTTATTACTCCCAGATGTAATTGCTTAGTGCTCCCTCGAGTCACAAGCATAAGACATCAGAAGACATCTAAGAACAGTTTCTCCAAGGCCCTGAAGTAAGGAGACAAAGGATTCCTTTTCCCAGGAAAACTTAAGGTAAACCATAGCTATGATGTTTAAGCCATGAAGACGTCTCAATTTCTTATTTTAAACAGGGACAACTTTGCATTAACAATAACATTGCCCTTTTGTTAAAGACCTTGAATTTGGGTTTCATAGAATCATTTAGGTTGGGAAAGACCTCCAAGATCACTGAGCCCAGCCTTTAACCCTTGGTTTGGGAGCAGGGATGGTGTGGTGAGGAGCTCACGTGCTTCCTGATAACCACGCTTGGCCACATGACTGAGCAGCACGCATCCCACTCACAGCTCCTTGCCTCACACACTGATCTCTGCTTTCATCTCCCAAACATAACATGGGTGGGATTTGTTTACACTGGGTGGAAGGACGAGCGAGAGCCAAGCCGGCGACCGCAAGTGTTAGGAACTGGCAGAAAGGGCAGCAGCTGTTATGATGCAAAAGTACATATTTGCCTGAAGACTCTGGCTAGGAAACCATCAGAGAAATCCAGACTGATTCATGCTCTGCACCCTCCCCAGATGACTTCCGAGAGTCACGCCAGCCCTGCTGCCCCAGCTGGAGCCGTGGAGGCTGCCCCAGGCCAGCTGCTGCCACCTGAGGCACCGGGCTGGGACCACCCAGCTGCCTCCTCTGCCAGTGCCACACATCAGATAGATTTCTCTTTAATCAAAGTTCTGAAGGAAGATATTAAATGCTGCTTTAACTACAGCATCAACAGCTGAATCACAGCAGCTGAGCAAGCAAGCAATGCCAGACAGTCCTGGTGCCTGGGGAGCGCCAGGGGAGCAGGTGAAACCAGGCAGGAACGCTCAAGGCTCCTGCACCTGCACTGCCAAATCCACCCAGCCACAGTCCCATGGCAGGGCCAGGAGAAAATGCACAGGGACTCCCTATTTGCTACTGGGAGTAAAACACTCTGAGCCTCATCTGTGTGACTTGATGCAGAACAAATCTCCTCATTCAAGGGACAAAAGTCAGGCAAGTGGGAGAACAGGCTCTTCAAGGATGAAATCTTGGAAATGTGGACTGAAGTTTGAGCTTATCAGAAGAAGACTGCATAAGTTAATTTACAATCTCTAAGCACCTCTTCCTCAGCCAGAGCTTCCCATTCACCCTCTTGAGGATAAGACAGAGAAATACTTCTCTGGGGGTTTTCTGAGGTTCCAATTCAGGTTTCTACATTTGCATGTGATATTAAATGAACAAAGTATGCTGCCTGAAGAAGCTTTCACCATCATATGGCCTGGTTTTGGCCGGGGTGGAGTTAACTTTTTTCCCCAGTAGCTGATACAGGGCTGTGCTTTGGATTTAGGATAAGACTAATGCTGATAACGCTCTGATGGTTTAGTTGCTGCTGAGCAGTGTTTGCATTAAGCCAAGGACTTTTTCAGCTTCTCACCCCAAAATAACTTCCCCTAAAAGGTTCATAAATATGACAACTATCACAGATTGATGGGTGGCTCAAATTTCCCAAGACTGGCAATTGTGGTTGCCACATCTCAACTCTCAGTGGAGGAGTTTCCCCCCACTAGCCATATATCCCAGTATTCCATTGCTAGCAGCAACACTTTTGGGATCTTCTCCAAATTCTATCCAGCAACATTCTCAGACTAAGTGCCAGTCCCAGATAAATCAGGACCAATCAGCAGTACCTTCCTCCACTTCCAATGGCTTGACTTGTGCCCACAAGTCAGGACAGGAATCCTCAAGTGAAAAGGCCAATCCATCAGGCTTTGGGATTTTGGGTAGCCCATCCTGGAATGGGACAGGCTTTTCCCTGCCAGGTGACACAGCTGCAGACCATGGCCAGCATGGACAGACCTCAGCTCCTGGCAGGACAAACACCTTCATGGGCTGAACAGTGAGTGGTTACTGCAAAGGGGGGAAAATGGGCTGCTCTGCAGAGAAATAGCAGCAAACCCTCCCAAATGTTCTCAGAAATGAATGAAGACTCCCTGGGAATATGTGGTTTGAGTAAAACCTGCTCCAGGGTGAGTTGCTCTGTTCTGCTGGCTGGCAGAATGGCCTGTGGAGCTCTGTGTGTGACAGCAGCAGGGCGAGCAATGCCACACTGGAGCCAGAGGTGGATTTTTTGCCTATATGGTACTCCCAAGATATCCTCCTTCCCTTCAGGTCATGAACAGAGTTTAGCTGCTATTTTTCTGGGGGGTTGCAGTCTATTTTTCCCTCCCAGTGCTTATAACAAGACCTCTATTCACAGTAATGCCACAAACTCTCTTACCCAGCCCCGAGCGAATGGCTGAGAACGTTGCTCAGCCACACCACAGGCAAGAAAGCCATCAGCTGACAGTCCCAAACCCTCCAGCACAGCCCTTGGAGTGGGATAGGACAGGGCCAAACACCAGCCCATGGACATACAAAGGCCTTGGCAGCTGCTCTGCCCTCCCTGTGTGGTTGGCCTGTACAGCTGGCACAGCCCAGGGACCCCTGTGCACAGGGAATCCCCTCACCCACGGGAGGGCTGCAGCACCAGCACTGGTGACAGAGGGGCTGAAAAGCTCTGGTTCTGTGCTTGGTTGTTTGAAGAGGCCCCTGGCACAGTCCCTGGTGTTCTCCAGCCAGGGGAGCTGCCCCACTGCCAAAGCAGCTGCTGGGGATTCGCACTCTGAGGGTGCTACGTGCTGTTCTCACCCAACCACGTCCCTCTGGGTTATAGGTGAATTGCATTACAGAATCCAATGCATAATAAAGAAATGCAAGATATTTCCCTGCTTTTGTTTCCCTCCTCCTTTCCAGCCTTGCATCAGCTTTTTCCTCCTCTCCTGCATTAACTCCAATCTCCCTCCCTCGCCCTGAGAAGAACCCTGCAGCAATGCAATGTCTTTGGGCTCTCCAGCTTGAGGAGTTTACTGCCCACACTGGATTTATGCTGTGTTTGTTTATTTAGTGGCCCAGTTAGGAAACTCAGAGCGGGATCTGTGCTTGGGATACACACAGATCTCAGGAAGACCTGCCACAAGTGCCTGGGCAATCTCTGGCCTCCAAACCAGTGCAGCATCAAGCCACGCTGCACTGACAATGAAAACAGGAGAATAGCACTGCCCTTCTCTGTGAGAGAAATCACCCATTTCAGCAGGGCTGTGCACAGAGCTGGGCAGCCAGCACCTGGCCCCAGGCCACTGGCAGCCAGTGGTTCCCAGCCCTGTGTTCTCCATAGGCTGGCATGCCATGGGCCTCAGCCCATAGGAACAGGCTTTGCCTCAATTCCTGCCTCACTGCTGTGAAAACTGTGCCACAGAACTGTGGAATCAAAGAAGAGTTTAGGTTGGAAAGGACCCTGTCATGGGCAGGGACACCTTCCATTATCCCAGGTTGCTCCAAGACCCATCCAAGCTTCCCTTGGACACTTCCAGGGATGGGGCAGACCCAGTTGCTCTGGGCAAGCTGTGCCAGGGCCTTACCAGTCTCTGAGTAAAGAATTTCTTCCTAACACCCACTCTGAACCTTTAAGGATGCTGGTCCCACATCTCCAGCCTTTGTAACCAGTCCATAGTTTGTCACATCCAACTCACAGGCTTTGCTAGCGCTGACAGCCCTGCTCCTCCACTTTCTGTCCCTTATGTCACAACAAACTGTCTGGACACTGCAGGAAGCATTGAGGACACTTCTCTCAGTTTTATATAAACAGAAATTTCTGTTCTGGAACCCTCTGGGTGGGTTAGCTTTGCCTTACACAACACGGAGCAGCACATCCAACACAGAAAATGACAGAACCTGGCCCGCAAGCATGAAAATTCAACATGAAACAAGGACTCCATTACCTTCCCTGCTCTGGATTCAGGTGGTGGCCAGGCAGGCACAAGAAGTTGTTTCTCCTCTGGCCAGCAGCCAGCACTGAAGAAATGCCAAACCTGAGCACCTGGCTCCTGCCACACTCACACCAGCTCTGCTCCCACCTCCAAGGCCCACGACTTACTTTGATGCTATTCCGAAATCTCCTTCTCCCAGCTCCAAACCAAGACTTGAAATTATTAGAGGGAGTAATGCCTCTCAGGGCAGAATGCAAATTTAAAACACTTGTCCCAAATAACAGGAGGTAGTAATTAGGCTCCAGCACTCCAAAGCAGCATCCCTCAGCTACACCCTTTCCTGACTGCTCCACTGATGTAGGACATGTGCCATGTGATGCTGTGAAAACCCTGGTTGCACAAGGCTGTTTTTCTTTATCTGTATATAAATTGGCTCCCTGCTTTTAATTTTCCTCCTTTACTCTGTGCTCTGGTCTATGAGCTTTGCTCCCTGCTTGTTTAAACCTTTTGCTTCTTGTTGGTGTCCCTTACCCTGGTCCTGCTGTTTTGGTGGTTTTTTGTTTTATCTGCTCAAGGTGCTTGTTTCTGTAAATAGTTCTCTCTCTGTCTTATTCCTTCCTCCCCTTTCCTTATCATCTTTTCTTTCTCACAGTTAACCAGAGCCTCCTTCCTCTTCCCCGGGCTTTCCTGTAAGGCCATTTGCATTCTTTCTCAATCACATCAAACAGGAGATTTCAATTTAGCAGCAATCAGGAAAACACCTCAGACATCCTCAGCATGGCATCAGAGCCTCCTGCCAGCTCCGTTCTCCAAATCCCACTGAACTCTGGCTCCGTGAAGCAGGAGCTCAGCTTCACAGGGCACTGAAGTGACAGAGTGTGTGAGGCATCTCCGTGTCCCGCTGCCACCCCCAGAGCCACCGCTCTCCTCCGGGGGACCGTGTCCTGGCTGACCAAACCACATCCTCCTGTGCATCTCCTCAGGCCAGCAAGGGCAGCTCTGCTGCTCCCGTGAGGCACAGAATGAAGTGAATGATGCTGACTGCCAGGGGGTGAGGGCTGAGCTTAGGGCTCACAGGGATCGGATGCCCGAGGCAAAATAACCGGGACGCAGCTACCTTGCCCCGCTACTGCCCGTGCCCTCGGGGAGCAGCAGAAAGCTAAAGAAGACAAGTCTTCACATGGCCTTTAGGAACTGGATATGTTCATCACAATCTGCTTAAAATTCCTTACAAATGCACTTTAAAGTTTGCTCCAGAATCAGGGAATGGTCGTGGATCTCCTCAAGCAAAGGATTTGTGTTTTAGAAATTCTATTGTTATGGTAAATCCATGAAGAATGTGTCCAGTTGGGTTAGCGCTGCCACAAGGGCCTCTGGTTCACTGCTCATCCCGACTGCCAGGTTAAAGATGGGCTGAGACTGAAATTCCAGGGAAAATAAGGCAACCTAGAAATAAATGTTTTCAAAAAAGCCAGTGGAAGCAAAATGAGTACGAGGGTTTTTTTCACTGTCAAATTGTTTAAGGTAGAATTTGTAGGGGAAAACATCTCCAGCCCCTCTTAACGACTCTCAGCCAAAGATGCATGTGCTGAGAAAGCAGAGGGGAAAGGAAGCAGCCCGGTGCCAATTACACCAAACCGAGACTCCAGGACTTTTTCTTCAGGGCAGCCAGAAAATTCATTGGAGTGATGTATCAATTGCCAGAATATTTTCGAAATTTTCTAATTCATCTGGAAGTTTACTTGCTCTGAGTATTGAGATGCTTGTCTGCACTTTGGGTCCTTCTGTAGGCACCAGAACAGCTCGAAAACTGCTTTGTTTTAAACTGGTAGCAGAGCTCTTGAGACATCCCCCAGCAGGCATAGGGGCTCTGCACATGCCCTGAGCCTCGCAAAGCCGGGGCAGTGCTGCTACAGCAAAGGTGGGAACATCCCTGCCCCGAGGAGGGGATGTTCTCTTCTCCTGGGAGAGATGAGCTGTGTCAGCCCTGTCCTGTGCTGGACCATTCCCAAAAGGAGATGGGGGGTGTGGGGGAGAGGGCTGGTTGCACCCCGGAGCGAGGGGAGAACATGGGGCAGCGCTCCGGTCTCAGCTGCAGCGAGTTCTGAGGGAGCCTTGCTCCTGCAGCCCCGGTGCATCCCGACTCCGGGACCAACAGCCTCCTCCCAGCCAGCCCAGGGCTGATTTCACATTCTCCAGCCCGGCGTCCCTTCCCAAAGCTGCGGTAACTGCTGGCACGCAGTTCCTACAGCGCTGCTCCCCGACGTGCGGCCGCCCCGCTGCCCATCCCTCCCGGCGGCTCTCGCTGTGTGAGGCAGGGGGAAGCCCCCAGGCCGGAGGAAGGCGTTTGCCCATCCCTCCCGGCGGCTCTCGCTGTGTGGAGCAGGGGGAAGCCCCCAGGCCGGAGGAAGGCGTTTGCCCGCTCCCCGGAGCGGGGCGAGCCCGGCGCACGGAGCGGGACGCGCAGCCCCGGCAGGAAACACAGCGCACGGCGCGCTCTATTTTAATCCCGTCAAGGGTCTTCTCGGGAGCGAGGCAGAGCCCGGCTGTGCAGAGTTAAGAATGAATCCCTATTTTTAGCCTGTCCTGGGTGAGGTAAGTGCGCGTGAGTCAGACGCCGGCGTGGGATGTTGCATAAGCCGGGCCTGCGCCGCAGCTCCCGGCGCACGGGGGTGAGAGGAGGAGGATGGAGGGAGCCTTCCCTCGCCGCTTCCTGGCATTGTCATTTCAAGACAGACCCTTCACGGTATTTAAATGCAGGGTTCTTTCTTCCCTCCCCACCCTCCCCGAAAAATTTAATTAGAAACAGCAGTAGGCTGGTTATGTAATGTGATTAATTGCAGCATTAGAGTGAAAAAATATAGGGCATACAGGTCTTAAAGATTCACATGCAAAGTCATGTGTGGGAGTGAGAGAGGCAAGGGTGAAACGCAAGACTTATCTGTTTGATTAGGTGCCTTTCACGGGGCAGTGATTTATTCCCTGAGTAATTTCGTCGGAGGAATCTGCAGATAGGTAAAGCCAAAAAAAAAAAAAAAAAGAAAAAAGAAAAAAAAAAGGGCAAATAAACAGCCAGGAGAACGCGAGCCAAAAGTGCTTTCACAGCACCTCTAAAGGTTAGTGTTGTACCTGGGAGCAGGATGTTCCCTCAGCTGCAGACCTGCCCCTTAAAGCACTCACTCACACCACCAATAAAAAGGAGGTTTTCCCCTGACTCATGATGAGGGAGCTGCAGACACTGCAGCTAAACTTTCACTGTGCTGGAACGTTATTCCAGGGAACATGTGAAGCTTCAGATGAATTCTTTTCCCCCTGCCTTTTATGAGCCTCTCGGCAGGGAAGCCCCGGATTCCAGGCTGGCGTTCCCTCCCACCGGTGACCTCCAAGCACCCGGCGCTGAGGGCGCAGCGCTGGAAATGCTGTTGATTAAATCCAGCCCAGCTCAATAATGGCAAGGAGTCACCAGCGTTGCTCCAGTGTCCCACATGTCCGTGGCTCCGCTGCAGAACAGCGGCCGTCGGGGTCTGAGTGAGCTCCTCTCTGCTAAGCTGGGCTCTGCCTCGACTGAGGAGGCACCGCTGGCTGGAGTTTAGCACTGCAGCTCTTCAGAGGGAAACAACTGCTGTTCATATTCATGCAAGGGGGGAGATGAAAAGGCACCGAAGAAGGGAGCTCGTGGCAGGGTACCAAGGATGTCTCAGCAGGTTTTATCCTGTGCTCTTGCTGGGAAGAGGAGGGTTCACAGCCTGAGTGCAGCTGTTCTCACACCACAGATATTCTCCAGCATTGCCTTTATGCCAGCTATGCCTAAGCTCAATTCTGAGGCTCCACTGAATCAAGTATTAATTTGAGGCAGCCTGAGCTCTCTCGGAAGTGAAGGCTCTTCCCTCTGTGAGCTCAGTCTAGTTCTAGAAAGCTTAATTCCTGGCAGCCTTAGCTGTAAAGCCATGGCTGGAAACACAAAAACCTCCAGATTTGTTCTCTTCTGAATAAAAACTTCATTTGTTACAGCTGTGCAATGATTTCAGAGGCTTCAGATTTGTCAAGCAGCTAAATGCCAAGATTAATTTAAAAACAGCTTTACAATTACCTTGAGTTTGCATCTTCTTTCTTGCTTTAGTAATAAGCAAAACACTAAATGATTCATATTAGAAAAGAGATTTCAACAGTCTTCTCAGGGAGGCCAGGAGCTCACTCCAAGTGATAAATGCAGAAATTCCCTCCCACGAGGCTTCCAGTCCTAACTGGAGCCATAATGTGAGTGAGAGTGAGTGGGCCAAGAAGTCCCAGACCATGAGCTGGGTTTGTGCAGCTACACAGACTTGCAATATTCCTCAGCTGCTTTCCTGCCTTTCTAAAGCCTTCCTCTCCCTGCACATGATAGCCAAGCATGAAACACATCCCTGGAGTCAGCATTTGACTTCACCTGTCCCAATGCATGTGTTCCGTATCACTTGAGCACATTTCCTTCTGTAGAACCTATTTGGAGACAATTAGAGGGACAGATCCTGAAGATGCTGCTTTCCCTGGTGAAACTTTCCCTGGAACCATTTTCCAGTGGAAACTTTTTTCCTCTCTTAGAAACTGGACAGAGAAAATTTGTTCAGATTTCTCAGTGCTAAGTGCACAGTAAAACATCTCTTGAAGAAATCAAGATCAAAGCTTGCACAATTAGAGACAAACCAAAATCAAGGGCACCTTTACTGAAGCTCATTAAAAATATCCTTTGTACTGCTCTCCTGTGTGGCACCCAAAGTCTCTTGAATACTGTGGTCTAATGAGAATGCAGTGAGGGTTTTTTCCCTCCAGTATTTTTCTTTTCCATAGTTAGCAACTGTCATGGTTTAATTAAGGGATGTCAGAGGCACAGAGCGCTGCCCCGAGATAATCAGACCCTGCTGGTAGATAACTGCTGAGGTGAAGACAAGCAGGAACAGCCACCGTGCAAGTGCCAAATCATCAAGGGAGGGCAAAGTTCAAAAACGGAACTGACAATCCTTCATTTATAGAGGTGGGAGATGCTTTTGCCAGCCTTTGTGAATGGGCTCCTCCACCCAGGTCCGCCTCACAACCCTTTCTGAGCTCCTGACTCCTCTCCAGCCTCTTTTTGCTCCCATGTTGTGCCTTGCAGGAAGATTCACTCTGAAGTATCTCTCACGGATGTGCTGCTGGCACAGCCCTTTCCTTGGGGCAGCCACTGACATGCCCTAAGGAAAGATCCCAGCTCCCACCCGGGCACCCCTCGGCCGTGAGCCCTGTGTAACCTCACTAAGAACTGACCCCCAGCCATTCAAATCCCTACAAAGGCTCCCACTGCCTTTAATTTAGTCTTTCAAAGCATGCACGTCTTTATTTGTTAATATTTACCAAAGCCCTTCCAGTCTTTGGCTCTTTGATTTTGCAACCTTTTATGATTCTCACTAGATGAAGTTTTCTTTTCCTGAAAAACAACCCAGCCCCAGCCCAACCAGCTGCATGCTCCTCTCTCCTGCTGTTTGTGCTTGCTTTCATGGGAAGGTTGGCTTCCTCTCCTTTCCCCTTTTCACCCAGGTCATTATTGATCTGATCATTCCAGCAGCAGTTTTGTGGCAACAGCTGTCTGTGCTGTGCCCTCCCATGAATCCATGACCTGCTAACCATCCTGATTTCTTGCTTGTTGCCCTTGCCTGGGTTCATTCACAGATCACACAACAGTTTTTCATAGGGGTGGTCTATGCTTTATTTCACCAATTACTTCTATTTCTCAGCTTCTGTAGCACAACACCTTATGGGTTCCTCATCTCTTCAGAATTATCTTCCAATTAATGTACAGGTACTGTATTTCCAGCAAATACTTCCTTTTAATAGAAAATGTGCCCTAAAAATGGCGTGCTGGAGACCCTGAATAAGTTCATCAACACAAAATGCTCTGAAGATGGCTGGATCGGGCTCAGATCCAGGCTCAATCCCTATTCCTGATGAGGAGCCCACCAGCCACACAGAAATAAAAGAAAACCTCTCTTTGGGATTATAACACCTTGTACAGTTTTCCCATGGGGAAATTGTACAAGGTGTTATACTTTGTACAATGCCAGCATGGGGCTACAGCACTTTCAGACTCCACAGGTCAAGCAAGATGGATAATTTTTCTTGGATCCTGGCTGATCCCTCACTGCATTATTAACAAACAGCTGTATTTTGATCAGCTTTGATGTAAACTTTATCTGACCCAGTGGTGAGGTTCTTCAAATGAGACCACCCCACAGAGGTCCCTGGGTGAGGGGTTCAGAAAATAATTGTGAGTAACAAAGAGGAGCCAAATTAATTCCTTCACTCTGAAAAATGGTGTGTGTCTTCTGAGCCAGGAAACAAAAGGATTTCCATGGCATTCCCGTACAAAAGTATTAATGATTTAATTTCCGTGAAACCAGCTGCATAAAAAATTCTGTGGCTTTCCCAATAAACTGTGATAAAACCAAGCCCCCATACTGCTTAATTGCACTTATTAGCAAGCCAATTGTCTGTCACATTTATTTTGTTATGCAGGCCGTGTTTGTCAGAAAGAGCATGAGATTTTTAATCAAACTTGTAATAATCACCACAAGACAGATTTTTGAAGGGCACAACTTCACCCAAACAAGCACATTTATCATCGCTGAGGACACAGAAGAGGTGGCTGTATGTTGGTATATGAAAACATCTGGTTGTATAAAGATTTATTTCTTCCATCCTATTCTGACTCTAATGCATTTGCAGACCTGCTTGATGGACCTTTGGGTGAGCCTGGGGCTCAGGTCCCTGCCCAGGTGAGGGGAGTCACAACGCCCAGCACATAAATCATTGACAGACACACAGATTTACGTGCTCAAAGACTGTCATGTTGCTTCTTCTCCAGCTGGTACAACTGCATGTCTCTCTACCTGTTCCACCAAAGTTCAGCCCCACAACTCTTCTCTGTCCAGAGAGCCTGGTCCAGCACGGACGTGCTCGGCAAACACACGGCTGCGGGCAGAGGTCACAGCAGTGTTGCCTCCCTGGCAGATGTGGTGTTCCCAGTGGACTCTGGCCTCTCCTCGCTGCCACACCACCCCTGTCATTGCCCACAAGGTGCCTGGCACGAACATTTCCTAGGCTGCAGAAAGCACCGTGATTGAACTTTCCTTCCAGACATTTATCTTAATAACCCACACACATCCTTAGCACGCCACCCTGTTCTTGTTTGTTCCATGAATATTCCAGACGATCACAAAGGTTGTCCAACACTCTCCACCATAAATCCTCTGTCTCAAGTTGGTTACAACTTTGTAAAGGTTCACTGGCTCTCTCTGCCAAGGAAGCAAGGGGGCAGGGATATTTTATCCATGCTAAAATAATTCTAAAATAGTTTTTTGTGGAAAGGTCTGATGCCAACATGCCAACAAAACCTGGCAGCAGAGAGAAGGGTTAGTTCTGCCATCTTAACGATGAGGTTGTTGACCTGATAAGCTAATAACTGATAAGCTTCCGAGAAGCCGCAGTTGTTGCATTTCTCAGCAGAGGTTTGATAGATGCTCCCAGCTGAATTCCCTGAGAATCTCATCAATGTGAGGGCCAGTGGGCTCTCCTCTGCAACTGCAGATGCTCTGGGCTTAGCCTGGGCACCTTGGGCTGAAGATGGGATATTTAACTTCCTTGTTTTCCTAGGGATCTTTGTGGGTGGAAGTTGCCCCACTTAAGCACCAGGAGGGCAACACCTGCACTTGTGTTTGAGAAACTGCAGTTTGTTTTAGCTCAAACTATTTTTTTTTTCAGAAACTGGTAGAGAGCAGTAGGGCTGGAAGGGAGATTGGGGGCCAGGCAAGGATGTAAGCACAAGCAGCCCTGAGAGGGTAAGGCAGAAGAACAGGCTGAAGGACAAAGTCCTGATGGGCTCAAGCCCAATGTGTGGCAGTTCCCTTTCAGAGCTTCAACCAGATCCTAAATTTTCCAACTCCCACTGCATTTCCACCATCCGCAAGTGTCCATGAAACCTTCTGGCCCCATGCAAAAAGCTGTGAGAGCATGGCTGACTGCCCCAGAGCTGGCTTGGGGCATGTGGGTCTCCCAGCCACAAGCAACATCCCGACTTACAAAGGTAAAGCAGCACACCGAGTTGTTGCTCGTTAAGAAACACCCTCTGCTCTGCTCACCGGCTAGACAGGGCTCCGTGCAAAAAGCAGGAGATGAATATCTAATAAGGCTTCTAATCCATGCCCAGAGATAAGCCAAATTAATTTTGCACAGGCATCTCTTTTCAGTCCCGGATTTGGCAGCCACAGAATTGCCCTTTGAGGAATGTTTCATGTCTGTGCTTTAATCATTTGGGGCTTCTCCGTGCCAGCTGTGGTACAAGTGGGGACAATAATGACCAAGGAGACATTTATGTGTGGCAAAATAGACCCAGCAGCCAATTTTGTGTAATAAAAAAAAAAAAAATCCAGGTGGGTACGAGGGGCAGGAGGACACTGAGGTACCACAGGTGGGTGAGGGATGGTCACTAATGACTCATGGAAGCAAGTCAGAGATTGCATGGAGACCCCAGAGCAACCTTCCAGTTTCTGAAGTGGGCTACAGAGAAGCTGGAGAGGGACCCCACCATGACCTGTAGTTACAGGATAAGGAATAATGGGTAAAAATCAAAAGAGGGAAAATTTAGTTTAGATATTACAAACTACTTCTTCCCTGTGAGGGTGGGGAGGCACTGGCACAGGGTGCCCAGGGGACCTGTGGCTGCTGCAACCCTGAAAGCATCCAAGGCCAGGTTGGATGGTGGAAGGTGTCCCTGCCACGGCAAAGGGTGGGAATGGACAGGATTTAAGGTCCCTTCCAACCCCTTAACTTTCTATGATTCCATGAATTTGGAAAGGACAGTGAGCGTCCCTTGCGCGCAGCATACGCAGCGAGGCAGCGCTGAGAACGCTCACACACACGCGTAGGTGTGAAGAGAGAAATGTCACATTCATTTTACACCGTTTCCCACGCTCTCCATCAGCAGGATCGCTGCCCGGTCGGGACATCCACT
>NW_005054420.1:1200162-1200812 GCF_000277835.1 Geospiza fortis | reverse complement strand
CCGCGCATCACCGCCCGTCCCCTGAGCCCGCCGCCAGCACGGCAAACACAGCACTGCCGGATTTTTATCCCGGGGTTGCCTTACGGGCAGGGATGTCACCGGCAGCCCCGAGAGTGATCCCGGGCTCCCGCGTAGCCTTGGACGCGCTCGTGTGCCGATCCCGCACAGCGCCGATGCCCGAAATCCCGAATTCCCGAATTCCCCGCCCAGCGGAGCGGCTCTGTGCCTTTGGAAATGTTGAGCTCACCTTTTGCTAAGCACGCTCCCCGGGGATTTCGGGAGGTGCAGCAGGCATTTAAAATAGAAGAACATATGAGATCTTGTTCTTTCCAGAAGGCCTAAGCATGCACTTGCATAATGTTCAAGTGTTATCCCTGTAATTACATTAGGTTTTACTTTTCACAATATTAAAAAAAAAAGTTCAATCAGAACTTCACTCTGCAGAAACTAATATTTCTTCTTTTTAACATTTTATAGATTTTATAGATAATATTTTACTTTAAAAATTAAAACCTCTGCTTCTCAAGCTGTTACCTTGCAGTTTATTATTTATCAGTGCAGAACTGCAGTTACTTGGGATCTGACTGATCCACTTGACTCGGGCTTCCAAGGACAATGTGATTTTCCAGATTTTATTATGTTGGGACTTA
>NW_005054420.1:1188510-1200014 GCF_000277835.1 Geospiza fortis | reverse complement strand
ATGTCTTTCTTCCTTGAAGAAAGAAACCTTTCAGAGTTTTTAATTCAATGTCTCCTAATCTGCTGTAGGTATTGTATTTCCCCAATATAATCCTGAAAAAAACAGTTGTTCTTAAATAAAATATGCTTAATGTATAAGTGATACCTTAAGTAAAAGTTGAGCCCTGATAGGGCACAGAGAGATACGATCTCTCTTTAAAACAATATGAAGTGCAGTCCAAATGTGTTCGTGTTTGTTCCAGTAATGAGGGAAAGGTGGTGGTGGTTAACAAGAACCAAGAGAAAAACCCCCGGCACAGTCATTTTTAAAGTCAAACTGAGGTCGTGCCAAGCCAAGAGGGAAAATGTTTTCTGCTGCATTTTCACATGACATCGAGGGGGCTGGAGAGGCTGCTGCTGCCTCGCCCTGGCACCAGGAGCATCCGTGGGTTAAACCTGAGCGTTCCAGGGTGGGTGGCCTTGGCTAGCTGGATGCATGGAGGGGTCTGGGGTATATATGTATACACACACACCATTAAAAAGTGAGTTGACTACAACACAGGGCTTCTTACATTAAAATAAAATTTTTAAGTGCATCAACAAATGGTTGCTGCAAGTACCAGTGGCTTTCCTAAATACCAGTGACTTTCCCTAATGCCTTTTCGTTTCATTGTACCAATTCTTCTACTCAGTGGCCACTTTTTATAGCACATGTGTAACTTCAGAATGGGCAGGGAGCTTTTTCCGTAGTGCAAGAGATGGCAAATCCAAATCCCAGTGGGGCTGGTGCAGAGAGGTGATAGTAATGTGAAGAAACCTAGAACAATCTCTAGCATCCTGTGCCAGGAATCACCCTTCCCATCAAAACGTGTGGAAGAGAAATTGATAGTACAGGAATGGAGAAGGTCAAAGAAGGTCTATGAAATATTTGACCATTTTGTATTTAAATCACTTCTCTGTAGCTTGTATGCAAAGTACCAGCCCGATGCAAATCAACACTGCTGAGTCATGGCCAGAGTGGGGAAAAAAAAGGTAATTTAAAGTGTGACCCAAGAACATCGTGAGGGAAAGAAAAATCTTTTGAGCTTGGAATTTGAACCACTCCTTCATGACAGTCACAGTGTACAATTAGGGGACAGTATATCGAGATAAGAAATGCTTAGAACAACTTTAATCAAACATTTATAAAGCCCAAATTATTGTAAATATCAGGTAAGGAACTGCAAAAATATTTTTCATCTCAACATTTTTCAACAGCTTAAAAAAGAAGCCCTCAACTTCTTAAAGTCAAAGGTATGGCAGAGTAGATGGGTAAAATTCTGAATAGCAGCAAAACCTGCTATCAGCTCTGGGGGTATTTTATATAAAATAAAAAGATATCAATGAAAAGGACATGATTTTCTGGGTTCATGTCTCTAAATATTTTGGGGTTCATTCTACAGAGGTTCTGGTGTAAGGCTGCAGGGTTTATCTTAACCCTATTTTTCCCAGCTGAGGATGCCAGGCAGTGCTGGAGGGAGTTTTTGGGGACAGGGGAGAAAAGCTGCTTTGCTCCTGCAGCAAAACAACTTCAGCATTCTGTTCCATTCCCCCTGCCGTGGCTTTCCGAGAAGGGAGGCTGGGGCTGGCTCAGCACAGGGGATGGGTTTGGAGTGAGGGTTATCACTGTCCTGTGTCCCGCTGGTGCTCGCAGGAGGGGGGCAAAGTCCTCCTCGTCACTCTGCCGTCACTCAGGCATTTATCTTCAAAGGCCCCGTCGTTAGGGAGCTGTACTGGGGCAGAGGGAGAGAGGTGGGAACGAGGACTTTGGGCTGAACCGTGCCTGCCCCGGCAGGACTGCAGCCCGCGGTGTTGAACTCTTTGCTTGAATTCCCATCCCAGTTGTTCTGGTGGCTGAGGTTTAGATATCTGTTAGGAGACAATTTTAGCCCTGTTGTTTCCTGCCAGTCACATCCTTCCACTCTGGCATTTTCCTACCTTTCCCTCTCAGTTCGGGTGAGGCCGCCTGAGAAGATCCCCGGCTGGAGTTTGGGCAAGAGCTCTGCCTGTGAGTGGGTGTTACGAGAAAAACCCCTGAGCATTCATTTGAAGGACAAGAGCAACAGCTGTAGTAGAGCTTATATTCCAGTGATCATGGGACTTTGGGTCGTTTCCTATCTGTTTTTCAGTAACGTGTCTGGTGGTTATAAAATGAGCAGTATTTATCTGACCCGGGAGGCAGAGACATTACCTCATTGTCACGGGGTCAGTGGCAATTAGACTGCAAAGCCCAGCCAAGCAGTGCCGCTGGGTACAATAGTCTGTGGCAGGCTTAACCTTTACGGTCACCGCTGCTGCGGGGGACAGCATCGGAATAGCCAGAGCAGAAATGCCCTTTCCTCCCCAAACCCCTCCCAGGCAGCTCACACACGCTCCTCCCTGGATATGTTAAAAGACTGCAATATATTAATTTAGGCAGGATGGATGGCTTAATGATTTATATCAGTCTCGATTTGGAGTTAAAAATTAAGTTCATCCCCAAAAAGGTGTAGTAAGGACTGAGTGTAACACGAGAGCAGTAATTTTTAGACATCAGCCAGCTCGTGGTTACTGTAAACACGGTGTACAAAGGTGAGCAGCCAGGTCAGCAGCCATGCCCTGCGTCAGCTGCCCAATTTAACCTGCACCTGGAGACGATGACAACGGCCCTGGGGAGCAGTGAAGGGCCCTACCCACTGCTGCCCACCAGCAGCTGAGCCTGTGCTCAAGGGCATTCAGAACTGAAACCAGGTGCTTTTCATCTCTGGAGGTGGCACCCTGATATTTCTGGTCTGTTCACACACAGTTGTACGTCACACACAGCTCCTGTCTGTGGGTGACAGGCTCGAATCACAAGGTAAACCCCAGCTGTGAATGTTAGGGCCATTCACTTCCAGAGAGCACCTTGAACAGTCACCCCAGAGGAGCCACTGACTGAGGGATGCTGGTCACAGCTCCCCAGTGTTACTCACTGGTGCCTGCAGGGGTTTGTCAGAGGTGGGCAGGATGCTGCGGGAATGCGCCACAGGAGCTGTGCCTCAGCCTGGCCGCCTGCCACCAGGGCTTTCCTGCTCCCTGGAGTCACCCACACCTCTGATTCACGCTGTCTGCCCGGCCTGCTCCTGCACCACTTCATACACCACCTCTGGGCTCTCGGTTCAGGAAAACTGAATGTTCTCCCTATTCATTTTTTCACTGTATAAAATGTGGGGTTTGGCACAGGCTGAGGTAATCCTGGTCTCCCAGAGAGACAAGCTGGGAGAGAGGGGAGGGGGCAGAACTGTAGGTACTGTACAAGCATGTAATCTTCCCTCTTGCTTTACAGTTCCAGTTACTCAGATTTAGGGTGAGGGTATGGGTAAGGAGCAAGATTTTCTCCTATGTCAGACTGAGTGCTACACCCACAGAAAGACCAGGAACTAGGCTTAGAAAATATCTGAAAAGCAAAAATTGGAGAGTTGATGTTCTTACCTTGTAGGCACCAGCTCAGGCCCCGAGTTTGGGGTCTCGTTTCTTATGGCAATGGGGACAGAAGGATGGGTGTATATGGGAGGCAGGAGAGCCTCTGGCACAGGGATGTGGCCTCTGGTCAGCACTGAATACACTTCCAGCTGCTTTTCTCCATGCTGGAATCACAGCTGGGAGCTCTGCCCAGGGCAAGGTGGAAGCAAAGCGCAGAATACACTGGGCAGCAGCCTGGAAGAGACAGGTAAAAGCTTTAACTAGCAAGATGTCCCTGAGATAGGAGCTGCTTCATTCCTCCTTGGATACTTATTTCTTCAAACCCCTCGCAGGTGAGGGGATCCTGCAGCCCACAGCCTTGTTATCCATGCCTGCTCCAGGCAACAGCCAAGGATTTTTATTCACTCCACCCCTGCCCTGTGCATCTGTGCCAGTGTTGAGGAGCAGTTGTTGGTAGAGCATTCCCTTAATAAATGGATTGCTCTGTTTGGGGTGGTACAGGGTGGCTCCTTCAGGGCCATCCACTCATCCCAGACATCCTTTGCACTGATGCCCTTGGCTCCATGCAGGAAATTTTCACAGGGCCAGGAAGAAACTTAGGAGCGGCCGTGATGGCACTGACATCAAAGGGCTGTGAGGAACCTGCCTTTCCATCTCTTCCCAACATTTACATTGAGCCGGTTTTGGAGGCCACTGTTTCCTTCTATCCCTCCCACTTCCTAATTTTAGGGAAAAAAAGGAACAAGCTCTGGTTGCCAACCACAAACACACACCTTTGGGAGAGAGGCTCCTGACGCAGCAGAGCAGGATGTCTGGAGCACATTCAGGAGGAGCCCATCAGCAGCATTTCCCTGTGGGTGACTCACCCTGCCCGGCCAGCCCTGCCTGTTTGAGGTTTTCCATAGCCCTAGTCCTGGCTTCTTCCAGACTTGGAGCAGCTGTAGGTTTGGGGGTGTCTCCAGGGTGAGTCTGGATTTCCATGCATTTTGGTTTAAATAGCTTAATTCTCTCATCAGCTCTAGATCTAAGTGGACACAATCCAGGTTGCTCTCCACAGAAGTCTGCTGTCTGTTGAGGTGACCTTTTGGGCCAGAATGAGATTCACTGGCAGCAAAAGTTCAAATTAAAGGCAATAAGTACATTTATCAGTAAAGGCAGTCAGTCACAGGGCCACATTGCAGAGGTCTACACCAAATTTAGCATCACATGGAGATGTTCTTGAAGATGTGGGGCAGTGTTCCCACCATTTTGGGGCTGGACATGGGGAGATACTCTGTGATTTGGGTCCTGCAGGTAGTTGTGCTACTGCACAACCACAAGTTGCACCAGGGAAGGTTTAGAGTAGATGTTAGGGAAATTTTTTCACAGAAACGGGTTTAAAGCATTAGAACGTGCTGCCCAAGGAAGTGGAGGAGTCATCATCCCTGCAAGTGTCCCAAAAAAACCCAGTGGAAGTGGCATTGAGGACATGGTTTAGTGGTGAAAATGGTGGCAGGGCTGGGCTGACCATTGACCTGATGATCTTAAATGTCTTTTCCAACCTTAACAATTCTATGATTCTACTTGATTATGACGGTTCTTTGGTTTGTGAATAATGAATGATCCTGTGATTAAATTGATGTGAAAACTCCCGTGGTGTGTAAATAGAGGCAAGCTGCAGTTTTTAGCTCCTTTTGGGGTTGCTAACACTGAGGGGATAGAATTTTCTTGGAATGTGATTGTACATGATGTTTGCACCCATCATTCATAAGGAAAAGTTTCTTACAGACTTAACAGATTGTGTTTCTATCTCTGCTGCGTAAAAACAGTGTTATGGACACAAGTGAAATGGAAATCATAACACAGCATCTCCAGTATTTTAAGAGTCATATTGGAACACATGGAACAGAGATGGAATTCCACTCTTCACTGCCTTCAGATTTGGTGTTCTGTGTATTTACTTAGCGCTAGAAAAGGAAAGTGAAAACAAACCCGTTGCCTCAATAAAGCCCAGGAACAGGCTTTGCTCCTGCCCCTTCCCTTGGGACCAGGCACCATTTCCAGGCAGTGGAAGGCCTCTGGGCAAGCAAGAGCTGCAAAGTCATTCCTGAGATGAGACAAGAAAGGGGAAAAAACGGGCTGAGAGTCAGGGTGAGAAGAGCCAGCTGAGGAGAACTAATGGGTGAGAAAGCCGAGAGACAGGTCTGAGGGATGATAGTGCTTCTGGAGGGAAGGGCTGCCTGGAAATGGGTCTGGCTGTTCCTGCTCCGTGGGGCTCCTGGGGAAGCACCTGCCTCGAGGCAATTTATTCATCTGTCAGCATGTTCTCACACAGACTCTGGATGCATCCCAGCACTGGGAGTTGGGCTGCGCACAGGGTGCTTTTCCCATCTCCTGGTTATTGTTGAATTTCAGGCTTTTTTCCCAAATTGTACTGGCTCAAACTGCTCCTGTTTCTCCCATGGAGACCTGAAAACAGGGAGAAGATTGGGCACTTCCACACCAGCAGTCAAGCTCTAAATCAGTCAGATTTTCTGGGGGGGGGCGAGGTTTGTTATTTTGCTTTTTTTTTCCCTATGAACTTCTCCATGGAATTCCAGCTGCACTTCCTGAGTTACTCTGATTCGGTCCAGAGTTACTCTTTAATTTTTTTTCCTTAAACAATTTCAATTCCAAGTGTCCCCCTCACACACGTAACTGCAGCACAGCAGACAGGATTGGGCAGGCTGCTCCGATCCAAGTGTCTGGTGTGGCACCTCCTGTGTGCACGTCACAATTTCGGGGTGACTAAGCACATTGGCAGTGGCTTTCAGTGGCATCTCTAGAGCACTGCTCTATATTTGTCTTTCCTTCCTCTGTTTGTGGTGGTTTAAAAGAAATAAAGCAGCTCCAAGCTACATGCTGACAAGACCTGGCGATTCTGGATGGCAGGAGGGGTACGAGGCTCAGCGCAGCGAGTACTGGAAAGATATTTGTCACTGCAGATTCTGCTTGTCATATGCAGAGATGACATGCAGATCTCCCTCTGACAGATTGATAGTCATTCCGAGATGCATCCACCCACAAAAACCACAGACATGCTGCTTGACTCAAATCTTGACTTTAACCACAACTTTGTGATGCAAAACTGGTGGAGTTTTTGGTACTTTTTGTTAAAAATGAAATCTTTATAGGGGTTTTCCAGCATCCTTGCTAGTTACTAAAAACAAACCAACATCAGCCTACTGGATGGGACAGCTCAGTTTACTCGTGGGTGGTTTTGACATTCAGCTCATTAACATGTTTAGTCTGAAAGAATGTTGGAAAGGTAGTAAATAAAAAATTGGATGGAGAAATACAGCATCTCTCCAGAAGTTACTCCTTATGTCGCAGTGACAATGCCAGTTTCACTTAGAAGGAATATTTGTCCTGATTTTACTCCAAATACCCACAGCTTGTCCTGAGTGAGTCAAAGCCTGGCCAGTGTGTTTGTAGAAGTAAATGCACCGTGCTGGGTGTAAAGGTTACACTCTGTGCTGGCCGGGGCCAGGAAGTTCACACCTTGGCACGGAACTTCCAGTGCGGCGTGGGAGAACCTGGGCACGCTGGCCCACAGCCAGGGAGTCTCCCAGGGAAACAGGGAGCCTCCCCAGTGTGTCAGCACGGGCTTTGTGTCCCCAGGTGGGGAAAGCACTTGACATGGAACCGGCTTTGGCTGTTCTGGCACAGGGTGGCTCCACAGGCACCCCCGGCACCTCATGTGCACTCCTGCCACAAGCTCTGGGATGGCCCCCATGGAGCAGGGATGTTGGACCAGGTGATGCCTTCCTACCTGTCCCATTCTGGGACTGGATGTGTGCCTGGAATTGCAGCCAGGGGGTCTGCAGAGCACAGAGAACACACATGGCAGTGTCTTCAGCTGCTTATGTTGGAAACGGGAAAGGGAAAGTACTCCAAATAAGTTTCTCTTGTTCGGAAACACAATGGGCAATTTAAAACCCCTATTAGGCATGTGTGTAGGAGCATTCCCATCCGGGGAGACCAGGGGGATTGCTATGGAGCTGTATTATGACTTCCCTGATATCAATCAAGCCCCCATTATGTAACGAGGTCTCCATCACGCGCGCCCCAGCGCGAGGCCCCGCCGCGAGCACCGAGGCTGCAATCCCGGCTCCTTTGTCCTGCCCTCTGCCAATTTGCTGCAAAATTGAGGATGAGGCTTGAATTTGCCATTGTGGCGGTGCTGGGGCCGTGGCTGTGCTTTCAGAGGAGTTATTTGCATTGCCTTGATTAGCATGTCACCTGCTTCATTAGTGGAGAAAAGGCTCCTCCACACACTCAGCCAAGTCATGCAAATTGAGGAATGCACGGAGATCCTTCCCCTCTAGGACTTTCCATTATTAGCAAAATTGGTAGATTCGGTTTGTTCCTTCCTCTTCAGAAGGTCACTTTTGATTTCCATTTCCAAATGGAAGGTCTTATTTAAGAGACAAAGTAATTGTGGTCGCAAACTTTTAACATCCAGCAGTCCTGCTTAATGAAACCTGATGCCAGAGGAAAACCCAGGTGTGTGCAGGGCAGGTGGAACCTCCCTGGTTTCAATCTAATCCTTAAACCAACAGCCATCTCTCTGTCACCTAATCATTAATTTTACTAGATGTCAGCGATGTGTTTTTAGAGCCAAAAAGCTCCCTCCTGTGCAGGACCTAAACTTACCTTACAGATGCCTTTCTCAGGTTTTGGAGGATTTTTTTCACTTGAGAGTCCAATAATTGAGAATAAAGCTGTTTGTGATGTCAGAGATACTCAGCTTTTGTGGAAAAGGGTACCCCAAATGGGGAAATGAAACAGATCCCTCACACAGCTTTTCTCTGAGATCAGGAAGTTGCTATGGGGCACCAGATCTCAGTCCAGAATGGGAAAGTCCTAACACAGATTTGACCTCAGAAGCTACAGGGACAGAACCACCACCAGCCCCAGCAGGGTTTTCACCATTCCCTGTCTCTGCTGGCACAGCCATCATGGACAGAGGAGTTCAGCCAGAAAGAAAAAATTTAAAAAAGCTTAGAAAACCCAAGAATGAAAAAAGAAAAAAGGAAAAATGTGATGGTCGTGCATGAAATGTCACTGCAGAAATGAATCTGCAGACAGGAATGACCTGTTCGTGGGCTGAGCGGAGGAACAGAGTCACTTTCCTCTGCTGACCAGATGACACAGCCTCTGCTCAGGCTGGGGACACAGTGTGACCTCCTGAGCCATCTGTGCCACCCCTGGAACCACCCACCTGCCCTGCATCCCCACTGCCGGGGTGGTGGCTGTGCTCTGCTTCTCTTGCTGCAGCTGCACCCGAGGGAGATTAACCTCCCTTTTTGCATCTCCCCGCAGCTCCTGGGAAGGCAGAGCCGCGGTGAGAGGCCCGGGTTCCACCCTGCTGCTTTCACACGGATCACAGAGCAGAGCAGGGCTGTGCCAGTGCCCAGGCACTCGCTGCTTCTGCCTTTTTAAGGTAAAGATGAAGCAACAGCGCCCATCCTCAGGGGTGCCCTCTCAGGCTGTGCTCAGCCGCCTCCCTCTCACCTGACTGGCAGAGGCTCCGGGAAGCCTGACAAATTCGTGTGTCTGCTTATCCCTGGATGGCAGGAGGGGAAGGAGTGAGTCAGGTACGTGTCTCTGCTGCTCAGGGAAAACGAAATCCTGCTCCTCCACCGCGCCACGCCGGCGGCAGCTGCAGCGCCGCACTCCCTCTGCACACACCTTGCTGCAGAGGGGAAGACAGATTTGCCAGGAGATATATATGGAAATACATGTGATTAAGGAGTCACAATCTCACCGATAAATCTGGCTGGGAGACTGCTGGTCAGGCTGCCCTCCTTCCTCCCTCCCCTCGGGTGCCCTCCTGCTGAGCTTTCCTGATGACCTGAGCTAGGGGCACGCACCCACCTCAGACAGTTGTGTGCACTTACCAGATTAAAGATGATTAATTGTACCAGGTAGTTCCTGCTACATCTTAATCAAATACACACAATCAGCAACGCTCCTGTGCACACGATACTTGGAGCTGGAGGGGTTTTTAACTCTCACATGCTCCAATGACAGCCACAAACCTAAACTATCAGTGGGGACAGTGTGAAGTATCCCAACCCGGAGTGACCGCAGGTGAAGTTCCCTGGGTGCCAGTGCCTCTCACTGCTGGGACATGCTCTGGTTTTAAAAAAAAGCAACCTCTGGCCCTGTGGGCACTGGGAAAAGCCCCATCCTTACCTGCCAGGCCCCTGTGAAACCACATCCCAGGACACCTGTGTGTGACAGAACTGCCACACACCACCTTGGAGGGAACACAAACCACCAGCAGCCTCTGACCATAGAGTATTTTGCATCATTTATTTAAATACCTATATTTATGCATTTACAAATTTTCATAGCTCTTTCTGTAGCTTTTTTTCTTTTTTTTTCTTTTGTAGACAGTATTGCAGAGAAGTCAGCTTCTGTAAAATGAGGTCCATGTATAAAACTATGCAGCGGATTGGAGGAAAAAAACCAGCCAAACAACAACCCAACAAGTTTCCTTTCACACTCTGGAGAATCAGAAACCAAAGAAAGTGACCAAATAAAAGGGAGAGGAAGGGGTGGGACAGAGCAGCCTCAAACCAGTGGCTCTCACACAAGCATTACACACATCAGTGCTCAGCTACAGGACACGTTTCAGTCGGTGCAGTGCCTGTTTGCTAAAGCTTTAGCAGGCACATAGGTCTCTAATGAAAAAATAGAAGGAGAGGATCCTACACACTGAGAATGCAAAGCCTGGACAGCCTCAGCTCAGTCCTGGGAGACTGCACCGACTCACCAGTAGTGCATCCTCATTCCAAACTTCATTTTGCATAAAAAGTTCCCTTTAAGAAATCTTAGCATTTAAAAAACCCGGTGTCTGAGCTCTTCTAGCTTCAGTACTCTAAAGAAATCTCTTGAAAAATACCTCCTGCTTTCCTCACTCGGAAGCTTCAAAATAATGTTTTGCTTTAATCGATACCAATCGAACAGCTCACGGAGTCCCAGCATCATCCCTGGGAGGAAGAGGCAACAAATATGGCATTGCAAGATATTTACACACATGGTACAAAAATGTCCAAGGGTATGAAAAAATCACCAGTTACACAATTTTGCAGCAGCCTCATTTACACTTGTAATTTTATACCATTTATTACATTGTACTAACACACCAGATCCAAAGATGTGCACTCCCTTAGGACATTCAGGAGTTCCAAATATATTGTGATTGCATAATTCATATTGCACAATTGTATAAAAACATAAATACTAGCTATTCTATTCTTTTTTTTTTTAAATACAAAATACATGTCACATAGTCAAATAATCTTTTCAAGTGCAATTCAGGTGCTCTCTTAAGTCCTTCCAAGGAAAAGGCAATTTTGATAGTTTTGGCACAAAGTTTAACCTCTGTCCCGTGCCAACAGTTCTAATCACAATCCACGCGCCCCCAGCTTGATAAGAGTAGCAGTCATATACATCTAAGTATAAAACCAGGGTATTTACAGGATGCACAGAAGGTTCAGGGAGCAGCCTCTGGGCCGGGGGTGTTCAGGGTGACCCTCCCAGCTCAGGCTGGTTGCTGCTGCAGGTTCACATTCATGGGCGGGGGGTGTCCAAGGAGACCGATGCGCTGCTTCTGCTTCCTCTGCTCTGTCATCTGGAAAATTAACAAGTTTGCTCATTAGGCCCCGGCGCTTCCTGTGCGTCAGCTCGCCCGAGGGCCTGTTGTGCTTGGCGTTTGCTGCAGAGCCCTGGCCACAGCCAGCGCCTGCTCCCAGGGCAGGGCTGACTCCAGCCCCAGCATGGCCACGGGTGTCTGTGTGCCCGGACACTGCTGTGCCAGGGACAGCTCGTCTGTGTGCCCGGACACTGCTGTGCCAGGGACAGCCCATCTGTGTGCCCGGACACTGCTGTGCCAGGGACAGCCCGTCTGTGTGCCCGGACACTGCTGTGCCAGGGACAGCTCGTCTGTGTGCCCGGACACTGCTGTGCCAGGGACAGCCCGGCAGAGCCCGGACACCGCTGGGCAACAGGGACAGC
>NW_005054420.1:1186696-1187998 GCF_000277835.1 Geospiza fortis | reverse complement strand
AGCAGGAATTGGAGCGGGGAGCAGCCTGCAGAAACCTCCCCTGTCAGGAATTCTCTGTAACCCGTCCAGCAGAGGGGGCGGAAAAAGGGGCGAGCCCTGCAGTCAGGCTGGGAATACCCTTGCCTTTGCTGGAAAACACTGAGCACTCCCTGCTCTCATCCAGCCCTCCCCATCTGCCAAGGCAGGGCTTAACCCCCTCACTGCCACACAGCCCAAACTTCATTATTCAATGAGTGGGAAGCAGATGGGGAACGCCGTTCTCCCAATCGGTGAACCATGAAGGGGAAATGGATCACTGGTATTGCTGATATTGAGAAATGGCCACAATCCAATCGCTCCACTCTGCTTCTTTAAAACTTCAGGAGGTTTCTCACAAGTTACATAAGCCATGTAAGGAATGACTCTGGCTGGGCAGGGTCTCAGGTGTGAACAGCTGGATCCCACGGCTGGATCCCACAGCTCCTGCCATGCTGTGGCTGCAGAGGAGCCACAACATGGGATGGCTCACAGGGAATGCCAGGACAGTCTCATCCCTGCCCCACCAAGGGCACCTGGGCTCCCCCCAGAGCCCCCACACCCTCAGGGTCAGCACACCACAGCACATGATCCACCCTCCCATCCTGCTCCTGCTGCTCCTTCCAGCTACAGCCACCATTTAACTTCTCCAGTTCTTGCTGTTTAGTGACAAATGCCAGCCAGTGTCACTGCTTGTGGCAGCAACCCCAGCAGAAGGAGGTGGTTCATACATGTTTGGTTCATTTTGTAACACATTTGGGATGACAGAATTGGTAAAGCTGGAAAAGACCTCCAAGATCAAATCCAACAGTCAAACCAGCTCCACCACCATGGTCACCAGTAAACCACCTGAGTGGGTCTGTTTAAAACCCCAGTTTTAGAGCTGACAGAGCTTCCCAGCTGGGGCAGGGTATCCTAGTGGCTGGCCAATGGCCGACCTGGAGCTCTGTGGGGAATGGGATTGCTCCAAAGGGGCACTGCTGGACAGCCTCTGCAAGGCTCCTCTGCTGCACACCCCACACCTCACCATGTGCCCAGGGCACTCCCTTAACCACCAGGAAAAGGGCTGAAACACCATCATTCCTCTTGAAACCATAATTAACCTTGACCTCAGCCCAGCACCTTGCTCACTGCCTGGCCCAAGGGGAGGCAGAGCTGCTGTTTTCCCTTTCCCCAGGGCTGGCTGCAGCCTCCCGAGGCCAGGGCACACCTCCTGGAATTCTCTCCACAAAAAGCTTCTAACACTTCACAGGGAATGGGAGCAGGAGGAGAGGGGTCTTCCCAGAG
>NW_005054420.1:1183106-1186654 GCF_000277835.1 Geospiza fortis | reverse complement strand
TTAAACTGCTGCTATGATAACCCACAAGTTCAGGAAATGCAGAGAGGCCACAAGGACTTGGCTTAAAAATGCCTCTTTACATTAATTATCTTCACTGAGCAAACTGAGAGCACAATTTCACACTGCCAATAAACTGATTCAGAGGACACATGGAATAAAAAGGAAAGAAAGAGGAATAAAGAAAAGGGACTGTAGGAGATATTTTTCAGGCTGGGTAGAAAAGCAATTGTGCACCCTGGTGCAGGTGTTTGTAGTAGATGTGGCTTTAAAAAAAGGGAAGAATAAAGCACCCAACCATAAATAAGAGGGAGAAATGCAATTTTGGTGTCAATGCAGAACATTATTAATCCTGCACTACACTTAATGCTGTGTGGAGGGCACAGGGCTGCAGGAGGGAACAACTTACTGCCATCACATTTACTGGAGAGTGAATCTCCTGCAAAAGCTTTCCAGTGACAGCACACCTGGGCTAACAGGCCATAAAAGCCAGGCCCAGCAAATCCCCAGGGAGCTGCCAGGCCCTGGAATTGTGCTGACAGGACCCAAACACTGCCCAGGGGACCTGGGGTTCAGCTGAGCCAGGCTGGGCTCCCTGATAACGCCCGGGCCTGCCAGAGGCAGCCTGGCTCCAAAGGTTGTGGTGAGCTGGAGTCACCTCCAGGAACAGGGCACCAGCTGGGGCAGGAGCAGGATCCCCACTGCACACAGCACCTGCCTGTACCCTGCCACCCTGAGCCACACCTGGAGCCCAGGGGGGCTGTCCCCAGCCAGGCCCGGCCACAGGAGCGATGCTGGAACTCTAGGAAGGATTTCTGGGTGATTACATCTAATTCCCTGCTGCTGCAGACAATTATGGTGTAATCTTTTCACACAGAATTAAAGTGATCAGGATTTTAATGGCTCTTGGTGCACTTTGGGGAAGCAGGCGGGCTGGAACTCGGCTTCTAATAATTAGAGTCTCCAGAAACCTAACAAGCTTGAAGAGCAAATGAATGAGAGGTTTTCCCTTTATTTAATTACAAGAAAATAAATACAAATAAGAATTCCCTGAGTTAGTTCCTTTCCTGGAGACAGTTCCTGATCAGGAGGAGGGATATACTGGCTTTGTCACATAATTGGAGCATCCTGCATCTTCAGCAGGGCTCTCAATAATGGTACTTAGGGGAATTCCTAAAAGCTATCACCACACTAATGAAGCTGGTTTCCTCTCTTGCTTTTACAGTCAAATAGCTCTCTAAAAGCTAAACCCTTCATTCTTATTGTCACAAAGAGCAAGGAGAGGTTTTAGTGCTTGGTCAGCCAAGAGGGCTGCGAGCTTCAGAAAGAAGAAATGTGTGGCTGTGGCCAGTGGGGAGGCTCCTGTGCCTGCACTTGGAGTCAGAGCCTTCAGCAGGGAGACACAGGACACACGGGGCAGGGTAATTGTTTCCAGGCAAAACAGCCAAACCACTGCCCAGCAAGAATTAAAGCCCAGACAAAAGAGCAACTGCCTCTGCACTCGTCTCAGACCAACTGGAGCAAGGGGCTCTGTGGCACCGTGCCTGAGCACTAATTACAGCCTGGGGCAGCGAGGCTGTCAGCTCCCAGTCCCCCACATTAATCCCTTCCTTGCCTCCACAGGGTGCTGGGGACAGGGCGCAGCTGCAGCCCCAGTGCAGAGCGTGACTGGCAGGCAGGAGCTGATCTCAGTGCTGGCTGCCAGGGCTCCTGACAGAGGAGTGTTCCATGAGACAGCCAGCCAGCCCAGCAGAGCTGGGCAGCAGGGATGGCACTGCTGCTGGGAGAGGAACTGACCCAGAGCTGCTGGGCCACTCCTGCCCCGGGTGGCTCCATCCACCACCCAGGTGCAAGTCAGCAATTCATCTCAGCCAGTGCCAATACCGACATCAATTCACTAGTTGAAGCATCTGGCTCAGGTTATTAATGCACAGAGATAAGCAGCCACCACAAACAGCTCCTGCCAGCACAGGCAGCAGTGCTTTCCCTGTTCCCTCCTGTCAGGCTGGAATCCCCAGGGACAGCACCAGCTGAAGCCCTGCTGCCTCTGTCCTTCACAAAGCCATCGCTGGGGCTGGGCTGGGCACCAGCCCCACGACAACCTCGAGCCCAGCCAAGGCAGAAGCCACCCAGCTCTTGCTGCAGAGAAGCTGCTGCGCCAGACAAACCCTGCGAGGTCTGTGGAGCACTCGCTGGCTCACAGCAGCAGCAGCGTGTGGTGCAGTGCAAACCCTCCTGGGATGTGTGAGCTGCAGGCTGAGGGTGGCAGCAGCCAAATCACATCTGCTCAGCAGCACAGCCGCAGCACAGAGCGACCAGCACCACCAGTAACCACTCGAGTGCTCCTCCAGTTTCTCGGTGGGTTTTGAGGTGCACAGGGTGACACAGCCCTGGTGTCAGTGTCACACCCTCTGGCTGACAGGATCACGCTCAGCTCTTGGGGTTAAAACCCCAAACAACAACAACAACAACACCCGCAGGCTCCCTGCCCCAGCCAGGACTGACTGAAGTTAACTCAGGTGATTTTTTTAACATGAGTTTTCCCTTTCTCATGCGGCCACTCTGGAACTCTCCAGTGGGGCCAGCACCAGGCAGGTCAGCTGGAGCCTGGGGCTCTGGAGGGACTCTGGTTTGTTCACTGCTTTCCTACCCACGAGTCACTCTGGGGAAGCTCTCCCTGGGGTCTGGAGAAGCCGTGGAGCTGCAGAACCGCAGCTGCAGGAGGGGCTGGCAGGAGCCTGTGCTGCCCATCACAGTGTGTGCCTGCTCCTTACCTGATCCTTGAGCTCTGAGAGCTGCCCAGAGAGGTTGGTCACGAGCTTCATGGTGGACTCCAACTTCTCCTGCAGGTTCCTCAGCTCGTTCTGCTCTCCCTCCGAGTCGCTGCTGACCAGTGACATGGCCCTCATCCGGGGGAACCAGTCCAGGTTTCTCTCCTGAGGATCACACAGCAGGGCACAATTAGTGTTTGCCACCGGAAAACCTGCCCCAGAGCACAGCACAGACACAGCTCTGCAGCCACGGGACATTCCTCGATGCAGCAGCTCTGTACTTATCTGTAGCTATCTGCAGTTATCTGCATTTGCATCTCACTGGAAAGTTTGCAAAGTGCCAGCCCGAGGCACCGAGGCACTGCTGGGAATTGGGGCTGCTCAGGTCGGGTTTCCTCTCCAGCTACTCACTGTCCCCAGCCATTGCTCCCTCACAAACACCTCAGCATAAATGCACAACCACTGGACATTAAACCAGCCCAGATTTCACGTCTGGACAAGCATTTCCCAGTGCTAGAAATCTGCTGCCATCTCACTATCTTTTGATTTGTGTTTGAGGAAGATTTTCTGCTTTTTTGGTCAAGCAAAGCTTGGCTGTGCTCTCTGATAAAAGAAACCAAGTTCTGGAAATTCTTCCATAGCTGAAATACTTCCTTTTTAATGAAAAAGAAAATCCTACTTTGACTGTCTGGTTCAGGCTAAAATGAGGGACAGATACATTACAATGCACTGCCTGTAGGGTTTTCCCTCAGCCATACAATGTCTCTTACAGTCCACGTT
>NW_005054420.1:1181817-1183093 GCF_000277835.1 Geospiza fortis | reverse complement strand
ACAGTCACTCTGAGGAGCCTGTACAGACTCACACAGGCACTCGTGTACTTGCCAGAGATGTTAAAAATAAAGGCAGGAGCGGAACAGAAAGCCACAAAAGAGGAGGAGGGGTGCACCCCACGTCCCGACACCTTACACTTCAACATCAAACTGGTTTCCCATCCAGTCTGGTTCCCCTCCCACGCTGGAGATATGCTCTGAAATGGAAGCTGAACTCGGGCTGGCTGAGATAAGGTGTGTGCTCTCACAGGTGACACAGCTGGGGAGCTTTGAACACACCAGGCAGCTGAAGGGTGACTGCATTAACACCAAGGGATGCTGTTAATCAAAAATCAATCAACACTGCTGATTAACAGTGACCAAAGCTCACCCCACTGGCTGGCCAGGCTCTTCTCTGGGCTCCCAGCTCGTTTTTAAAGCAGCACTGCAAACTCCTGGCTTTTTGTCATTCCCTGCCTGAATCTCCAGCTCTAACCCCTTCCCCTCCATGCTCCCCCTCATTCCCAGGAGCAGCCATCCTGCTTAATCAGGGCTGTGCACCTCTACAGAGAGCTCCAGTCACATCCTCTCTGCAATTCAGATGCGATGCCAAGACTCATCAGCTTAAATTAGCTGCCTCTGATGTGCCTGGAGTTTCCTTTTGCCAGGATGAGAAGGCAGAAAGCAGAAAGCAGGCCCTTTCCCATGCAGGCACCACAGCATTCCCACGTGATGCAGAACTGCCAGGAAGGCTGTTTGCTCCTGATCTCTGTTTACAGGGCAGATGGTTTCTGCTAATAAAAGGGAAAAAAAATCTATGTACAAAAAAAAATACGCATTTACCAAGACAAGTGCCAAAATATTTTGGACTTTAGGGAATGGCAGTCCCACAATTAAGGTTTAATAGCAGGAACAGGCAGCACTGCACTGTGTTCTTCCAGCTGTAGTAAAAGCCTCATTAGGGAGGAGGGGGCAGCTCAACATTTGTGCTCAGGTCCAGCATCTCCCACCCAGGGAAAATCAATGACACCAACTGCACTTCCCCCTGTTCCTCCAGGGAAGAAACAAGGGCAGAGGATGAGGAAAATTAGACTAAAATGTAATTTATATTTGCAGGATTGCCTGGACCCTCAGACCCATGTCCTGATGTTTCTAGGCAGACACAGGAGTCCTGAAGCTCCTGCCTGCCCCTTTTCTTGCTCCAGAAATATTTTCCTTGTTCCCAAAAACACTTCTAAGGCCATCCCCAGAGTGTTCCCAGGCCCCATCCTTGAGAAGGATGAAAGGGATGAGAGAA
>NW_005054420.1:1180864-1181807 GCF_000277835.1 Geospiza fortis | reverse complement strand
GCAATGTTTCATAACAAATACCCCAAGCACTTTCCAACATTACTCTGCAATTTAAGCCAGCACTGCAGCTGCTGCAGAGGCTGAGACTTGATCCTTCCAGGCCCAGAAGGTGAAATCAAACAGCACCCACAGCTTCTGCAGCCTGCTCAGAGCTCGCAAACTTGCTGGGTTTCTGAAAGCCCCAGCCCTCAAAGTCAGGAGATCTTGGCTTTGATTTGAACAAAACCAACAAAGCACCTCTGGTTCTCATGTCAGGTTGAAAGATGAAAACCAAACTGTGAACTCCAGAGGCTGAGGCAGGGGAAGGCTGAGGACAAGGACACACAGCCCTGTGGGTGTCTGAGCTGGGGGCCAGGGCTCACCCTTCAGCTGGAACTGGCAGTGCCCTGCGGCACTGACCCACCTGGAAAGGGTTAAGGGGCACCTGGAAATTCCCTGAGCAGGGACAGCCTCAGGGAAGGACCTGGACATGCCCTGCCCACCCTGACTGGGCTGCACTGATGTGCCTCCCCACTCCCACATCACCACCCAAACCCAGCATTTATCTGGACATGTCCAGCTGCCACCCGGCAAGAAACAGGGGGTGTCCACCCAAACAGGCTGGGAAAGCACAGGGAGAGAGGTGCAGATACATGCCCAGGATGCAGGTAGTGCAGGCACCAGGCAATGCTGCCTGGCCCAGGCTGGGGCTGGCACTCTCCAGAGAGGACAGAGGGAAGCTGCCAGCACAGCAGGACACAGCTCTGCCTTCTGCACACACTCTGGATTTCCCTGGAAACCTTCAGCCTGTTCTTCAGGCTCCCCCAGCCCCGCAGAGAGGAGCTGGATGTGACCAGGCTGCTGACACACAGCCCGTCCTGTCCCTGCTGGGAGTGTGGGGGTGTTTGCTTTCAAATAAATAAATATTTAAGCAGAGCCAGCACCAACGGGACGGAGCAGGAAT
>NW_005054420.1:1180438-1180845 GCF_000277835.1 Geospiza fortis | reverse complement strand
AACCCTGCGGGGCCAGCCTGGCTCCCCCCACTGCCACTCAGGGGTCAATAAAAGATTTATATCTCCATGATCCAGTTTCTGCTGAACGTCAGCTCAGCCCTGGGGTACCTTTAAAGGCACAGCTTCGTGTCCATCTTGGGGCTTTGGAGGTGTTTCAGAGGCACTGAGTGAGCCTGGAGAGGGGAAGCTGCCCGAGCTCCTGTGCAGCTGCTGGCATCCACACACCAATGATCCCGGGTACCCTCAGCTCCCCATTCCCAGGATCCCGGGGTACCCTCAGCTCCCCATTCCCAGGATCCCGGGTGCCCTCAGCTCCCCATTCCCAGGATCCCGGGGTACCCTCAGCTCCCCGTTCCCAGGATCCCGGGGAACCCTCAGCTCCCCATTCCCAGCCTCCCGCGTGACAC
>NW_005054420.1:1175825-1180236 GCF_000277835.1 Geospiza fortis | reverse complement strand
CAGGATCCCTGGGTACCCTGAGCTCCCCATTCCCAGGATCCTGGGGTACCCTCAGCTCCCCATTCCCAGGATCCGGGGAACCCTCAGCTCCCCGTTCCCAGCCCAGGCCCAGCCCGGTGCTGCAGCAGCCGGGGCCAGCCCAGCCTCTGCCGGAAGCGGGCTGACCACAAGGGCTGGGTTTCTGGGTTTCGGGCTGCAGCTCTTTTCTAGGTAAAGTTGGAAAAGTCCCTGCTGTAAGGCCAGCAGCAGCAGCAGCGTCACAGCCGGGTGCTGCCATGCCCCTGGAAAGGCAGAGGAAGCGCTGCTGCCATTCATTCTGAGAAGCGCCGGCTCCTCCCGCCTTCTGCCGAAGAGCTGCTTCTGAGAAAGGCTGAGAGGTGACCTCAGCACGGGCTGTGCCAGCAGAGGCATCACCCTGCTCCTCCTGGGCAAGGGATGGCAGCTCATGGCAGGCAGTGGGGCTCTGCTGGCCCCAAGGACTCACTGCTCCTCTCCAGGGTCTCTGTGTACCCTGTGCCTCAGAGTTACAGGGTGCTGAAGGGCTAATTCAACCCTCTCCAAAATAAATCCCTACAGCTGCCAGCAAAGGGCTGCCCAGCAGCATCATTTACAGAATCACAGAATTTTACTTGGAAAAAACCTCCAAGATCACCAAGTCCAAGCTGTGCCCCATCCCCACCTTGTCACCCAGCCCAGAGCACTGAGTGCCACATCCAGTTGTTTCTTGAACACAAGCAGGGAAAGGCAGCAGCAGCAAATTTCAGTTTCTGTCATGGGAAGTTAAAAATCAGACCCACACAGCTACAAAAGAGCTCTGTGAAGCACTCTGAAGACGCATATGTTTGTTTGTGGTGAGATGGGACTCCTCTTGGGTCTTTCTTGGGCTTCCTGGAAAAATCCCCACATCAGGTTCTCTCTCTGCTGCAAAGGGCTCACCATCACTTCTTCTGCACCGAGCTGCACTTCTCCCCTCCATGAAAACCAGCACCTGATGGTGTCTCCCCCTCCACACTCAGAACATTCTCAACTCCTCACATGGCCCATGTTGTCCCACAGGAGGCTGACAACACAAGGTTCAGGGTGCAATAAGCTCCTTTTCTCTGTTAAATACCCATGTGGCACTTGGGCTGGCACAGAGCAGGGAACCTGGAACACAGACACCATTCCCAAAGGTGCAGGATGACCATGGCCCTACCCCTGGGACAGCTCTGCTGTGGGTGACTGCCTGGAGCCCAGCTGAGCACCCCCAGCCCGATGGACCACAGGGGACAGCGTTCCTGAGGGCCATGTCCTGCCACCCAAGAGGACAAGGCCACCTCTCCACACCAGCCTCCTGTTGGGCTGTTTGATCCCACTGAAGTGGGGCACGCTACGCCCTCACAGCTGGGCAGGACCAGCAATTCCCCAGCAGAGGCTGAGCTGCACAGCTGGTGGCAGTGGCTGCCGTCACCCACATCCTCTTGCACAAGGGCCAGCGGGGTCAGGGGATGACTCAGGGCCGGCCTCACCCCAGCCCGGGGCCACCTCGGGCACGCTCGGCCCCAGGGGCTGTCTGGTGCCAGGGTCTGTGTTCCCAGTGTGGGTTTGCGTTCCCAGCACTGGGTTGTGCTCCTAGGGCTGCTCTGGGCTCCCAGTGTGTCACCCCACAGTTTCCAGGCAGGAGCCTTCCCCCTCTCCAACAGGCTCCCACCCTGGCAGCTGTCCGGGATCCACCCAAACCCAGCATGTTATGCAAACATCCATTCCCCAGAAGTGCCCCCAAGCCTTTCCTTCTGCTTTCATCCACCCAGGCCTTGTTCATACACACGCTCAGCCCACGGGAAACCTGTGCCTGGTCAGCTGGGATGCCAACCCGAGATTCCCAGCATGGATACCAGGTGGTTTATCCGGGAAAACCAAGCACTGGGTTGGAAGGGATCTCAAAGCTCATCTTGTTCCACCTCCTGCCATGGCAGGGACACCTTCCACTGTTCCAGGCTGCTCCAAGAACTGTCCAAGCTGCCCTTGGACACTTCCAGGCACGGGGAAGCCACAGCTGCTCTAGGCACCCTGTGCCAGACCTGGGGAAGATGAGGCTGACCATTCCTTTCTCCCAGTGCAGCTCCTGGTTTGCACCAAGGGTGGAACAAGTTCCTCCCCTCTGAGCACAAAGCTCAGCCCGTGCCTATGACACAGTGTTTCCAGCAGCCCAGGGCCTGCTGCCAAGCACTCCGGGCTCTCCCAAGCCTCTGCCATGATTTCTTCATTAACCCTGTAATTATATTGGCTAACTCTGGCCAGCTATCTCAAGATGCAGCTTGTTGGGAAGTTACCACCAAACAAAGCACTGTCAGCTCCAGGTCACATCCTGACCTCCTTGGTCTTCCTCCTCCTCCTCCTCTCCCAGCTTGCACCAGTACCACGGTGAGTGGTAGCCCCAAAACCCCAATTTCCTCATCTGTAACCCAGTCATTTGCACGGGCTGCTCACTCCTGTGTCTGCAGCTGGTTTGCACAATATTGATATGACAAATCTCTCCTATTTGACTCTGCCTGAAGTACAGGATTTCCAGGCACAAATGACAGATGAACATAACTACGTTTCCAACACTTTCTCAGACTGTAATTTCACGTCCATATGTCTTTCACCAGTGCTGGAATCATTAAGGGCCTTTCGGAATGCTTTGGGTTGGAAGTGTCCTGATGTGCCCTTGTCATTCCTGGGGTGCCGCAGTGCCAAGCCAGTCTTGGCCATCTCCAGCTGAACTGGGTTTCACGGAGAGCCTGGGACACGGCCACTCCTCACAGCCATCACCACTGCTGAATGCCACCTTCCTGCTGGGTTTCAGAGCAGTGACTGTCCCTGCTGGATAACTCCCTGGGAAAGCCTTCAAGTCACACTTGCACTTCTGAAAGGAGGCAATTTGAAAGCCTGACACTGATGGAATCTCATCTTCGCTTACCAGGAGGCTGTGCCTTGGCAGCAGTCACTCAAACCCAGAATCAGAAACACTTTCCTTCACAGGACAGAGCTCAGGGCACCAAGGAAAAAGCCCAATAATATACTGAAATCCCCAGCTTTGTACACAGAGGTTAGCTAAGGCACAAAGGGAAATCTGTAGCTTCATTCCTATTCCAAATTCCTTTAAGGCTACCTGTGCCATCACTCCTATTTGTAAATGGCTCCTTTTCAATGACAACACAATCCAGATTTGGAACTCAGTGCCCTCGATCCGGACACAGAGCTTGGGCAATCGTGACACCTCTGCCTCATTTTTGCAATAAAGGCTGCTAATGACACAGATCCTGCTCGGATTAAAAACAAAGGGGGACTGCAGGAGCTAGTCAGGAAGATCCACGCTAACAACTTTTCCAAAGCAGCCTTTATTTTTTAATGAGCACATCTGCATGCACAACCCCTGACAGCCCAGGCTGCTCGAGGTGCAGAGCAGGGGATGCAGAGTCGGGCATGCAAATATTTGTCTGTGCTGTGACAGCCCATGCAGCTGCCTGCAGACAGCTCAGGAATGCACACAAACCCCGGGTGCCTGTGTGGTTTTCTCCTTAGCGAGCTGCAGAGTGAGAGATTTTACATATTCTAAATGCCTGCACACAGCTGGCTGTGGCAGAGCCCTGCCAGGGCCCCGGTGACAGCTGAGCTGGCAGGGCTGCTGTGCTGCGCCCTGCCTGCCACTGCAACTGCAGGCAGAGGCCAGAACTCCAGGAGGAATTCTCAAGCCAGGATGGGAAGATAAGACATTTAAATGAACTAATCTGCAGGGAGTTGCACGGAGTTCACATGAGTCATCTGGGTGTGGATGTCAATGTCTGGCCAAGGCGATAAGTGGATCCCCCCACCTCCCACACACAGGGTGTTATTCAGACATCACCTGATCTTCCTGGTGACTGCAGAGCCTCCAGAACCGGGGCCTTTGTTCCTGGGAATCACGGGAGGCACCCTCAGCATCCTTCCCCATGCTCCAAGCGTGGAGCCAGCCCCTGTCTCTGCAGGATGGAGCAGACACATCCCCGCTCCAGCCAGCAGAGCTGTACAAACACCAGGAGCTGAACATCATCTCTGCTCCCAAGAGATGTTTCCCCACATCCACAGCACTGTCTGTGCCATTAAACTGATATTAAGGAGGTGGCTCAGGGATGCAGTGCCCAGGGCAGCTGCTCCATGCCAGCCGCTGAGATCCCTTTGCCATGTCCGGGCACCGCGAGGCTGCCAGGGCAGGGCCAGCAGGGCAGGGTGGCTCAGGGCAGCAGTGGGGTGTGCACAGCCCCAGCTTCCCCCACCCCACCCCTGCAGCCCCATTCCCTGAGCATCTCTGGCGATTCCCAGCACAGATTCCTGAGATACCCCGAGTCTGACATCATCTGAGGCAGCAGGCACACGCTCCCCTCCTGATGAAAGGGAATATTATCCCTGT
>NW_005054420.1:1170590-1175815 GCF_000277835.1 Geospiza fortis | reverse complement strand
TCCAGCCTCCAGCAGCAGCCTGGACCTGCAGCTACAAGCCCAGGGCAGCCTGGCCCTGCATGGGACTCAACCAAACCAGTCCAGATCCAGAGCCACCAACAGCCCCAGACTGGTGCCAGAACAGGGCTATGGGAGGGACAGGGACAGTGGCACAGCAGCACTGTCAGAACAGTTAACAGATTTTATTTTCCAGAATCCCAGACCAGTTTGGGTTAGAAGGGACCTTAAAGCTCATCTCTCTGGGCAGGGACACCTCCCCCTAGCCCAGGCTGCTCAGGTCAGATCACTGCTGGGCTTTTTTAATTTTGATTTTTTTGATCAGTCTTCAGTGCCCTAAACTCAACTCTACTTCCCAGTGTACCTGTTGACTTCTTTCCTCGTGATGTGTTTGAACTTAATGAGCTTCTGTCTGTGAAGAAATATAAAATTCACTAAGGAATTGTAGTTAATAATTGATTTTCAAGGCTACAATTTCTTTTAATGTGGGGCCAGGATCGTGAAGGGTGCAGGATGAATGCTATGGGCCAGATCCAGCTCTGCCATACCCAATACAGTGGGAATCCTCAAAGCTGCCTTTCTACACACATTATTTTTAGACAAGAAAGCATCAACATTCAAGATTGCTCTTAAAGGTGCCTGAATATTCACTAACTGCATAAATGAAATTGTCCAGGATTCTTTTGATACCAATGTGCTTAAAATATCCTTAAAGCACTGTACAAGCAGCACTGGAAGCACCTCACAAACTGACAGTGGATATAATTTAAGTGTCCTAAATTCTTTAATTTTTTTCTTTACTGTTCTGTAGTGTTGGAACAACCCACAAATACTAAATGGCAAAGGCAATTTTAAGAACTGTATTTTCCTAATTTTTTTTCTTTCATTTACCGAGGGGCAGAAATCCAAGAGTATTCTGAAGGCATTTTGATGGGAGTCAGAGCACAGGTGAAACGTTTGAGGTGTGTTCTGCCATCACAGGGGGACTTGGAGTACATGATGCTTCCTACCCCAGCTCCTAAAATTGGGTACGAGCAGCAGCTGAACGCGGGTCCCACGCACAGGCAGCCCGGGGAGGACGTGCCCCATCTCTGTCACTATCCAAGATGTTACAGTGCCACCTTCAGTCTGAAACACGGGAGGAAAATCCCTTTAAAAGGCAGCCATGCCCCAGGGAGGCTTCCCAGGAGAGGCTGGTGGCTGCTAAGGCAGCACCTCCACAGTGAATCTCTGCCTTGGCACTCATGGAGTTAATTTAATTTAAAGCTTTCCTTGGTCTCTCCCTCTGTATTAATGGGATTTTGCCCAGAGAGGTTGGGGGGTCCCCATCCCTGGCAGTGCCCAAGGCCAGCTTGGAGCACTGAGACAGTGGGAGGTGTCCCTGCCATGGCAGGGCTGGCACTGGGTGGGCTTTGAGCTCCCTCCCAACCCAAACCAATCTGGGATTCGGTGAGCACAGAAAGCTTGAGGAACAGATGAACCAGGCCCCACCCAAATTATCCCTAAAAACACCTTAAATGGGAAAAAAACCCACTTCTGGCTCCTCCAGCAGCATTTAAAACAGGTCTGGTAGAGAAACAGATTCATCATGTTTTACACCCAGATTTCAGGGCAGAAAAGGAAGTTCTAATGTTAAAGGACGCCGGGAAGAAATTGATTTTCAGAGTGAGCTTTGCCAAATGGCTCCTCAGGAATCCATGGACTGCAGAGTCAGGGCACAGCAGCCTGAGCCTGGGGCAGCATGGTGACAGACAGTGAGGTGAAATCCACATTTCCTACCAGTTCCACACTCCTGCAGTTACACCCCACATTCACCAGCCCTCACTGAGACCTGCTCTCAGATCTTCATTAAAAACTGGCTCGTGAAATGCAAACCCCAACTACAGACACACTCCAAACTCTACCTAGAGCACATGGTTACATAAAATTGCATCTGCATGAGACACTCTGGCTATGCATAATTTATCCCTACTCCCATGCACACACAGTAATTAGCCCTTGCTGACACTTAATGAATGGGAATTCTCATCAAAGTTCTCCAGTTTTTGTGCTTCATGCAAACATATTCAGTGACTAATTTTTCCTTCTTATCTAATCCAAGCCGTTCATCTGAAATAATGAATCGGTTGCCAACTGAAACTTTCTTTAAACTGGTTTTAACAACAACAAAAACACAGCACAAACTCATCTTTGAGAAGCAAAAGCACAACACAGAATTGTCTTTTAGAAGCAAAAGCCCTTCAGAAGTGCAGTGCTTCCCCCTGAAGTCATGCGTGCTGCGGGGGGATAAAGGAAGGGAGCAAAATAATCAGGCAGGCTGGAAAGCAGCAGCGATGCACTTGGTTATCTCACTGTGCTAATCCTCCATCAGGTGACTGCTCACAAGATTGCTTTAAGCCCTCATTACTGAGGGAGAGCTCCAGAAGTAGGACGGACGCTTTGGTGACCCCAAAAGAACACGTTTGACCTGGGAGAGGGCTCGGGGGGATTGGCAGAGCCACCCCAGGGAGCTGGAACCTCCCAGCAGATGTGCAGGGAGGGGAGGCAGCAAAGTGCTCTGCTCTAAAGAAATTACACCGAAATTCCATAAATCAAACAGCTTTTGCTCCCCAGCCAGAAGACACAAATTAGTGACTGGGCTTCGGATGTAATTCCAGGAGCTCTGAACCTGCAGCTTGGCAGAGATGAGGCTTTTAATTCTCTCATTAAAAGCCCTTCCAATTGAGTAGACATTAATTGTAGATTTTCACAATAATAAGCTCAAATCATATGACAACAAATCCTACAAGTCAGTTGGAGATATTTATACCAGGACAGGTTATAACCTGTTGGTTGTGCTTCAGATACTTCCACCAGCTTGAAAAGACTCCCCCTAAATGTGAATTTGAGGTAGAACAGCTTCTCTTCCCCTGATCCAAGCCATGGGGAGTAGCTGGCTGTCACCACTCACTGTCACCTTCTCCAGCACACACACAGAGTGCTCTGGAGGCTGGGAAGTCACAGGTACATTTACAAAATAAATTCAATACAATACACAGCACTGTACCCAATATTCCACTGGATTGGTCTAATCTAGGGGGAAAAAAAAGCAAAACTCCAAACTCACCTTGATCATTTCTGCCACGTAACTCTCTGGTCCTGTGTATTCTGTGGAATCTTTGACTTTCACTAGGACAATAAAGCACAAATAGTGCCACATGTTGTGCTCTTCCTTAATGTGCTCTTCAAAGGTCACTGTCTTGTTGTCAAACTTATCTCTCTCCAAACCTGTGAGAGGACACAGGGAGAAGCCTGAGTGTTTGCCAGCTGGGGACCAGGCAAATCAGCTCTAGGACAAAGCTGGCTTCTAAAGTCTGCTGCACTTCTGCAAGTCACTGTCATTCTGGAATGGACACTGAATATCAGGATAAAATGTGACAAACACCCAGGGAGAGAAGGAAAGAGAGGAGGAAGGAGGAAAAGGAGAAAGGAGAAGAGAAAGAAGAGAAAAGAGAAGAGAAAGGAGAAAGAAGAGAAAGGAGAAAGAAGAAGATGATAAAGGAGAGGAAAAAAGATCAGACAAGAAAGAGAAGAAAGAGGAAGAGAAGGAAGAGAGAGTAAAGTGTAACAAGTACTGCTTATATTTATTATACATAACAGAAAAAATTGGTTAAAAAAGGCAACAACCCTGTAGCAAGCAGTTAGTTGGATTTCATAACACATCTCCTATTTTTGGGCAAACTGATAGCACAAGCAACGTTTGCTTTGCAGCAAATTTCCAAAGGTTAGCCCGTCAGGCTGCGTGTTATGCAACATGGCAGGACCATGTCAGTCAACCACAGCACCTCCACTCCCAACCTCCTGGCGGGAAAGGCTTCCACAGGCACGCTTGGAAAAAACGACTGCTCATAAAAATCCCTCCTGTTCCCATAGGAAACTGTTCTTCGAGGCAGAGGGGAAGCAAGAACTGAAGTCTTGAGGAGAAATGGCATCCTGAGCATTCCCCATCTGCTCCTGCTGCCAAGCTGCAGTGCACGTGGTACCCAGGAACACGAACTGGCTGAGGAATGCAAGGAGGAACAGCCAGCAATTCAAGGCTTTTTTCCTCTGAGCTTGCAGCTCTCCCTGGCTTACCCAGAGTAACCCCTTCTTGTTAAGTGTGTCTCCACACTTACCACAAATAAAGCAAGTTGTTTTTAAAATTTCTTCTTTCTTCTGTTTTTCACTCCTTAAATCAGCAAAGGTGTCAATGATCACCCCAAAAATCAGGTTCAGGACAATGATGATGACCATGAAGAAGAACAACAGGTCATAGATCACTCTAGCAGCAAAGAGAGGTTCCTGCAAGATACATTTTGGAATTATTAACAGCCCAATTAGGTACATCTCACCCTTAATACCACCCTGCCCCACACCCCTTTGCCTGAGATTCTCCCCTGCTGATGCTCTCCAAGGGGAACTCACAATTCAAAGCATTAAATGAAACCAAAATGCAAAAATCACTGAAAGAAAAGCCAATTTAGTCAGCTGCCAGTGTGGGATCTCTGCAGAGCTGCTCTTCCTGTGTCCAAGATTTTGGACTTCTCTCACAAGAGAAAAAACTCTTCTGTCACACACTGAAATTTGTTCTCACCCCTCCCTGAAGCCCTTTCCAAATTATATCCTTATATTAATCTGCAGTATATGAACAGAGGATCAGTGTGGACCATTAAGTTTTTAATTGGAATTTAATATCATTAATTGCATTTAATAGCCATGTAAGCTGGACTTTTCAGTGCACTTCCACATTTATTGCAGGCCTGAATATCCAAAATATCCAACCCTCATTTTCACAATCATCCTGCCAGTTAAGTGCCAAACTTATTATTAAGAATTAAGTAACTTTGAAGGCTAAGTTTTAGGAAAAAAACTTTGAAATATCAGGTAAAACAAAAAAGCAGTGCCCCAGGTGTGGCTTTGGGAGTGACAGCCTGAGCCTCAGATCACAGAACCAGCACAGAATGGTAGAATGGGTGGGAAGGGACCTTAAATCCCATCCAGGGACACCTCCCACTGTCCCAGGTGCTCCAACCCCAGTGTCCAGCCTGGCCTTGGGCACTGCCAGGGATCCAGGGGCAGCCCCAGCTGCTCTGGGCACCTGTGCCAGGGCTGCCCACCCTCACAGGGAAGAATTTCTTCCTAACTGATGGACACAAAAGCTTAAACAGCAGTCAGAGGGGGAGCCAGAGGGGTGTTATGGAAAATTCCTG
>NW_005054420.1:1132447-1170560 GCF_000277835.1 Geospiza fortis | reverse complement strand
CCTCCTCATCCTTCCTCCCCCACACTCCCACCAGCCCAGCCTGGTCCCTGGCCTCTCCTCCCTCCCATCTGACACACCACCTCTCCCTAGGGATGCTCCCACCAAAGCTGGTGCCCCCGGCATCCAGCAAACACCACAGCATTCCCTGAGCCACCTGAGGCTCCTCCCTCACTGATCTGTGCTCATCTCCTCCCTCCAGCTCACACTGCTGGCTCCCCCACTGCTGCTCTCTGGGCATCCCAGAAGTGGTGAGAGCCTGGGAGGGGTGGCTGGAGCTCAGTGTGACCCCAGGGATGTGCCCCAGGGATGTCCCCCCAGGGGTGTCCCCCCAGGGATGTCCCCCAGATGTGCCCCAGGGATGTCCCACAGGGATGTGCCCCAGAGGTGTCCCCCAGGGATGTCCCACAGGGATGTGCCCCAGAGGTGTCCCCCAGGGATGTCCCACAGGGATGTGCCCCAGAGGTGTCCCCCAGGGATGTCCCACAGGGATGTGCCCCAGAGGTGTCCCCCAGGGATGTCCCACAGGGATGTGCCCCAGAGGTGTCCCCCAGGGATGTCCCACAGGGATGTGCCCCAGAGGTGTCCCCCAGGGATGTCCCACAGGGATGTGCCCCAGAGGTGTCCCCCAGGGATGTCCCACAGGGATGTGCCCCAGAGGTGTCCCCCAGGGATGTCCCACAGGGATGTGCCCCAGAGGTGTCCCCCAGGGATGTCCCACAGGGATGTCCCCCCAGGGATGTCCCCCAGAGGTGTCCCCCAGAGGTGTCCCCCAGGGATGTCCCTCAAGGATGTCCCCCAGGGATGTGCCCCAGGGATGTGCCCCAGGGATGTCCCCCAGGGATGTGCCCCAGGGACGTCCCTCAGGGATGTTCCCCCAGGCGCAGCGTGTCCCTCTGTGGTTCGGAGCAGCGCACACACGCTCTCCCGGCAGAGCAGATGCCAGCCCTGCTCAGTAGCACTCCTCCACCCCCGGCCCTGGTAATTTACCTCTTTGGAAGGTTTCCTGAGCACATCACCTACTCCACCCCCGCTCCTGAGCCCGTGACTCAGAACAGTAACAATGCACATCAGCAGCGTCTCGCACGTATGCTCCTTGTTCTCTTCCTCCAGCTCCTCAGTGAGCAGCTCTGGGAACACAGCAAGCAAAGACACGTTTCACAGCCAAGATTAGCTCTAAATCCTCCTCTCCATTCTTTGCTGGGTATGCTCTCTCCCCCCTCACACTGCCAGCCTGTGCTGCAAATCCCTGTAGGTTCATTCCCCAGATAATCACAGAACAGTGTGGGTTGGAGGGACCTCTGCACATCTCCCACCCAGCCCCTGCCCAGCAGGGCCACCTGGAGCAGTGACACAGAACATCCAGCTGGGGCTGGGGTGTCTCCAGAGAGGGAAACTCCACAATTCCCTGGGCAGCTGCTCCAGGGCTCTGCTCCCTCCATGGAGAGAAGCTCTTCCTCATGCAGAGGCAGAACCTGTTTTAGTTTATGGCCACTGCTCCTTGTCCTGTCACTGGGAACCACTGGGAAGGGTCTGAAACCATTCTCTGACACCCCCTGGGGACATTGTATGGATTGATGGGATCCACTCTCTGTCTTCTTTTGACTAAACAGGCCCTAAATAGCCCACAAGGGAGATGCTCCAGACCCCTCCTCATCCCATAACCCCCCTGGACCCTCTCCAGATCCCCCCAGGAGCAGATCTCCTCCCTGCCCTCCTCTCCCCACCACCAGTTTTCTTTTGTGCCTGAACTGCTGCCTGTGACTCGGTGAAATCTCTCTCCATCCCTGCTCTCATGCACAGCTCAGCTCAGCAGATGCCTGTTTATACAGAACCCGAGCTTTTTGACAGCTCAGAGGACAAAGTGTTGCCTCTTCCACTCTCCCCTGGTGCCTGACAGATTGCACAGCCTTTGGGCTGCACTCAAAATGGCAACTTCCACTCGGAGCTTTCAAATGGCTAAAAGATCACTGCTTGTGGAAACAGCATTCTGCCAGAAAAGCAACACACCTCTTCTGACCTTCTCTTCGCTCAGCTCGAGGCTCCAACTTCACTGCTTCACTTGCAGAGCTGCTAAAATCCACTCCCTAACCCCACACACTCGCCTGTACCCATTAAACATCTCACAGAAACACCCATGAGCAGATCCCACCTTCCCACAGGCAGCCCTGGAGGGGCCCCAGGCCCTGCAAAACCCTGAAATAACCAAAACCTGAGAGCAGTGGCCAAGTATGGGGCACCAGGAACATCCCTGAGCGCACAGGACCCCGGCACTACGCTGATTATTTGTGATACAAAAACATCCCTGAGTGTTCCTTCCTGCAGCCAGCGAGAAGGAGCTGAGAGAAGCAGCTTTTCCTGCAGCAAGGCTGAATTTTACTGTCTCAGAGAGGACCCCTGAGCCAAGCAGAGCCTCTCCTCCTGTGAGCAGGGGCTGGTGGCCAACCTTGACCTTTGGTGGCCATGCAAGAGCCACCCTTCCCAGAGAAACTGGGATGTTCTGTCTGCCCCTCCCAGCCAGCACCGTAAATCTCCCACATGGAAATTACATTTTCTAGAAATAAAACTGAAATATTTCAATACCCAGGTAATATCTCACTTTCTTGATCTCCAAAGCCCCCAAACCTATCCTTGTCTACTTAATCCATCGAGCACTTCCTGCCACGATATTAAAAGAGTTTCCTTAGTTTGAGACAGAACAATGCTGCCAATAAACCATATTTCACAGGGCATTATCTTCTGAGATCACATTTAATAGCCTCATGTTTTAAAATAATAAACTTTGCAAAGAGGCAAACTGCCTCTCTTCCTTCTGCAATTGATGCAGAAAATTAAAGAGTATGGCAGTGTTTTATGAAGTCTGGTTTAGTTGCAAGTTTCTCTGCTTTAGTCACTTCATGTAACAAATGTTATTTATGCTGCTGGCCTAAATTAATCCTATCTCAAGTTAATCTCGTGATAGCTTTGTTCTCAAATTTATTGCATAGGGTTTTCTAAAGAAGTCATTTTAATCGAAGGGTGATTAAGTAAAGAAAGAGTGCAAACTCAGGGTGTGAGGCAGGAATCCCAGAGAGGTACTCACGGTCCGAGGGGATGATGGAGGAGCAGTTTTCACTGCTCCCTGCCTTGCACACATCTGAGTAGAGGAACTCTCCAGTCATGGTCTCACCGGGCTCTGTGCGATCTGAAACCACAAAATGCTGCATCAAAGGATGCTCCAACACCTTGCAAGGTGACTCCTCAGGTACTGGGGCTCCCCATCACACCCAGTGTGCAATTACAAGGCATTTAGAGCAGTATCTTACACTAGAGCTTAGAAGGGCACAGTTACTTCCTGATTTACACATTCCATGGTTTTTAATTCAACCACAAAACCTTTTTTATTTCCCAGAATCCCAGATTCACTGAGGTTGGAAAAGACCTCCAGGATTCTTCATTTAGTGGCTGATGCCCCAGCCCAGAGCACCGAGTGCCACATCCAGGCCTTCCTTGGGCACCTCCAGGGATGGGCACTCCAAACCTCCCTGGGCAGCCCCTTCCAAGGCCTGACCACCCTTTCCATGGAGAAAGTCCTGCTGCTGTCCCACCTGGGCACCCCTGGCACAGCTGGAGCTCATTCCCCTTGTCCCATCCATGCCCTGGGGAACAAGAGCCAACACAACCCAGGGGAAGGAGCAGCTGGCACTGACCTGGCAGCAGGGTCTCGTTGGGCAGCTTGTCCACTTCCAGGATGAAGTCATCCTTGAAGAAGAGGTAGCCCACGATGGAGAAGAGGTAGACCAGGATGAGGGCGAGCACGGCCGTCAGGATGATGGAGCGCCCGTTGCGCGTCACGCTCTTGATGACGTTGAGCAGCGTCTCCTCCCGGTACACCAGGTCAAAGAGCTGGGGACAGCCAAAGGCAGCACATGGGGCACCGTGCCCTGGCCCAAGCACTGGCAGCAGGAGGAACTGAGGCAGCTGTGCCCTCCCCTGCAGCAGCCTGGCCAGCAGCCCATGCTGCGGGCAGGTGTTCCTGCCTCGGTGCTAGACACACACCAAGCTGCCAGCACAGACTGCTGCCTGGCTTCGATTTATAGTATTATCTACCCCCCCACAGCCTCCAAACAGCTCACTGCAAATTGCAATTTGCTGTTTTCTTTAAATCTTCATTTATTGAGCATTTCATTAAATAAGCAATACTTTTCGCCCAAAATCTGTGTTTAGATTTCTCTGCTGATGTTTCCTTCATTTTTCACTGAGTCTGGGACAACCCACAGCAGAGCCCAGGCAGGTTGTGGCTATGCTGGTGGATCACAGGACAGGTATTTGTTGAACTGGACCTCCACGAACACAGCAAATAACCAGCTCAGGTACCAGAGGATGTGGCAAACACCAACCAAAGCCACAGAAATAGCCTGTTCTGAATGGAATTCAGCTTTGCTTCAACACTGACGCATCTTCTCCACCACCACTAGATCCCCTCCTTCAGTGTTATTCTAGAAGCACCGTGCTGTGCAAGGTGAATCCCACCCCAGACAGAGGGAATGTGTGCCAGGATCCGTGTCCATCTGTGAGGGCTGGAGCCTGGACACAGCCATGGAGACACTCCAGAGTCATCCAGCTGCTCAGAAAGCACAGACACTGTGCTACATTATTGATAATAACACAGCAAAGCATCACAGCCCATCTCATTCTGCCCCATGGCAGGGACACCTCCCACTGGTCCAGGCTGTTCCCAGCCCCAGCCTGGCCTTGGGCACTGCCAGGGATCCAGGGGCAGCCCCAGCTGCTCTGGGCATCTGTGCCAGGGCCTCAGAACCCTCCCAGGGAAGGATTTCTCCCCCATATCTCATCTAAACCTCTCCTCTTTTAGTTTAAATCCATCCCCCCATGTCCTCTCCCTATCCAGCCGTGCAAGAAGTCACACATCAGCAGAGGGGATGTGGCAGGAGTCCTGCTGTCTCCCTAGGTAACTTCTCCTAAAGAAAACCTTCAGTCTGTGGCTCTTCCCAGTGTCTGTTCAACAGTTTCCCAGGAGAAAAGCAGAAATTTTCCAGGATATGCCCAAGATGGGACTTCACAAACAGAACCGATGCTCCGAGGGCCAAGCAAGCACCCACCAAGAGGCTGTAAAAGAACTCGTGCACGAAGAGCCCCAGGGCACAGATCAGCAGGTACAGCAGGTGATAGAGGAACTCCACGTCCATGATCATGGCCTTGTACCCTCGCGTGAAGGTTCCGCAGTTACCCACAAAACTCATCAGGAAAATGATCTTATTACAAACCTAAGGGAAGAGCAACTATAAATTAGTTACAGTATCAGGGAAAACAGACTGTTTTTCAAGCTGAAGGTAACTAGGCACTTTCCTTTCCAATGCCTGAGCACCTTTCCATGAAAAAATTCCTGCCGGTGTCCAACCTAAGACTGCCCAGCCCAGCCTGAGGCTGTTCCCTCTCCTGTCCCTGTTCCCTGGAGCAGAACCTGACTCCCCTGGCTGTCCCCTCCCAGCAGGAGCTGTGCAGAGCCACAAGGTCCCCCCTGAGCTCCTTTTCTCCAGGCTGAGCCCCTTCCCAGCTCCCCCCCATCAGACTCACAACGCATCATTTCGTGAGCCTCACACCACCCCATAAACACTGAGGCACTTTGGGTGAATAACCTCATGCTTCAGGTCACAGACTCCTCCCCATGCCTGTCTGAAGCTGGAGCTGTTCCTACACTGAGCAAAACCTCAGAGCTCTGTCTGCAGCCTGGGGAACCAGGATTAAATGAACAACTCAGAGCCCTCGTGTGAGGAGCAGCCCAAGGAGGCATTACCCCTCCCAGCAGTCCCACCTCCATGTCCCAGGCTATTTCTGCTCCACGTCTGCATGAGCAGGTAAGGAACCCTGACATCAGGGGCAGAGGAGGTCAGAGAGGCCCCCTGGGCGCTTACATTGAAGGCTCCCAGCAGGAAGAGGGTGGGCTGCAGCCCCACGGAGAAGATGAGGCGCAGGATGGTGGAGGCGATCAGGGCGCGGATGCCGTGGGGCTTGGGCAGGGCGATGACGATGGCCAGGGAGATGAGCATGGCTGTCCACAGCAGCCCAGACAGGTGGGGCTCCAGCGTGCCTGGGCAGAGGCAGAACAGACCATTGCTGCACAGCCAAGCCCAGCAGAGCACTGCCCTGGGTCCTGCCTTGGTGGGCATCACCCACCCGTTCAGCAGCACCCCAGCCCTGAGCCTGCAGCAGCTTTAATTACAAACTCGTTACTCAATCCTCATGCAGGCAATAAGTGCTATAGGATCTCCATTGTGGTGCTCACACCTGAGTGCTGAGGGCCCTCTGCAGCCCCTTTTGCTGTGCAGAGGCAGTGCCTGGGCAGGTGAGGACACTCCCTGACACTCCCCTCCCCTGCTGATGTGCTTCTGGTCAGACCCTCACACCCATTTTTGGCATCTTTTGCTATTTCTGGGTCTGTTTAGACTGTCCCCTGAGACTGGCTGCTTACACAACACCGAGCCCGTGTAGCTAAAAATACACTTCCCTGAAAGAGCCATAAAAAAGATCCAGCCCCAAACACCATTTACCCAGGTTTATGCAGAATGTCACACACCTCTTCCTCAAAACAGACTTAAAAAACTTGTGCCTTCAAGCAACTGGTTCCTCAACAGATAAGAAAGCAAGATCCCCCAAATTTCACAGCGCTCTGCAGCCCTTCTGCAAGCTCATCCTCACAGAACCTGTGTCTGACTGGCAGGATCCTCACCCAGGGCTTTTCCCCCCTGCTCCCAAATTCAGGCAGCTTAGGAAATATTACTCTCATCTGACGACCACGAGCAGCCATTTAATCTTGTTCCAAATCACTGCAGATTAATAAAGACAGCAGAGGATGGATGGAAATTAAAAGTTAATAAGCGTAAAGTTGAGCAGCTGTTTTGGCTGCCTGGGGGGAGTTTGGGCTCCTGAGCTGTCACACAGCACGAGGTGCAGAGCTGGGAATGGAGTCACTGGGTGGGAACAAGCACCACCATGGGGAGGGACAGAGGAAATGTGCAGCAGCTTATTTAGGAACGACTTATCTAAAATCTAAATAAGATTTATTGGGAATATATTTGCTTTCAGGAATTGCAGCAGCTTCCAGCAGGCGTGAAGAAACAGCTGGAGTGAGTGAGGCTCTCAGGGGCTCCCTGGAACACCCAGGCTGCCCAGCAGCACGAGGAGGGCAGTGCCAGGACCTCTGGGACCCAGCTGTGCCACCTCGGGGCAGAGCAGGGCCACAGGCTCCCCTCTCCTTCCCAGGGACAGAGGCTGGGAGCAGTGTCCTTGTCCTGGCACATGGAGCTAAGGGTGGTCACTGCTCCACTGCTGCAGCCACCCTGACCCCAGAGCCTCGCTGGGACCACGGGCACTCCCTGCACAGCCACAGGCAGGAGGAACATGCAGCCAGCAGGGAGTTCTGCCTGTCTCTGGAACTCTCACCATTCCAGCACCCAATTCCAGGCATCCAGTTTTGTTTCTGCTCCTCAAGTCAGAAGTTTTACAGCTTCTGCTACTGTCAGATGCTCATCAGCTGCTCAGTTCACCGTGTCTGAGCAATTCGAGACACTGACAACTTCCCCCAAACAGTCTGTTTGGAAGAGACTTTTTTTTAAGCTAAATATAAGATACACATGTATTTATTTATTTTACATTTTGGATTCTAACTAAGAAAGGAAGAGGTTTTATCAAAACGTTACCTGATAAATAAAGAATTTCAAATATGTAGGGTAGGGCACCTTCAAAATGCCAAACAATCCCCCCCCACAGCCTTGCAGTTTGTAATCTCATTTAACCAGCAGCCTTCCTGGCAGCCATCAATTCAGAGCTTTTAACTTGGGATCTTTGCAACCTGAGACAGGAATTCAGTTGCTCTTTGGGCTTGTTAGACCCTTCCAGCCAGGATCTGGGCTGTCCCCACCCTGGGTGTGACACTGAGGAGCAGCAGCTGCAGCCACAGCCTGGTGGTCCTGATGGCAGAAGGTAAAACTGTTCTGGAATTTGCTCTAAAACATCCCTGTAAGAGGCTTTTCCAGGATGCAAACCCCCTAGACACAAGGGAAAAGCTCCTGAGCAGACACTCCCATCACTCCGCAAGCGATGCAGGTGACGCTGCTGAGAACACCCCTGCGGATTTCCCAATGCAGGACCCGGCCCTGCCCTGGCAGGGTGCAGCTCTGGCAGAGGCTGGATCTGCTCAGTGTCACTGAGCTGGCTCTGAGAGCCACCAGGGCCCTGGCACTGTGCAATGCCACGGTGCCAGCCCAGGACTGGGGGCAGGAATGTGCTCCCTGTGGGAATGCTCTGCTCCCCACACCCTGGGGCAGGCGAGGCTGAAGGGGCTCCTCTCCCTCATCCTCCTGCTGGCCACTGCTCCCCCTGGCAAGGCAGGACAATGTCACCCACCCCCAGCACTCACAGCCCTCCTGCAGCACCAGGAAAAGTCTGTGGAAAGTGCCATTAATAAACTGCACGCTCAAGGAAAACAACACATTCACCATTTCACCTATTTTTAGCTCAATCCTTAATTACAGGACTTTAAACTGAAGTAGAACAGTCAAGCAATTAAAGGAGGATGTTTGTCTCAGGTAATTTTTTTCCTCTAGGAAAAAGCATGGCTCTACATTTTCCTTAAAAAATGTCTCAAGAAAGACAAAGAGAACAGCAGAGTTTAAAACAAGGCAATGTAAAAAGCCAAATTCTGTTCTCCTACCCCCACTGATGTAGTGCACAGACACGAGTGGGGAGAGCAGAATTTGGCTCACTACACCTCATTTGTTCACATGGTTTTTTTAGGTTAAATATCAGTACCTCCTCGAATTCCCTTGAATGGGTAGAAAAATGCCACGAGCAGGTTCATGAGGACAGCCAGGTTGAAGGAAATGCTGCTCCAGAAGGACATGTTCCGAGCACACCAGTACAGGAAAGGCTGAGCTGAAAGAGAGAAAATCATTTCTTTCTAATGGAGGGTTTAATAAAAAGAAGAGGTCTCTATATAAAAAATATATCACCACCCAAACAAGTTTGTTTTCAAGTTTGCCCAAAAGCACAGCATCAAAAGTAATAATATTCATGGCTAATTCTGAAGTTTTTTAAATTATCCTTCATCTTGGGAGCCCTTCAAGTTTCCTAGATGGTGTTTTAAGGCAAAGGATCCCTGTTTCCAACATGGTTTAGCAGCAGCAAGAGAACAAGGTGAGGAACTGCAGAGATCAAGCACTTGAGGTCTCCCCTAATAACATACTCTGCACTCAGAGTCACAGCAAGAACAATTTGGAGGAGGAAAATGAGCTCCAGCCCCATCCCTCTGTGTTCTGCTGCTGCCAGCAGCTCACCTGCACCAGGCAGTGCCATCTACAAACTCATTTTCTGCTGAGAACAGCCCAAAATAGCCCCAGAATAATCAGGGGGTGAAGCTCCCTGGCCCTCCCTCTGCCCCAGGGGCAAAGGACTCAGCACATCTGCCCAGAGCTCAATGTACAACCAACAGCACATTCAAATCCTTAATGTTACCCAGGAATACTTCTCAAAAAGACTCCTTATTTTAATAATCCCTGCAGCCAGAACCAAGAGGCAGAAAGCAGAAAGATTCCTTTGCTGAAGTGGTCATGAACCCAACAAAGCTGCCTTGCAGTAATTCCCTCTGCATCCAGGCAAAATCCCCCTGATTTTGGCTCCTGCGGGTTTACTGCACAGCAAACTGAGTCCTCCTGAAATCTAGAGTAGGGAAAAAAATCCATTAAAAATGCTCTCAAAGGGAAAGGACTGTTTTGCCCTGGTGGAAGGAGGCAGCTGGTTTAGATATCAGAGAGCAAAGAAAAAGCTCTCAGTAAAATTTAGGAACAAGCTGAAAATGCAGACTTTGGGCTGAGTGATAATTTATAACATGCAGGAGAGTTCTGAGCCTTGCAGGAGCCACCACCTCTCTCCAGAAAATGCCCTCCTCTAACACCCCCAGCTAACAAAGGGGTAAAGAATTCCACAGTATCTCCATGTTCTCAATTTCCTTTTAACTGGAAGAATGTGTAACCAGGTTTAATGAATTTATATGGGATTATATAAGGGTGATTATAAAGATCCAGGTTTAACTTTTTTGGTGATGGACACTGACTCTGTGTCTGTGTAGTGCTTCTGCCTGGCTTTGGCAGCTCATTTCCATTCTTAATTAGCAATTAAGAGACTTCTGGTGCTCAGATTATGGGCCAGCACATGAGCTGAAGGGAGAAGTACATGGATCTTTATTTTAGAAGTCTTTTTGAGGGTTGAACAGACTCTAACTGGCATCATGTGAGCACACACAGCACTGCCAGAGGTCACAGCTCCAGCACAAACTACTGAAAATGTGAGAAACAACTCTACAGATGCAAAAAATCAGAGGACAGGCAAGGCCTAGATATTAGAGACAGAATAAATGATCCCAGTTTCTCAAAGGAAACAAAAAAAAGAAATATTCTCCAGTTCTGCAGGTGGATCTTGGCGAATCTGTGGCCAGCTGTTAATGATGGATGCCTTCACAGCTTGCTTGGAGACAGCCTCGAAGACAAAGTGACTCAAACAACAAAATCTAACAGAATATATGGATGCTGCTGAAGCTGCAATTTGTTTAGGATGTCACACACCCGGGTTTCTTGCAGAGCTGTCAGATTTTTGGAAGCAGTCCCACATCTGTCCCCAGAGGGGGTTCCAGAGCAGTCCTGCTCTTGCACTAGAGCTGGAGGGAGCAGCTATCAGTGCTCTCAGACGGAGGGGCTGAGCCCAGCAGGCAGGAGCTGCCTTATCTCACATCTCCCAGGGTCCCTGCTGGTCAGTTCCCAGCACTGCCCACTGAGCCTCAGCTGCAGCATTCAGCCTTCAGCTGAACAAGAACAGAAATATTCAGCAAATGAACTAAAACATTTACTGGGGGACGTGGTGGCACTCTGTGAATTAAAATGTAATTCTGAGGGATTTCCCAGCTGCCAGTGGGAACATCAGAGGGAAAATCAGTGCTTGGAAGCAGCCGTGTTCAGACATTTTAGCATCACAGGGATGGAAGGGACTTATCAACCTGTCAGTCAGTCTACTTGCCAAAAAAGGATGAATTCTACTTTACAATTACTCAGAAATCCATCTTTAACTTGTTCTTGAACATCTCCATCCCTAGAGAAGCCGTAAGTCCACAGAATCTTTACAGCTGGAAAGGACCTTGACAATCACCAAGTCCAAGCTTGCTGCATTCCCCAGCCTTACTCCCCCCTGCATCCAGCACAGGCCACTGCTCTCCTCAGCTGGGTCCTCCCTGAATCCTGAATTTGTTTTTACAAACAAGTTGTGCGTTTGCTGGTAGATAAAACTAGTACTGGGAGATCAAAGAAATAATGGGAAGGATTTTACTGATTGATGAATGGAAAAAGATATTTGCTTTGACAAATAAACTTTAGGTTTGCTGATAAACGAAATTAGACATTGAAAGATGAAAGAAACAATGGGGAAGAATAAATCTTACAGAATTTAAGAGTTTAAAATTAAAAGGGAGGGTGATATTAGACATTAGAGGGAAATTTTCAGTATCAGGTGTATTGGGGAGTTTGTATTTTTTAAAGTATTTTAGTTAATGGGGAAAGAGAGAAGGGAAACGCAGCCAGGAAATTAGGATAAGAAGGAGGCTGTGTCTTCCAAAAACTGGAGAGATTTCAGGGGAATGTTTTATGGCTTCTCCCTTTATTGGAACCAAACCTCACGCTCCGCCCCACGTGGAGCAGCACTGACCCACCTCGCAGTTTCTTCTGCCAGTTCATCTCGTTGAAGAGGTCCTCAGACTTGAGGAAGAAGTCATTGATCTTGCTGCCCTGCTCGTCCCTCTCCGTGGTGTAGTAGATGCGCAGCTTGGACTCCTTGGTGAGGAACTCGCAGATGCTGGGCACGGGGAACACGATCTGCTCCATGGTGCGGTCCGACCTGACAATCTGCACAGCAGCCTCGTCAGCCCTTCGAAATGCTCTTATTTCTTGGTTTCCTGCCTGTTTTGCTCCCCCTTTCAAACCAGCAGATGCATTTCCAAGGAACAGCAGCTTGACACAGATTGCATTTAATTTACCTTTCAGAGCAGGTCTACATTTAGTTCCAGAATTGTAATTGCTATGCTGTGGTCTTATCCTGGCAGTACTGGTCTTAGCTGGGGTTTCCAAGGGGCCCAGAGAATCCCACATCAAAGCTGGGATGGAGTTCAGAGCGACGTGGTCGCCCAATTCAAGAAAGTTGCCAAATTTGAGCCATGGGCAAATACAAGGAATAACAGTTATATCTGTATTGCTTACTACAGAATTTTAGGAAGTCACAGAACCACGGACTGGTTTGGGTTGGAAGGACCTTAAAGCCCATCCAGTGCCACCCCTGCCATGGGCAAGGACATCTTCCAGCATCCCAGGCTGCTCCAAGCCCTGTCCAACCTGGCCTGGGACACTCCCAGGGATAGGGCAGCCACAGCTCCTGCAGGAAATCTCCATATCTGTGAACATTTTACTTGTATAAAGCTCTTAGATGGCACACGAGGCCAAACTGTCATTTGAATCCAGAAAGAGTGGCAAAAAGCTATCACAAACTTTCTGGATTCAGCAACAGCACCGGCCAAAATGTAACAGAAGCGAAGCCACACTTGCTGCTGCCAAGAGAGCTCTGCTCAGCTCCATCCCCGAGCCCACACATGACAGCTCAGGAATAGCTCCCCCCGCCACTGCCAGGGAATTAAATAAATAACTCTTCCTGCATGTTCTGCAGCAGAGACAAGAGTCCACAGACAGGCAGGCAGAGCCTGGCAGCACCATGAACAATGCCCTGGGGCTGCCCTCAGCCCTGGGCTTCCCTACCTCGATCTGTGCCGTGTGCTTGGCGTAGAACTCCAGCGCCTCGTCCCCCTCGATCTGACCCCCTGGCTTCAGCATGTTCTGCAGCTCTTTGTTGTGACGAGCCAACTAAAATAAAGGAATGCACAGGGAGTGGGAGACACCAGATGTCTCTCTGTGATATTAAATTTCTGATTTTTGGCATAAAAAAAGAAATAGTACGCAGTCAGCTGCTAGGAAAGGGCAAAGTTGACAGAAGGCTTGTTCTGTTCCAACCAGACACCCTGCAGCTCTATTTTGGGAGCAAGTCAGAATGATTCAAATATGTATTTCTTTAATGCCAGTGTTGTACTCCTCTTTTCCCCATCCTCTCCCACCCTTTGCCTGGAATCTTTCTGATCACACAGAAACTCACATTCGCTCTGTCCTTCTACACCACCCCAACCCAAAGGTGTGCTCAGCACCCAAAGATCCAGGCAGGGACAAAGAGAAAATCTGCATCAACTGAGCAGCAGATGTACAGAGCACTGCTCCAAAAATGCTGCTGGATGCTCCAAATTCATCCTGCAGCACAGTGAGGGTCTGTCTGCTCAGATGCTGGAGGAACAAGAAGTCTCTAATGCAGTGAGAGATGTACCACCAATATATTAAGTAGATTTAGATACAGCTTTCTCCTCTTTGGTTTTTTGCCTTTCAAACACACATTGTATCAATACAATGACTCTGCTTGGCTCCAGTAGAGAGAGAATGTAGCAAGGACCAAGATTTCTGATTACACTTTAATTGATCTGTGAGTAGAATCTCTTTGGGAGTATAAAGTAACCTTTGATACAGCTGAAAAATAATACACTGCTGCTCAGTGCTGCCAAGAATTGAGCCACGTGTCCTCAGGAACTCGGTCCAGAGCCTGCCTGCTTCCCACGACAAAAGAAAATTCCCAAAATTTTCTTGTATTATACTATTTTTGTTTCTGATTAAAATTAGGATTTGCTCTGATAACAGGAGAATGCGCAGTGAGTCTGCCTCAGTGATGAGCCATGAAAACAGTTCCAGGGAAATCAGACTCTGGCTTTCCCCAGTTTGGGACTCATGGTGGAACTCTACCTGATGAGCCAGGATATAAATGTTGTGTCCCACGTTCCTCGGAGATGCAGCGACGTCCTCCCCGTTCTCTCCATCCTCAAACTCCACCTCTCCCTGCAGATAAGCCTTCTTGATCACTTCCACCTGGAGAAGGAGACAGGTAAGGAGGGGAGGCTCAGGGAAAGGGCGGAAGCTGCTGAGGGCAGCACTCCCACGGATGGGAATGGAGCAGAGCAGGGACACTCAAAGGGAGCTCAGGGGGTTTCTCAGCAGCCAGGATAAACTGAACTCAGCTTCAGCTCAGCTCACTGGCTCAGCAAACTGAACCTCACATTTCCCTGAAGGTAACGTGTTCCAGGCCACTCTCTCTGCGCCTGCATCACGTTCTGAGCTCCAACACAGCCCCAAGCACTGGGATGAGTCAATGGTGCTTGGGCTGTGCTTTGGATCTCCTGCTTGTGTTTCACCAGCTCACACATGAACCAGCCCCAAAGCCCTGCCAGGGCTCACTGGACAGCTCTGGGGCCACAAGGGACTGTCACTTCTCTGTCTCCTGTGCAAATGAAGAGCCAGGAGCTGGGGAGGGGTCCCGGGACTCACCAGCTCCTTGGGCCTCATGTTGTAGAGGATCCTCTCTGCGTTCTCACTGTCGTGCCTGCTCTCCATGATGGCCAGGAGCAGCTTGGAAGCGTTGTTCTGAGGGCAGGGAAAAGCAATGCAATCACTGCCAGGAGCCAAAAAACGAGGGTACCCAGCCTGAGTGGCACCACTGTGCTGCCAAAGGGCTGCAGGGACACGGGCCCCACAGGCAGCAGCCATGCGGGCAGAGCGTGCCAGGGCTCTCACAGCCTCCCCTCACCAAGCCCCCTCTCCTCTCATTACTGACCTACACAACTTAACAGGGTATTTTAGCAGTTTATTCCCCAAATCCTACTCACTGAAAGACATCAAATTAACCCCAGCCAAGGTTTAAATTTCTAAAAATGCTGCTGTTTTCATGCTGGTGTTGTTTTGTTTTGATTTAAGGATACTGCAGCATCACCACAAGCTCGGAGCTCCCAAATGGTGCAGCTCAGCTCTGCTGAAGATGCTGCTGATTAAATCAAGGGACAGCCAGGGCTGAAGACACAGATGTGCTTTGCTGCTTTTAACTGAAATCACTCTGCAGTCTGCTCACGCCAAGGAACACAGGGAGGAAATGGGAAACTACCACAAGGCACCAGACTACTTTAATACGAACAATTAAGATTAAAATCCATCATGCCTGACAATAAAACCCAATAAAAGTATTTAATTTTGAAGTATAACGCTAATCGAGTCTAAAAGCATTTTTTATTTACAATAATAAAAAACCCACATTACCCATAATAATGGTGTGAGTCGGCAACGGAAAACAAGGAGACACTGCAGTGTCAGGCAGGGCAATAAGTCAGAAAGGAAATATTTCTCAAGCACAGGCTGAAGCAAGAGTGCTCTGGGACTGTTGTTGCTAGAGGGGAACCTGCTCCTGTGTTTTTGTGTTTTGAAACCAGCAGCAGGGTTAATTATTTCAGCATTAATATGGACAGCCATAAAGAATTGTTGATTTAATGTCAACCTATTAAACAACACCAATAAAGTGTTAGGAAAGTAGTTGCAACATGAGAAATTTCACTTCCACCGTCCACGTAAAAGATCAGCAACAGCAGAAGACTTTTCATCAGCTTTAGATTTTTTGCAGGAAGTGATTTTAGGATTCCTCAGCATATTCTGACTGCCTGCATCCCCCATCTGAGAACTGGTGGCTCCATGTCATCATTTAAAAGATGAAAAACCTGTGACAAACAATCTTTGGCCACTGCCTGCAGCTCACTGATGTGTATCATTTTTGGGCACTTATGACTATTGGGATATAGCAAACACCCACATCATTTTAACAGTAAAATCACATTTTATCCCACTGTTAACATGCCTCACACAGAGCATTCACTTGCCTTCAGCTCCAACACGAGGTCCATCCTCTTCTTTCCCAGAGGGTTGATGTCATTGAGAATTAATGCTGTGATGATGTCAATGCCGTTGGACTCGTGGGTAGCAATGCAGTTCTGTCCAAAGAAAAGTCATCAGCCTTCACTAATTGCCTGCACTACAAGCACAGCCCGGGCTGGTGACCCCTCCAGAGCAGCAGAGTCCCCTCTGTCATCACCTCGTGGGCTGCCCGAGCTGGAAAGCTGCACACAGAGCTCCAGGCAGGGCAAGAACAAAAGATTGAAGGCATTTTGTTCCAAGCTTGTCATCTCCTCAGCCATGGTCCTGCTGGAGCCCCCGGGCTCAGGAAGCAGGAGAACCACAGCTGATAAATGAAGCATTTCCATGCCAAAGCGTGCAGGCTGGAGGAACAGTGCTTTACTGAGATTAGGGAGAGTTTTCTTTATTATAAACGTGCCAATCAACACCTACTTCAGAGCTGTCTACACAAAGAAAGGGAATTTCCATAACCTCCTGCCTACCCTTCAGCCCTGCTCTTGGAATGGTCTGTACCTAAAATGTACAAACAGCAGCTTGCTGGCTTCAAAATCCAGAGAGAGAGCCTTGTTCTGTCCTTGAACTCCACACCTAGAACACCTGAGGGGTTTTATTCCACCTGACCCAGAGAGCAGAGGGACACTGACAATTCTCCCTGGCATGCACAGCCTCACACATTCTCTTGTGAGACAAAGGCAGAAAAGTCACATCCCAGTCTTTCAGGACAATATTATGGTTCAATTAATGAGGAAATGGAGAGAATAAGCAAAAACTGGCACAGGGTGCCCAGAGCAGCTGTGGCTGCCCCTGGATCCCTGGCAGTGCCCAAGGCCAGGCTGGACACTGGGGCTGGAGCACCTGGGACAGTGGGAGGTGTCCCTGCCATGGCAGGGGTGGCACTGGGTGGGATTTAATGTCCCTTCCAACCAACCCATGCTGGGATTATATGAAGTACAGCAATTCCCCACCCTCCCTGTCCAGTGTAATCAAACAGATCTTAGCAAAGCAGAAATACTTCTACTGCTTTGAGTGCCTCAGCTCCTCAGAGGGGGCCCTGCGAGAGACAAGTTGATTATGAGGAGTTTATAAACAAAAAATTCTCCAACCTAGGGGGGCAATAAAGTGGTCAGTGTTGTAAGACAGCAGCAGGCTAGCAGAGCTGGGGCCCAAGGAGAAAGGGGATGCATTTCCCAGCTCTGGGTTCATTACCTGGTTCTCGTGGCAGGGCCCCTGACAGTACTCAGTCAGACTTTCCAGCGTCTGGTTGATCAGTGCCACGTTTTTCTCATTTATATACAGACCCAGCAGTCCAAGTCCCCCAGTTGTGCTCCCACAGATGCAGTCCAGGAACTGCAGTGTCTCACACACCAGGTTGTAGTTGGTCTTGTTGTTCTGGCAGCGTAGGAAATTCTGTGGGGAGAGTGTCAAAGCCATGAGGGAGGGGAAAAACCATGCAAAATGCTGTTTAGCTGACAGTATTCATTACGTTCATCCATCCCCAATTCCACTGCATGGTGGATTGCTCTGGCTGGCTGTACAAGCAGTTCAAGCCTCTTTCCAGGGCTTATTTGCAACGTGCTGCTCTCCTGAGCAGCTTGCTGGCCTCATGCTGTACGGCAGTGAACAGAGCGCATCCCATCCACAGAGAGATCCATTAGAGCCTGACACACGCAGCACAGAACAGGCACTCTGGGAAGCTCTCTGGAGCCTGGAAGCCTCACTCCACCTGCTGCACTCCCCTGCCCAGCATCACTCAAGGCTCCCTCCCCCCAGACCTCTCTGGATTCCCTGGCTGGGGCCTCACAGCAGCTCCACCTGCACAAGAGGGACCTGAGTGCACACCCTGAAGGAAGGTGCCTTAAGATGGAATTCTCTCCACTGCATTCTTTCCGCATAGTTATTGTGATTCCTGCTTGAAGCTGCTGATTGGGAGCAGCCTCTCTAATGAAAAGCCAGATTTGCCACCATGGATTTAACAGCTTTCTGCTCTCCTATATTCCAAATGAAGAAAAGCACCAAACCCACCCAAAACTGAAGGACAACTAATGAAAACCAATCTCCCAGTGACTCAGATGCTGTTTGCCAGTGCATTCCCAGCAGTGCTGCAAAGATTAGCAGCCACCACCACTTGCTTTTCCTTCAAGTTTCAGCAGGAAAACTATTTTTTAGCTTAATTCTAGCAGGTAACATCAATTCCAAGGTGAAAAAGCCCTCAGAGGAACAGGAGCCATGGAGTATGGAACCAGCAGGGTCTTTCCTGCCAGCCCAGAGAGCAGCACTGTCCCTGGCTGTCTCTGCCTGAGTCAGACTAATGAGTCTTTTAAGGCAAACAGAGAGAGAAATTGCAGATTCAATGGAAGGCGAAGCTAAAAAAGGAAAACGCTGTCTATGAATGCAGACTAAAGGTGACAGTGATTCAGCACATTTCAGCTGATTGCTCATTTAGTATCCTGACTTCTGATTAACTTGTCAGAATGTAAAAAAGGTTGATCCTACAGAAAATGGAGCTCGTGCCTTCCCTCCAGGAAAAAAAGCAAAATGAAAGGATAATACCCAAAGTGAGGAGGTAAAAATGCTCCCTGGCTGCAGCACAGCATTTATTCTGATTGCAGCTAAGCTTATACCTGAGCTGCTTGACCCACAGCCAGCAAGGAGAGAAGAGGAATGAGACACAAGACATTGTTAGGCTGAAACAAGGGTAAGGAAAAAATTGTACAAAACAAACCCCTACTGCTCTGTGAGAAACTGCCCCAGGGAGTGTCTGCTGCTCTCTCAGCCAGGACAGAGTGAACTCTTCATTTTCAGTCCCCCAGAGCACCTCAGAGTGGGAACACAGCTCTGCAGCGCTGAGTGTGCCAGCCCACTGCTCCCCGTGGGAATGGCCCCGGGGTGTGCACCCTGGGACAGACCCTGCACAGGAGCAGCAGCCACGGGCAGATCCAGCCACAACACCTGGCAAGCATCCACTGCTCATCCCAGTCCTTGCCTTCACTTGGAAAGGCAGCTCTCCCGGCCCCATGGAACAGCATCCACACGGAGCAAACTGGGGCTGTGCTGGGAAGGAAAGGGCTGCCTGATGCAGAGGGCACAGCAGTGCAGCTGCCCGAAAGGACAGAGACCTCCTCCTCCTCCTCCTCCTCAGCACAGCAGCTCCTCCAGCATGACTGGCACTGCCCTGTGTTTGCCCATCAGCTCCCACAGCTGCCAACAGCCTGGAAAGGCTCGGGGTGCCCAGCACACACCTGCACCAGGCAGGTGATCCCAGCTCACTCCTTGTTCAAACATAATGTGCAATTCCTGGAGAGCCCTTCCTTGGTCCTTTAAGCAGCCAGTCCTCTGGCACGACTGCAGGGAGCTCAGTTACATGTACCAGCTGCAGACACCAAGATTTTGGAGGATCAGACACTTGTGCCTTCCCTTTGGGGCTGAGGGAGAAGGACAAACCTCGAGGCAGGCAGGCAGAAAGAGGATTACACTGGAAAAGCTGCTCTACCTTTTTTGTTGTTGTTGTTGTTACAAAAAGAAATCCCTTTTTCTCTCAGAGCTGACTACAGCTACCTGCTGTTTGGGAAATGGAATTGTTCAGGCCGGCGAAGAGCTCAGGCCAAGTTTCTGCCCTGGCTGGAGTTCAAGTGTGCTCCTATAGCCGCGGGTGCGCGGCCAAAGGCAGCAGCGGATCCTGCGCGTGCGGTTTGGAGCCGCGCCACGGAACGGCACCGCCAGCGGCAGGAGAATCCTCTGACAAAACACACATCAAAGGGCTCTTCTCCTTCAAAACCAGAGAAAGGCTGATGTATGTACCCTGGGCACTCAGAGATGCTCCCAGAAGGTTTCCGTGCAGCTGGGATCCCACGTGCTGCCCTGCCGGGGCATTCCCGCTCAGAGGAAGCGATTTGGCAGCTCTGCAAAGCTCTCACGCAGGGTCCCACGCTCCTGCCGGCCACGGAACAATGGGCAATCAAGGCAATTATTGCTCTTTCTGAGGGCATTTAGCACACTGTACAGTGCCTCACCAGCTCCTCCATCCCAGCCCGGCAGCACTGAACAAAAATCATCTGAATTAGAGCCCCTTTGTGAGGGGGAACCTGCTCTGGGCTCCCTGAATTCTACAAACACATCCCAGGGCAGCACAGGACACCGAGGTTGCCAGGACCTTTGGACACTGCCAACTCCAACCCCTGTCATGAGGCAGCTGGAGCAGAGCCTGGCCTGTCCTCTCCACATCCTCCATCAGATGTTTGCACACATGGGGAGAGATCCTGAGCCTGCTCCTCTCCAGCCTGACCTCTCCCAGCTCCCCCTGCCTCTCCTTGCCCATCAGATGCTCCAGTCCCACGGTCATCTCTGAGACTGCTTGCTGGACTCAGAATTCAGGACTGGAGCCAGAATTCCACATGGAGTCTGGGGCTCCAGCTTGTTTAGATGCTTCCCATCCCAATTCTCCACCAAGGGTAAGACTCCCTTGCTCCGGATCTCACCAGGGTCTCAGGGATGTAGGGTTGGGTGAAGGCCAGTCCTACCAGTAAGGAGCAAACTGAAGGTGGCACTGAGCACCCTGACCTTCTCCAGGTCCTCTGTCACCAGGGGCTGTGCCTATCCCACAGCAAACCCACCTCTGCCTAGTTCCTCCTGTGCAGATACAACCTAGAAATCCTTCTCATTGCCCTTCATGTCCCTCAGCAGATTCATCTCCAGCTGAGGCTTTCCTGACACCCTCACCATGTGTTCAACTCCTGCCAGGCACATGAACAGATTCAAGAAAATCCAGGAGAACCTCGTTACTGGAAATTTAATCTTGAAGGCTGCTGGAACCAAAGTTCCAATGCCCTCTTCATTTTCCTACATGATTTTTCTTTCTTTTCTTTCTCTCCCCTCTCAAAAGCAAATCAGTAACTTCACAGTACAACACTTGCCTGATTTCAACATACACTTTTTAAAAGCCCCAGTAAGTGTTAATCCTACCACCTTTAATGTATGTACCTTTCAAAGACCACTGGATAACTGGATTTGCTCATATCAGCTCAGCAAGGTCCAAGTACTTTTTTTTTGGATTAACATCAAGACCAAAGAGAATAATTGGTCACAATCTATTTAAAAAGGTCTGGGATTAGGGATAACGGTGTGGCAGCAGTGAGTGCACGAGGCACCCTGAGCACAGCTGCCCAGAAGCAGGCGGTACCTGCAAGTCCCGGTTGTGGTTCTCACAGAGCAGCTGCAGGAAGCGCAGGATGGGCTGCATGATGGAGATGACAGCACTCATCTCCAGCTCATCTTTGCTCTTGTCTGCTGCAGCCTGGGCTCCCTCCCCTGCTGAGTAGTGCTCCTCGGGGTCGGCCTCTCTCCGGTAGGTGTTGTACGCCTTCCGCGTGGCCGCCGACGCCTCCAGCAGCTGGTCCCGCACCTCCTCTGTGATCTGGCTCATGGGCTCCCTCACTGCAACACACCAGCACACATCCTCCTTAGGGAAGCCGTGTGGAAATCTGTCCCCTGGCAGCTTCACCAGCAGCCCCAGCTGATGAGCAGCAGCTCTGGGTGAGTACGTTTAGTGTAGGCGAGGGGCTCGTGCCACACTCTGCGCCTCGTACACCAACCACAGCAGGGTTACACGTCTGGGGATTAACTGGTTAGGGCACACACATCTAGCATGAGCAGGAGTGATGGTAAAATGACCTGCTTCAGAACAAAATTAGGATTTCTTCACTTATTGTTAGAGAAGGCACTGACCACAACCCACAGCCCGGGGTTGTTCCTATGGATCACATTTGGGCAGCTTGTCATGAGACAAGGCAGCAGAGTCTCAGCTCAGCTTTCCTCATTTCAATAGCACAACCTCACAAATGGATGGAGAGGGGATGAAGCTCTCGAAATCCTTAGCCAGGGCACCACTGATCTCTGAACTTTGCTCTGTGGGATCAGAGATCAGAGCATTATTGCATCAGCTGAAATGAGTTCAAAACACTCCCTGTCAGTTCAGAAGGGGAATGACTGGGGATTACCTCTTTTCCTGTTGGGGACATCTCTGTCCGAGTCTTCATCTTTCTTTTTGTTTCCTAAGTCACTGGTGTTGACTGTGACAGTTGCCTTGATTTCTTGCTGTGCCACTTTCATGCGGTCATAAAAAACCTTAAAGAACTTCTCAGACTTCTTATCTTCCGTCAGTCGGCAGAAGAAGGAATGCTACAAGAGAAAAGGAACAGCATCTGTAGCTCCACACACAGTCTGAATCCAGACAATTCCACCTTTCTGCACTGTGTGGTATCCTGCAGGACTGGCAGCTTCGTTAGCTGTCAGTACGCTGAAACTCACAGCAATGGAAACTTGGAGTTTATTGTGAAGTCCCTCATTAACAACTTCAAATGCAGGTTTAAAGAGAAGTGAGGGCAATAAATCACACCAGCCTGATACAACTGGGCAGCACACCTCACTCTCAACAAGGAAGATAAGGTAATTACCACGAATTAAGGTAAGGAGAAGGGAATTCCCTATAATTTGATTATCAGTGCAGAAACAAAAGGGTATGGGCAAAATGTAGAAGAACTGTCCTGCCTTCCCACCCTCAAATCCAAGGGACTGTGACTCACAACAGGCAAAAGCCAATGTTAATCACAGTCCAAAAATGTACAAAGAGGGCGATGCCGTGAGGGACATCTCGTGCCGAGTCTCCCCTGCCCTGCCTGCAGCAGGCTCCTTAAAACTCCTTGTAGTTCCCACTCCAATATATCTTTAAGTGACAGAAAAACTCAAAGCACTGACTACTTTTAAGAAGGTTTATTACTCTTCTTCTGCACATATGTGCACAGAGACAGAAAGTTCTCCCTAAAATCGAGGAGAATACAAATCATGCACAGGTCAAGAAGGAGCCAACACAGTGAGTGATCAGACAACTCTTGATGAAACCAATATGCTGTTACATAAATCAGGACCAGAGCTTAAACACGACTGAAGGATGAACTTGTAAGTGGGTCACCTTATGCAGAGCATTATGAAATTAGTTAGCATTCTGCAGCGGCTCGCCATCCAACAGCTTTACATGATGAATAGGAATGAAGGCTGATTTATTGAAAAAACAAATTAAAATGGGAACAGCAATATATCCTGCCCGCTCTGCTGTGGAGCACACGGGGCCGTGGCTGCTGCTGCCTTTGATCACTCCAGCAGCTGCACGGAGAACACGGAGTGACTTTGAACACTCCCAGAGCTGTGCCTTTGATTACAGGCTGAGCAGCAGTATGGCTATTTAAAGAACGTGGTCAATATTCAGGAGATATCCCGCCCACCACTGCAGTACCTCCCACCTGCCCTTAGCACCTCAGGTAAACTGTGGAGATTGTGTTCATTTCTGGTATTAACAGAGAGGAGGGAAAGGAGAACAACCCAGGAGAGACATCCCAAAGCCAGTCACAGCAGTACCCCCTCCTGACACCCACCAGAGAACGCAGCAAAGCAGAGCTGCCAGAGCACTGCAGGACTCTGTGCCCTCTGCCCAAACACTGCTGGGCCTGTGATGTGCCCAGTTCATTTATTAGCATTGGTACAGCAAAAATAAAATATCCAACCCAAGACTTCCTATCAACAATTTGAATGTTTTCTCATAATGTTTTCCCATGCCTTTAAACTGAATGAGGGCTGACTTAGATAAGTTATATTCAAGAAATTCTTCCCTGTGAAGAGGGTGAGGCTGATCAACAACCCCTCAATAACTGGGGGATTGAGGCAGCCAAGCCTGAACTAACTCTGTGACTTGGTGGGTGCAAGGACAGAGAAAGGAAGAGTTTGTATCCAAGGAACATCTTGGAAATTTCACTCTACAAAGATTACAATAGTAACAACAACAACAACAACTTACAGATAGACCAGCAGAAACCACAGGCTCTAAAAAGGTCAAACACTTTCTGAAAAATATGGCTGTCAGGAAGCGATGGCCATGACCTGGCTGTCACATCTGCAGAGCCCAGACAGGAGGAATTTCCCTGTGATGAAGCTGTGCTGAAGGAAAAGCCTTTTTCTAATGAACCTCACCAAAGAAATACCTTTTATGAGAGTAATTACTTCTTGCTGACAGACTTGATTTTTGTCGTCTTTTCAAGCTTTTTAACTGAGTTTCCACTGCACTTCAGAGAAAAAAAACCCAAATGAAAGGAGCATTTCCAGTAAAGCTTTTTGTGCATGCTGTGCATACACTGAAGGGGTGTCACCAAATGATTGTTTCAGTTTAGGTCAGGATGCCTAACACCTTCACACATATGAATCAACCACATGCCAGCTCCCAAAGATACTGTATTTTAAGAGGTGTGATCTTGCAAGTTGCGCTTGAGCAGGTAACGGGTGGTGATAATTATGACAGAAATCCTAAAATCTTATTTACAGATATAGCCTCCAAGCAGAAAGTGGAGAAATCTCCCTTTTTAAAACGGAAATCGAGTGGCCATTTTAGAGCACCGTCTGCTGGGGTCCTGGCTTGTGTACAGACACCATGGAACCACAGGCTGCTGAAAGAGCAAGCGTGGAGGAACAGCCAACCTCCACACTCCTGTGGGATTTTGAGGAATGGAGCTTTAAACATAGCCCTGGCACTGCAGCATCTGACACCAGCCATCCCTGAGGACACACTCACCATCACACTGGAGTCTGGGAGCTCCTAAAAACCTGCTGCAGGCAGGGAACTGTGTCCCATAAGGAGCCCATAGGGGCTGTGTCTGGTTGTCCCAGTAGGGAAAAGCTGTCTGAGAGGTGGTGGAGACACAGCCCCATCTGGTACTGGAGACATGGACAGTGAAGGCCAGAGAGGCATTTGTGACAAGGGCACAGGGAGTGGCTTCCCACTGCCAGAGGGCAGAGTTAAATGGCATTTTGAGAAGAAATTCTTCCCCGTGAGGGTGGGGAGGCTCTAGCACAGGGTCCCAGAGAAACTGTGGCTGCCCCTAGATCCCTAAAGTGTCCAAGGCCAGGCTGCAGCACTCTGGGCTAGTGGAAGGTGTCCCTGCCCATGGCAGGGAACTGCTAGTAGATGATATTTAAGGTCCCTTCCAACCCAAAGCATTCTGGCATTCACACATTGTGAAACTGCATTTTATCTCAACCTTGCATTGTTAATGTCTGTCAAGTCATCAGCCCTGCACAGGAGCCATGGCAGGGCCACAGCAGCCTGGGAGGTTTGCCCCATGGACTGAGGCTCAGCAAAGAGCTTTTCAAGTGCCCCCAGCCCAGGGAAGCCCGGCTGATCTCCAGAGCACAGGAACACGGCTGGATAATGAGATGGTGATTAATTATACAGCCTCAGAAGGAAACACAGACCCTCCCCACGTGACAAGAGTGTCTGACAGGACAGACACACACTGTGAGCAGGGACATCACCACAGGGCTCCCCATCATTTCTAAGGAGGGGGCAACCAACTTCCTGCACAGATGCAGTGATGTGCATCAGCACAGTGATGCCTGTGCTGGGTTCTCCTTCCATCCCCTTGAAACAGTGAAGTTTCCCCTTGAAACATTCACTGATGTTCACTGTTCCAGGGGGATGGAAGGAGAACCCACCTGCAAAGCAGCCACACCACTGCTCCTCCTGACATCATCCAGATTAAAGCACCACAGAGCACATCAACTGATAACACCAGCTACCAGGAAACCTGTGGAATAACTTCCTTTCCTCTCCATCACCCAACTCTGCTCCTAAGGGATTCCAGCCAGAAGCCTCATGCCCAGCAGGACAGCCCCCTTCCACCTCAGCTCCTCCAGTGCATCCCCCTGGGCCAGAGGAGGTCGGTAAGTGAATCCCATCATCACCTATGACTTTATCCCCTGCTGCACAGCACAAGGGGCAGAAGAAGAGCTGCAAATCCAGAGATGGATTTCTCTGGAAAAGAAACCAAAGGTCAAGCTCCAGTTGCTGGACCTTGACCCTGCCCACCCTGGAGCACCAGCAGCCCCTCGAGCTCCCTCACTGACTCTGCCTGTGTTTAATGTGTTATTTTGAGAAAATAATCCTGTCTTTCTTGAGCAAGTGTCAGAGATGATGAACTACATCTCTCTATGGTCTGTTCCAGTGGTTAACAACAGTTAGAAACATCCTTTATGTCCCTAACTTCCAGTCACTGATGTTTTTTTAAGCCTGTGTCTCTTCTGTAGTTATTCCCAAGAACTTGGTCTCCTCTTCCCTTCTGACTATTTACATACTCTGTGAAATGTTTACCTAACGTTTCGTGCTAAACTGAAAATACCATTTTTGCTTGCTGACTTTTTATTCAGCATTAATATCATTTTCTGTGGTGGGTAGTTTTTGGCATGTTCTTAAATATTGCAAATCATTAACAAGCTGGATTGTAGAGCCACATTAAAAAAAATAAATCACCAAAGAATGGGCACATTTCCTGGCATTAACATTTAATTCTAAGACCTCTGACATATGTAATATACAAAATTTTTAATGATGAGTGGAAGAGAAGCTCAGCTAACTCCCCAGGAGTTCAGGGGGGAGGGATTATGGAGGCAGGATAACCACAGGGCAGGGACAAATGCTCCTTAACGTGTCTGTCATACCAGCAGCGGGTAACAAATTGGATTTTAGCCAGCAGAACTGACATCTGTCCTGTGGAGAGTGAAACCACACAGCACAGCAGTCCGGTACCTTTGTGTAAGGTGTACAGAGGACACACCCAGGTAACTAATCCACTCTAAATGTAACTAATCCACAGTAAATTTAATGATGAGTGAGCTTGTGCCCAGTGCAGGATTGTTAAATGGGAAAAAAACCAAACCAGGCAGCAGCTGATTTCTAGCTCTTGCCTCTGAAACCTTGCCAGCTCGGGCTGTGTGTGCTGCCCCTTTACTGGGAACACCTCTCCCTATCCTGTCACCTGGCTCTGCCCCCAAGCCAGGACAGTTCTGCCAGCCAAAGGAACAACGCTGGGATTGTTCCTCGTGGAACAGCTTGACTTTGCACCCCAGCCTCGCTCCAGGCTGGGCCGTCTGACTGATCCTGGGAGAAGCAGCAGCAAAACCCAGCAGTTTAAGCAAAACCCTGGTTTAGGCAGGCTCTGCTGAGCTGTGTTTCCCCCCAGCAGGGGTGGCCTGGCCTGAGGCAGCCTTGGCTGCAGGAGCCACCCCGAGGTTGCCGTCAGCCCACGGAGCTCGGAGCGTTCCCGGGGCCGCACCCTCCCCTGGATGTTTCATCAGCCACCAAGCCCTGCCAGACCATCCCAACGCATCCCAAAGAATTCCCCAGCAAAACAAGCTTCTGATTACCGAGAGACCAGGGAAACCAGAGCCCAGCAAACACCTCAGCAATTAAAACAAACTGCTTTAACTCTTGTCTCCTTCCCCGTTTTCCCTAATGCCAGTGAGCAGAAAATACCCCGGGAACTCGGCGAGCCAGGGAGATTGCAGAGAGGAAAGTCCCTCCAGAAGGAGGAGAAAACTCAGTGATCTGGCTTCAGCTCAGGACATTTTATTCCAACACTAGAGAGAAATCATTGCAGGGACCTCAGCTTGCTCGGGTTATCCAGCCAGGCTGCCAGCACGAACTAATGCAAAACTTGTGTGCTACTTCATCTCGGCAGGAAGTTTGCCACCCCCAGACGACTTCTTAGAGCTGGACTACTTCAAACAAGCCACATTTTAAGGGGAACTGCACTAACACAAGCACTGAATTAAGCACAAGTGCCAACCCTCTACATTCTGCCTAAACATATTGTGAGGGCTTCCACTGCAGAGAATTCCAACCTAACTCTGCTTTTGGTCCCTTCTCATTTATTTATTTTAAATATCACTAATCTCTCTCTCTCTCAATCTCTCGTGCATCCTGGCTTGCTGGAGATCCATCACTTTGGGCATGAGTGATGGATATCATTAGTCTTGCATAGCTTAAGGAAATGGCAGCTGAAATATTTCACACTGAACATACTTCACAGTTTGAAATAAACCCATAAGGAAAATCTGCCAGAACACCTCAATTGCCTGTTTTTTTTTGCAAACTGTAAAATAAACTTTGTCCTGAAAGCAGAAGGAGGACTTCCCAGCTCTATTTTCCACAAATAAGACAAACTCTCCCTGCCATGGGCATCCACTCTCCACCCTGCACAGCTCTGCTCTTTGCTGAGGGTTCTGCCCACTTATGGGAGAACGTTTTTTGGGGGTGATGAGTGTACAGAGCCTGACCTGTGGAAATGCTTGCCTGTCCCAGCCAGCTTTACATGAGACCAGCAGCACAACTACACCAGGAAGAGCCCCTGTATCCTGCACGTTCTCCTACTGCAACACCCAAAATCTTGATGCAACTTAAAGTCATCTTACAGAAGAAAGCAAGAACACACCTCACACAGAGACAGTTCCCTCACACCCTCCCTCCCAGAGCCTGCATGAGCCCTTGGAAGGATGAGGTGACACTGGTGGAGGGACTGTGGGGGAACAACAGGCACAAACAGCACTGTGGGGTCTGGGCTCACAGATGGCCTCGGGAGCCTGGGAGACTCAGGGTCTGCCCTGCTGTCAGCACGGAGCTGATTTGGGTTCCTCCTGCATCCCTGTGGGAACACACAGGGCTGGGTCACTCAGCTCAGCCATAGCAGGAGCATGCATCCCATTCCCCAGAGAAGAATCATGGAGCCCATATCCCATGGCAGGAAGATGGAGCCCATATCTCATGGCAGGAAGATGGAGCCCATATCCCATGGCAGGAGCAGGGAGCCCATATCCCATGGCAGGAAGATGGAGCCCATATCCCATGGCAGAATCATGGAGCCCATATCCCATGGCAGGAAGATGGAGCCCATATCCCATGGCAGGAGCAGGGAGCCCATATCCCATGGCAGGAGCATGGATCCCATATCCCATGGCAGAATCATGGAGCCCATAGCCCATGGCAGGAAGATGGAGCCCATATTCCATGGCAGAATCATGGAGCCCATTCCCCACCAAACCGGCAAGTGCGGTGTAGGTGTGAGAAACAAGGAAGTCTGCAGACTCCCCAAAAGAAAAAAAAAAGTGTAAGATCTCCTTGAGAGACAGAGGAATTAAAGAAAACCATAGCAACAAGTCAGTCCACCTACCCAAACCACCCACCCACCACCAGTTTCATTTGCTGACGCACTTCAAAAACAAGCTGGCTCCTACCCGCTCTGGAAGGTGAGCAAGCCCTGAGAGCTCATTAAATTCCCTTCTCAGCTACTCTTGTGTGCCTGCAGCTAGTGAGCAAGTGGGATATAAATAGAAGTTATATAACAGCGCTTTGTTGATTCCTGTGCTTACCAAAAAAAAGGCAGCATGACCTTGTTTTGCTGAATAGCTTTGCCTCTGCCTGCTCTGGGAGGACTTTAATCCTGCTAGGGATCATCTTGAAAGTTTATGTTGGACCTGGATCCCATGGAGAGGAATTGGGAGAATTACTGATTTACCTCCCTGCTCGCTCCTTGCAGGACCAGGATGCCAGTGGAATGCTGAGAGGAGTGCCACACAGGAGGTGGTACCCAGCCATGAACACCGCCAGGCCACCAAGGCACAGCTGAACCCTGAGGAAGAGCCTCTTCTCTTTTTTTGCCACCTACGCTGCTCAGCCACACAGATGGGCGCCTCAGAATCCAGCAGAAAACTTCTCTTTGGGAAAAAGACTGGAGGATGTTCTGCTCCAGGAATACTGATGGTCCAGACACACCTCAGGAAGCAGCAGGAGCTGCAGCTCAGGAGCAAAGACGAGGTGCTATCGCTACCATCTCACCTCATCCAGCCTCAGTCTCACCTGGGCATCCCAGTGCCCTGAACGAAAATGCAATCTCCCCTGCAGGAAGGATTCCTCACACTGCATTATCAGGGGGGCTGGGCTGTTTTGAACATGGTGGTACCCAACAGATGAGGGACACTGAGACTTCACCGCGCTAAAAATATCAAAATATACGAGGAGAAGGTGGGTGTGCTCCCACAGGCTTGGCTCCCATCTCCTTACGTGCTGTGGAGCTGCAGAGCATCAGGACAGAGGTTCCTCATGGCTACTGCAGGGCCTGTGCCTTCTCTGGAAGGAACTCCACTGTCAAGGAGGTTGGGATTTGCACGAGGTTTCCTTGTGGAGAGGGCTCTTTCAGAAAAGGACAAGATCTCTGCCCACAGTTGATGATGCAGGTCCTTATCAACAGGTTTTTTAATGTCATGTTCATGACATAATCAGAATTTTTTTAAAAAATGGTGTATTTTATCTTGAGTAAAAACACATTAAAACAGTGAAAGACACAGGTAGGTGATTGTTTAACATGTGCCAAGAGATTGCTGGTTGTGCACTGGTTTCCTAAACAGGCACCACTAAAACAATGCAAAAAGAGATATTATATCCTTTATCACAGTATTCTGTCTGTTCAAAACAAACAGAAAATTTAAGACTTGTTTTATCAATGACCAAAAGTTCTCAAGTGCTATTTACAGAAGTTTAGAGACCAAAGACATTCTTGCCTCTGCAGCCTTTGCCATCACATACAACTGCCTGTGCTCACTGATATCTATGACTGCTGCAAATCTTGCAACAAATAAATCTGATTTTAGAAGACCAAACCACAAATTAAAGCACTATTGTGTCACAACATCTTACCCCACCAGTACTCCTGTAATGTTTTGCAGAGCTTTCCCCCCATTTTGCAGGGCAGTTGCAGCCACATAAAAAAAGAAACAAAGTGTTCCTGCAACCAAATAGGACATTTTGGTCACAGCCAGTGCTAGAATGAGCTCAAAGACATAAATTTGTCTTGAAGTCTCTGCTCTGTCAATCCCAAGGGCTGTGACTGACCAGTAGTTGCTGGTACCCTCAGCTCTGGGATTCCCTGTGTCCCCCAAGTGCCAGAAACACAAAGAACTGGACAGCTCTGGATTCAATTCCTTTTGTGCATCAATCCTGCGATTATGTAATAACTACCAATCATCTCTGGACAGCTGGAGGCACAGAAAAGGAGACCACAATTCACTCTGGTGGAGTTTCCTTGCTGGTGGCAACACATGAGGAGAAATGTTGAGAAACGTCAACTGGGTCCAAATATGGAGCAAGATTGGGGTTGGATGGGAGAGTTGTGTGAGTCCAGAATTCCCTAGCAAACCTGACTGACGAGCTGGCTGCTGAGATTTCTGTACCCATGGCACCTGCTCCAGGGACAGCACAGCCCCCAGCCCCAGGGTGCACTCAAGGGAGGGCACAGAGATCCTCTCAACCAAAGAGCTCTGGAAGTTCAAACAGCTCAAGGACACAAGCTTTTTGCACTGTCACATCTCAAAGGAGCCTCAGACACCCCAGTGAGCTCCAAGCCACCACTGCATACAGCACGGATTCACTCCTGCCATGCTGTGATGGAGGCACAGCTCTCCACCACCACCAGCTCATTGGTGCAGCCTTGAGCCAGGGTGGGCCCTGGTCCTCATCCCATCCTCAGCTGCTGGGGGACTGGGCTGTGCAGGACATCCCACCATCATCCTCTGCAAAGAGCAGCAACTCTGCTCAGATGCCTTAAAGCCAGCAGCAAATCCCACTTCCTGGAAAAAATCAGCTTTTCCTTGTGTGCCAACTCCCAGCAGCCCACCCTCTGTGACTGCAGCCCACCTTGGGGACAGCAGTGGACAAAGGGAACTGAGGCACCACCACTCTGAAGTGGCAGAGGTGCACTGTGTCACCTTGGGGCAGCACTTAAGCATTGCCTGCAACAACCAATGTCATCAACCTCATTTTACCTTCCCCTGCTGAAAGCACCAACATGTGCATGTGGGTAATTTGTCACGCAGGCTGACTTTTGAGAAGATCCCTAATTAAGGGAGCAGAGTCTCCATGGAGAGGTGTTATGTAAGGGGCTTTACTTGCCATTAACTTCCACCGACTGAGGAAAGCCGAAACTCAGTGGAGGTGAGGCAGAGCAACAGCACATGGGATTTTTATTTAGCAGATGAGAGAGGAGCATTGCAGGATGAGTCCTCAGCAGTTTCCTCCACTGTCACTCACTGGCTGCACCAGAGGAGAGCCTGGCCCTGCTGCCATGCTGTGGGGAGGGACTGAGCGCTCATCCCTTCCCGAGGAGATGCACTCTGAGTGCCCACGAGTACCAGCACCCAGCAGAGCACTCCCTGCTCTGGAGAAGGGAGCCCAAGGCAGCACCAGGACAGCAGCAGGAACCGGCACCAGGGCAGGCTCAGCCCTCACTCTCTGGAGCAGAGCGTGGGGCACCCCCAGGGCTGCTCAGAAGCGCTGAGCCAGCGCTCCCCAGGGGGATGCTCAGGGTTATATAAATTAATAAAGGGGTTGATGTAATTTGCAGCTCAGTGAGTCGCAGCATTTGTCAAGTTAATTTGTTGTCTGGTGCTGACCCCGTGGTTCCACCTCTGCTTCTGTCTCTGTGCAAACGAGGGCAGGCTTCCCACTGAAACCCAGGGCTCCTGCTGAGCCGGAATGACAGCCACCACAAGGTCACCACCATCCTGCTCCCAAAGAACCTGACAGTGTTTCTAAGTGAATTCCAAAAGCTAAAGCCCAGAAAGTTTCCACCCAGAGAGCTGGAAGCGGGCAAAGACCTTCCCAGAAGAGCTAATTTGCCACATTCGCATTCACCCCTGCAGCAAAACACGGAGCAGCGTGGGAGCCAGGGTGCCACACACCACCAGCTCAGCCTCCTTCCTGAGGTGAACCAGGAGCCTTTTCTCTTGTCCTGCTTCTCCCCCACATTCATTTTCTTAACAATACAATAAAAATCCCTCCTACCAATTACAATAAGGAACGTTTCGAGATTTGCTTTTCTGCTGGAGTTGGCAACCACCTACTTTGCCTACCCTTAATACTGGCCCTGCCTGCACCTAATGAAACAGCAACACCTATTGCAGTTATCCCTTCCCAGCATCATGGGGATCTGCTCTCCCACTGAAGCTCATGGGAGTTACCTGGGAACTCCCATTATTAACCATATTACAATCATCATGTGCAAGTTCCTGTGTGTTGGTACAAACCTTCTGCTGCACTCCAGGCGGAATCAATTTCCCGTGTGAAAACCTGGAGTTAAGAAAATGCCATGCAGGGGTGACACATTTCTGGCTTTGCTGCCAAAGAGCCTTTTTTACATAACCTGTCCCTATCCCACCATTTTCCTATTCTCAAAGGCCTGTAGATAGAGGCAACTGAAGTTCAGCAGAAATTATTCAAACTGAGCACAGAACAAACTTGTTTGGAACACTATCAATCAAAAGCTGCTAATAATAACAAAAAAAAATTGTGAAATGAAGATAAACTCTGTTAGGCCTCAAAGACAAAGCTGGCTGTTTTGGCTAGGTCAACTTTCCCAATGACAAATGCATCTGATGCAAAATGAACAGTTATTAGTCCAGAGACTGGGGATGACTCTTCCACGGGCACTTACTCGAAACTGCAGAAGAACTGCAGAAAATCCACTCTGCAGGTTGCAGAGGTTGCCAAGACCTACCTACCCACTCTGCAAAACTTACCAAAGAACATTAGAGAAAGACTGGGATAAAACACAAGGGAAGTATCAGGTTAATTTCCCCAAGTGCATCCTGTTTCCATAAGCAGCCAAATCTTGCAGCGTGTTTTGTAAAAATGAATTCCTGCTAAGGGGAGACCGTCACTTTGCTGTGCTCAGTAAATCTTCACTGTGTCACAGCCAAAGGCTGCTGTACAAAACCAATCAGCTTTGCAGATTAGCAAGTACCCACACAGCTCTCCTGAGCAGCTGGGCTGCACCAGGGCCCTCTGCATTGTGAGCCATTCTTCCTATGTGGGGACAGCAAAGCTTGATGACATGAGTTCCCTGTCTCAGGATACCAGTTTAACCTGGCCATCCCATCCCTCAGCAATTACCCTGGGAGATACAGCCCTGAAGTCAGGATTTTACTGAAGAGCAAGCCTCCACCTTTGCTTTGATTCCCAGTGTGGAGCCAGCTGTTCTCCAGAAGTCAAGCTTTGTGGTTGGTGTTTTCCCCACTGGATTTCTCCTGACTTGGCTCTCTCAAGCCCTCCTGAGAGCTCAGAGTGCTGAGGACGTGCTGTTCCCAACTGCCACTGCCAGCGTCCCAGGGGCACCCATGTGCTGGAGCCACTGCAAGGCACCAGAAAACTCTCTCCCTACCACCAGGAGTTTAACCAGCGTGGAGGAAAGCCACAGAACACATCTGTGCACTGACTATGCTCCTTTTTTGCTGTTTGCTATGAAGTCCATGGAGTGCTGCAGCACAGAACGTGCACATCCCAACGGCTCCACGGGATATTTTCAATAACATCCCCTTCGTGCTTTGCATGCATGAGTAAGAGCTGCTGGGTGTGTCCGAGCCCTCAGAGCTCACAGCATTAGCTGTAGGCATCACAAGTCATTTGGTTCCTAAAACATTCTGTACTTAAAAGCAGCCCACACTCCAGCAGAGCCCCCTCCCAGCCCATCCCGCCGGAGCACGCACCCAGGGACTGCTGGCTGCACTTATCCCTGCCTGGGAAGGGATGGAAAACAGCCACTCTGGGCTGTGGAAGCACATCCGTAGAGGCTGGAGTGCAGCAGGACCTGGCAGCAGTGCACAGAGTGGGGTGGAAGTGCCACTGCCCTGAGAGCCATCCATCACTCCTGGCCGCAGGGCTGTTCCACAGCCTGCCAGCTCCTGCTCACAGACAGCAAATGCAAACTGAACTGCCTCCCTTTTGGGCAAAAACCTGTCTTTGGAGAGGGACTGCAGATTTTCCTGTTGGTCTGCAGAAGGAATCTGCTTCCAACACGGATTTGTGCACTGTGGAAGTGACTCTGCTCAATCCTTTAGCACTGAGGTCCAGCACAAGCAAAGGATCTCTCCACATCAGGCTGGTGCAGTTTGTTTTTTCTTCCAGCATGACAGTGAGAGGTTACCTGAGGCTCCCTGAGAGCTGCAAGGATGAAGGCTCAGCTTCCTTTACATCAGAGAAGAGCAGGAAATTTAAAGGAGTGAGTGTCCCCCAGGAATGTTAATCCTGTCATTGCAGTTTAAGGTGACACAGGATTTTCAACACTCAATTCCCACTTTATCCATTGCAAAGAAGTTTCATTCCAGAGCTTATACACAGGGGATTAATGAGGGCACTGATTACAGAGACAGAGTGAAGGAGCCCAGAGACATTCCCTGTCCTCTCAGGGGAAGTTTGCATGGACACAGGAGGTGCTGCTGTAGGGATCTAGTGTGTGTTTGAAGCACAACCATCACTTACAACTGGTCAGGTCTCAGCCCCACAGACAGACTGCAAACACCACACGTGCAGAGCTAAACAAATAAGATATCACAGATTGAATCATCTTTGTAAGCAAGGTCTGCCTGCTGTAATAAGGTTTTACTTTCCATTTGGAAGAATGTAAGAGCTCGCTGGTGTGTGTTCATTAATCCACACCAGGGACAATTTTCTTTTAAGGGAATCTAATCCTTATTGAAAACACAGAAAGGAAGAACAGTGAGATTGCTGGAGAATGGTGGTGGTCTGGAGTTTACCAAACACTTGAGTCAAATTCCAGTCTGAAACTGAAAACTCTTTGTAAAAGGTTTTGAGCAGGTTACAGTTACTTAAGTTATTTGTAAGAGCAGCCAATAACTTATCTACAAAGCTGTTTTATTACACATTCCTCTATACTGCCCTGGGAAAACACCTCACGTACTCAGTGCCCGTGCAAACATTCAATAAGTTCACTTTTGCATGGCAGACATTAATATTTCCCTTAATTACAGGTCAAAGATCATTCAGTTAATTTCCCCTCCTGCCTCCTTAACCCTCTCAAATTTCCTGGATTTCATAAAAACATTTCCCTTCCCGACAGGGCTCAGTCACAAGATGGAGTTTTCCATTTCCCTACCTGTATCGTGGTGTTCCCACCTTCCAGCAGGGCAATGGCCAGCAGGATGCTCTCGTGGAAGACTCTGTCACTGGTGGCATTCATGATGAGATCTATGACCAGGTTGGAAGCACCTTCTTTATCCAGGTGGCACTGCACATCTGCCAGGCTCATCTCCCCCCGGCTCATGGAGCTCGACCCAGAGCTTCCTCCTGCAAAGGTGATCAGGACAAACAGGTTGGCACTGACCCCATGGGGATGGCAAGGCCAGGGGCACAGGGCTTGGAGCAACCTGAGATAGGGGAAGGGGTCCCTGCTCATGGCAGGATGAGTTTTTAAGTCCCTTTCTACCCAACCCACTCTGATTCCATTAGTGACTTATTTAGCAATGGCCTCAAATTAAATAAACTTCACTGTACAACTGGCTTCAAATGGAATTTTTGCCCATCCTACTCCCACAATCTCTGCAATACCATGAAATGGTTTTCCTTCAGAAATGGTTAATAATCTGACATCCTTATGGGGACATTTCCTAGATATTACTGCAAATATTAAATTTATCAGGATTTCTAAGCACATTTATTCAGAGCAATGTCACAAACGTCAAGCCAACCCAAGGCAGTCACTGAAAAGCACAAAGAGCTCTGTCTGCTAGTTTTGCTCCCAACTGCAGTCACCCACATGGACAGTTTTACTTTCTGTGGGAGCTCAGACAAAACCATGAGGGAAAAATCCCCATTTGAGCTGTAGGGTGCTGGCTGGTCAGGAACACACATTTGTCACAGACATATTCTATGAAAAATCCTTTTGCTAGGATCTTTTCTCATGAGAAGCCTCAAAGGAAAAGAAAAACAATAATTATCTGCTGCTGTGGAATGCAACAGGTGCATCTTTGACAGATCTCATGTGGTTGTTTTTAATTAATGGCCGATCTCAGTCCAGCTGTCTCAGACTCTCTGATCAGTCACAAGATTTTATTATCGTTCCTTCTTCTTTCCTTGCTAGCCTTCTGATGAAATATTTTCTTCTATTCTTTCAGTATAGTTTTAATATATCTTTTTATTTTTTAATGTATTATAAAATAATAAATCAGCCTTCTGAAACATGGAGTCAAGATTCTCATCTCTTCCCTGTCAGAACCCAAGAAATTCCTCTGGCTGCCCTAGAAGACTCAAGCCCCTGCCCAGGGGGCTCAGAGACCAAGACCCCTGTGCCTTTGATTTAGCCCTTAGAAAAAACAATTACCAACCTTATATGAAGAATTACAAGCCATGAAAATTTAAGTAGAATGATAGTGAATTTATCATAAGGTGAAAAATTGATTTTTTAGAGTTTTTAGAATTGGGGTTCAGGAGGCAAGATGGAAGAATCTGAGTGTGTCCAGCCTTTCTCCTCCTTCTTCTTAGCCTCCATCTTCTGCTGTGATGTTGGCACTTTTAGACTGGTTTAGAGCAGAAGCTCACTGTCTAACATAGATGATAGGTATTAGAAAGTAATTGTAAATATTGTACATGCAGTTTTTAGTATAAAAAGATAACACTGCCATGGGGCAGGCAGAGTGCCTCGCGGGGCCCGCCGGCGGCCAGGGGCCCGTTGCCGAAGGCGGTGAGGCTCTCGCGCCGGCCGGCCGCGCGCACCGTGCCGTAGTAGCGGTTCACCAAAACCTGCCTCAGGGCCTCGCCCTGCAGCCAAAGAGCACAAGGAAATCACCAAGGGAGCTCCGCGAACAAGCCAACCACACACGTTCACTGGCAGCAGGGCTGCTGTTACCAGTACCCTTCTCGTGGTGAGGGAGGGGGAATGAAACCCTGGAGAGTCGGAGAAATCCATTGAGCGGCTCCTGATGTGCTGGGACATTGGAGGGGTCTCATGGGGCTCAATAAGATTATGGGTTCCCCCATGCATCACAGAGACAGCTGCACTTCAGGTTTTGTGTACAGCTTTCTAGCCAGATTTAATTTTCCAAGAGTTTCGTTTTAATTAAGTTCTGTTGTCTCGGTCTTAAATGCAAAGGAGTGGCATCTGTACAGCACCAACACAAAATCAAGAGGTGGATTAGAGGAACACCAGAAATGGTTTTAAGGAGCAGTTTAATCTCCTCACACCTCTCCTCTTCTGCCATCCCACCAACCCTGCAGGGCTGTGCTCCACTCCCTCCACCAGCAGCTGACAGGACCCATCAGCTGCCGAGCGGAAACCCAAGTGATCCTGCTGGATCCCGGCTCTTTGTTCCCTGCTGGCAGCTGCCCGAGTCACACCAGCCTCCCACCCCAGCACCCAGCCCAGCACAGGGCAGGTCCTCACACAACCCCAAATCCCAGAGCACCCAGAGCTCCAGCACGGCCCCAGCGCGAGCCAGCGGAGACCCAACACCTCCAGGTGGAACATCACCCCACTGCTGCCACTGCAGCCTAC
>NW_005054420.1:1090265-1132428 GCF_000277835.1 Geospiza fortis | reverse complement strand
TTTGGGGAGCTGGACAGAGCTGGAGGCACTGCCAGCACACAAACACTGCATAGGGATTAAGGGATCTTTGTAAGGATTGTTGTCACCAGGAGCTCCTGCCCTGCTAATGGCAGTGTGGTTACAGCAGCACCATCCTAGGACAGTGCTGCAGAGGGGAGGGAAGGGCTTTTCTGGGAGTCAGAAAAAAAATTTAAAAAAAATTTAGCCAAAAATCATTTCATGTTAAAAATATTTCCAATTAACTAAAGCATCTTATCTTTAGCTCCATTCACAAAAAGTGCTTGCCACCGATTTATTGATTTTCAGTTGTATTTCAAATGAAATTGGTTGTCTCACTATAGATTCAAGATGTCATTTAATACATTAGCTCTCATAAAAGTGAAGTCTTACTCTTTAAAATTTCACAGGAGGCCTCTAAAACCCAAGCAAATGGAACGACATAAATGTGCATTAATTGGCTTGTACAGAACTCCAGCCCTGCTGCAGTCCCACTGATTTTATACACAGCTGGCACTCACAAAGGTCACTTCAAAAGATCCTTGTACCCCAAAAGAAAAAGAAAAAAGCTGGTCTGATAATCAAGTTCTTTACCAAATTTCAGAAATCACTTCCACAGGGAGAAGCCCAACACATGCCTGAGCTGGTGAGGGATCTCTGCCCTCGCCACAGGGCTGGCGCTCAAGTCAGGGCTCCCACTGCCCTGTCACCACAATCCAGCAGCTTAGAAAGGGCTCCTGGGGATTCTCAGTGTGAAAGCTGCAGCCCAGGAGCTGCATTTCATGGGATCAGATGGGGAGGGAGCAAGTGTCAGGGAACAGGATGCAAAATAAACACAAAGTCAGTGTTCCAACCAGCTGCTTCCAAAAGCTCCCAAACAGCAGAAAAAAAGGAAAACTCCTGTGGAAGCAACAGCAGGAGGAGATGAGCACTCCTCCAAGGGGCATACGCTTCCCATCACTGCCTGGGCCAAAGAGTGAACATGTGGGAGAGGCAGGAAACAGCTCAGGAGCTCCAGCAAACCCTGTCCTGGAGCAGCTCCTGTGACTGACAGCGACACCAGAGTGTTCAGTGCACGAGGCAGGGCTTTATCCACCTCCCTGCTCCCAGCCTGGCAGGTGAGGGAGGCTACGTGACAGAACAAGGTCAAGCAGACAAAAAACCCCCTGAACTACATCTTCCTTGGACATGTGCACTGATTGGAAAGGCAGCCTGACACCCAGATGGGCCCTAGGACACAAATGGCTACAAGGGAGCTCTCACAGCACCTTTTTCCTCCTCTGTTGAGCTAACTGGCAGTCATCCTGCCAAATGGCATTTAAACCAGGGATTTTTACTACTTACTACAAAGATAACACAATATCCAGCCTCGAGAACAGATGCTCAGCAAACTCCACCTTGCCTGAATTCAGGAGGGCAACTAAAGCTCCTGGAGCTGCCCCCAAATTCTCCTTCTGGCCCCCTGTGGAGCAGGAGGTGACTTCTATTCCGTGGTCAAAATGGTTGGGGTGAGTGGAGACTTGAGCAGGACAGGCACCTCTGGTGTCTGTAGGTGTTGTGTATCCAAAACAAGGCAAATCACCACAAAATACAGCAGGAACAGGTATCAAGCAGTTGTTTCTAGTCAGTGTGCTGATCCAGGTCTGGCAATACACAGTCACCAGCATTTCAAACTCTAACTGGGAAGAAAAGCTTTGGTTCCTACAAATTTATCCAAACCCATGTTATCAGCTAACAAAATATGAGTACGTGATCAAAGCAGAAGGGAGAAAAAATAAGTGGTATTTAAGAAATGTTCCAATTAATTCAGCTGCAATGCTTGGCTCCAGAACAGCTCTTTAACCATCCTGTTAGTGCTGTGCACCACTTTGACGAGGGCAGTGTGCAAACAAATATCAGATGTTTGGCAGTAACCAGAAAAATCAAATATGGTACCTAGGGAAAAACCCAACAGCATCCATTTTCATCTGCACTCACACCAGGTAAAGTAAGAGTAAGTCACACAGAAACATCACTGCACCTGCATCAGCAATGCAGATCCAACACAAACTCTAAGTGATATCAGAAACCTGTTAGAAGCTTTAAAACAAAGCATCGTTCATATTTTAGAGTGAAGCAGTTATAAGTTGCTGCTGTTGTGTTCCCAGCTACAAAAGCAAAAGAAATGGAGAAAGGGACCAACGATGCTGATTCTGCAGCTTGGCTGGCTAGAAAGGGGTGGTGTGGCCAGAGGAACCAGCTCCAGCAGCACTGATGGATGTCACTTCACAGCAGTGAGCAGCACCCACGGGGAAGGTTTGACAGTGGGAATGGACCAGACCAGGACCTGAGTTCAATTCAGAGCAGCCAAGCACTCATCCCTTCTGTGTAACCCCAGAGAAGGGGCTCCAGCACCTCACTCTGTCCACATGGCTCAATTTTTGGATTTTCCAGCCAGCATTTAACCTCACAAGTTTCTTACATGACTTAGGCTTCACTGTTTACAGGGGAAAGGGAGAGATGAGTTCTGAATGTGCTCAACTGCTGTACATACCCTTCTATGATCCTCCAGTTGCCTCTGGGGTAGAGTTTGATCAAGCTCCTGCTGCACGTGCAGAAAGTTCATTTTAAAGCAGAACAACACTCAAGAGAGACCAACACCTCGGCACTCACGGGAATACTGGGGAGTCACAGCTGGATGCGAGGGGGGAGATGAGGGAGATGGACTGACAAACCACCAGAACAGGACACTGCCCTCTGCCAGCCCTGACCCCTCTGCTCTGCCACCCTCACACACCCCCTGGCATGCAGGAGTGCCAGCAGTGCTCAGGAAACACGGCTCTGCCTGGTGTCACAGGGACACACACAGCCCCGGGGGCTCAGCCCACGCATGCCCATGCACAGACACACAGAACACCCCCAGCCCCCTGGGCACACACTCTGGGGGTGAGGGACCCCAACACACCCCACCGTGGTCACTGAAACTCATTTGAGACTGGGGAGGGCTCCTGGCCCAGCCTGGGGGCTCCCTCCCCATGGCCAGGGTGGCACTGGGGAGTCACTGAGCTGCCCCTGGGCACAGCTCCAAATCAAATCCCTCTCACTTGAGAGATTCATTTCCAGGAATGCAACCTCCACTTTGCAAAGCTGAAGCACATTATGGTTTTGCTGCTTTAAGGCATCTCAAAAGGTGTAGAATAACAGCTCTATAAAGGGACCCATCAGAAACCAGGAGCCATCTCCCAGACATCTCAAATCCATTTGATGACCACTCAGAGTTTCAGGTTACATTTAAACACTATTCCACAAAATTTACAAATACAAAGGCCTAAACCATCACAAACACTTCTTTTTCTACATGATCTCACATTTATAAAAACTTCACAGCTCAGAGAATCATCACTCTCCCAGATTTAGACTTCCATGTAGTTTCATTTAGATTTGCACTGATTGGGCACCCAGGTGTACAATCTACCAATGCCATGTCTGGATGTCCCATGAATTTCAAAGGAATTTAAGATTTGATAAATTTTCCTGCCTTCTTTTTGGCAAATAATCTGCTTTATGCACATAAAGGACACGTTTCCACATATCCAATTCCCTTACAACCAGTGGCCCTGACAATGTGCAGTGACCCTGAGCTTGTCCACTGGGGCATTTTAAATGGGACACCAATTGCTCTGGAGTTATGAAGCTTCCACTAAGAACTTCCCTTTCCTTAAAGTACTGAAGTTTTTAAGCATGTGAGGCAAAGGGAAAACCAAATTCTGCATTAGGAGCCAAAACGAAGCCTCATTTTGCCAATGTAGGAAAATTTGAGAGGAGACTTTTCCCAGTGCCACCCTTAAAGAATAAAGGAAATGGCTGAAAGGAACAGACTTGGGATTAGCTTACAACTTTTTTTATATTTTCAGATTACCACACTGATGCTGTATTGGATTAAGGAACTTTAACAAATCTACTCATTTCCACTGTCTAACACCAGGCAGGAACACACACTTCACAGGGGTTGTTACCAACAAGACACTCCACTAGGACTAGTGAAACACCAATATTTGTGTGCTGTACAAATATAGGTGGCTGACACACCTCTACAGGGCTCTCCGTTTCTGGAGCTTGCGGCAGCTAGTTGAAAGTAAAATGCAGAAAAAATTAGTCATTCCTCCAGAATCTTCCATCCCAACAGCAACCCAGTGGTCAACAGTGAGGGGAAGGGAGCTGGCAAAGCACTTGACTTCAGCTGAATCATCACAAATGAACTGTAGCTGTAATTACTGTTTGCACTCTCCCACCCTGCTCCAAAAAGGCCACATTTGGCAAATTTCGCAGGTATCCTTTGAACAACCCAAACTGCTTTGCATGAACTCAGAGGCACAAGCAAAAAAAATGAAGTTGCAGTGCCCAGAGCACTTTTGGGGACCACACCCCCAGGATCTGTCACTGGAATGCTGCACATCCACCCCAGTGGGGAGGAGGAAGCCAGGGCTGCATATCACAAAGGTAGCAGCCTGACAATTTTAGCTGAAAAAGAGGTATTCTGTGGATTCTCATCTCTAAACATACTTTTCTCAAGACAAAAGATACACAACACAGCACCAAACAGGAGCAATGAAATAAGGGCCTGAATGGTGACAGCTTTTCAAATTTAAAATGCTGATCTTCAACTGAAACAGATGAAGACAAGTAACTTTTATCTAGTCAAGCACAGACACACAACAGAGAACTGAACATTCAAACTCAACTGCTGATTTAAGTGTGGGGAAATTGCCGTAATTCTCAGGAGCAGACACCAGGAAATAACACTCTCACAATCCTGTAACCCCAACCTGAGCCAGGCATTCCTGGCCATGTGTGCCACAGGGATGGACAGACCAAGGGAGCACAGACTGGGAGAGCAGCCCAGCACCTGCTGCAGCCTGGGGAGCCCCAGAGGGAGGCCACAGATGCAGCAGGAGGAAAAATGACACTGCACTTCCCAGGAAGGAGCCCCAGGAGCGAGCACTTCCCCTGCAGGGACTCCTTGGCCAGGAAAAAGACCCTTCTCCATGCTCCTCCCAAGGGACTTTGCTCCTGGCCAGCTCCCATGGCCTTTGCTGGTGGCTTCCTTGCATTGTCGCCGCTCCTGGACACGTCTCAAGCACGCCGATCCCTTGTGTGGCCAAGTGGAAGCCGGCAGGGCTTGACCCAGAGGAGGGAACAGGAAAAGCAGCAGGTTCCTGCAGAGGAACACACCGTCCTGCCCTGCCCTGCTCCCAGGCTGCAGTCCCCTGAGCCTGGGCACACTGTCCCACTGCACAGCCTGCCTGGGGCACAGGAAACAGCCCTGCCTTCCCCTGAGCCAACAGCAGCAAGGAAAACAGGCCTGTTCCCTGCAGGGGAAGTGAGCTCCCTTCCTCCCAGGGAGGGAGCCTGGAGCTGACAGGTCAAGTGGACATGGCTGCTGGACTCAGGATTCCAAACACAAGTTTCCTTCTGGGCACTGGGACAGGTTTCCCAGAGAAACTGTGGATTTTCCAGCCCTTCAAGTGCCCAAGGCCAGGCTGGATGGAGCTCTGAGCAGCCTGGGACAGTGGAAGGTGTCCCTGCCATGGCAGGGGTGGCACTGGATGAGCTTTAAGGTCTCTCCCAACCCAAACCATTCTGGGATTCCTGGGCTGATACCTTGATCCCATTTCAACCAAACAGACATTTACATTTTGGGGCTGAAAAGCCCAAAAGCACAGATGAGGAATCACGTAAAATTGATAGTTTGCTCCTTCTCAAGCTAAAATTACAAATTCCAGCTCACAAATTCCTCTGTGGCACAGCCAGCACACCAGAGCCAGCCCCACACACTGACCTGGCAGCAAAACCTCTGCCCTGGGCAATGCCCACATGGATCACCCACAGCAGCACAGCCCTCAGCCATCTTCCAGTAAGAACATAAACTCCAAATCCTGAAACTGTTATTCTTTGAGTCAAAATGGGGTCAAATAGCAAAGAATTATCAAGCTCTTGTTGCTGTGCTACACTTTGCACTCTCCTTTGTGTGCTGCAACAGCAAAATATCACCTTATGCTTTACAAGGATTGAACAGGGTGGGAGAGCAGCCCAAAGCAGTAATTTTCCAAGATTTCTTGTGCCTCCCTATATTTCAGCTCTGCAGCTGTAAGAAAGGGATGGTCTGGGGGGCAGGGGCAGGTTTGTGGAGTACCAAACACAGCCAGTGATTAGCAGGACACAGTGGGCAGCTTTTAAACTGGAACCCAGTGGGTGGCCAGGTCAGAGTCCAACATCTGTGCTTTTTACAGGCAGGAGGGAAAGGTCCTTTCAGCTTGCTGAGCAAAACCCTCTCTCCTCCTTTGAAGTTTCCACTCCCCCAAGGCTGGCCACTAAAGCACTCCTGATGAGCCATGAGAGGGGATGCACAGTCCCTGACCCTCTGGTGACCGGAGAGCTTCCAGCAGCCACTTCCCCAGCACAGGCCACGTGTGCTTCCCAGAACAGACTGTCTGACTCAAGAGGGGATGTGTGGCCCTCAAAAACCACCAGAGCACGTGACAGCTCCAGGCTGAATTCAATGTCTGATACACAGATGAGCTTTCCATCCTCTTCCTTTGCAGTTTGGAGGAATTCTTCAAAGTTTTAGTCTCATTTGCTTTCAAAATAGCAATCACAATGGAAGTTGCTTAATCCTTCCTTCAGAGAAAATTCAAACTACTGCTGCGATAGAGTAGAAAAGGTTTGAGGAAAAGCAGAAAGATTTTCATGCAAGTTTGAAGCATCAGAATTGCTTTTCTCCACGTTTTTTACCCAACTGTGCAGTGAACACCCAGACCACTGAGCAGTGCAAAGGCCTGAAATGCATTTAAAAGGCTGCTGGAGATTCCAGTTCACAGACTGGGGCTGCTCCAGAGAGTGGCTTCAAAAAACAGGCTGGAAAACAGCTCACATTGTAATAAATGGCAGGGAAATAATCTGATCACAAAACTGACATTTGTGTGAGCACACACAAACACACCTTCAAAAACCTGGTCCTTTTCTCTTCGGCCTCACCAAACTTTGGAATTCTGACAAAATAATGGACAAAATAGCACAATTTCAAGCACCAATCTCCTACAATTCAGAGTTCAAAGGACTGAGAGGTGACAAACCTCAGCCTGCTGAACTGATGACGTTTTCCAATGCCATCAGTTCACACAATTCCTCCAGGTCTCTCCAAACATCCTCCCTCCTGTCCTGGGAGGTCCCTGAGCTCAACACTGAGCACTCTGAGGAAGCTGAGCCCAGCTCCATGGATTTGGCTCCACGGACAGACAGTGGTGAGGAGTGGGATGCCCTGGAATGTGCAGGAAGTCAGGCTCAATCACTGAGAGGTCCCTTCTGGCCCCAAAACCTGTGAATTCAGGAACTGACCCAACTCCATGCATATGGCATCTCATTACTGGGGTGGCAGGGGGAGACATTTGGCAGAGAGGAGGAAATAAAAAGGGAAAACACAGCTGCAGAATCAGCCAAATTGCACATTAAGCTTTTGATAGCCAGGTTGTACATCCAGATGCGAGGAACTAGAGTGAAGATTTCAGATAAATGTTATTCTGAAGCCTCTGCCTCAGCTCCTGCACTGCCATCTCCAGCAGGAGCTGGAATTCCAGTGGGAACGGCTGCTCAGATTGAATCCTGCAAGTCCCTTTCCACTTTTTCCTCCTTTCTCTGAACTTCTCTGTTCTCCCCTTTGAAATACCATCAGCTCTTCCTTGAAAGGCACACAGCAAAAGCATCACCTTGTCTGATTCGTGGCAACAGACTAGAGCACAAATTGTGTTGCTGTCCTTCATAACTCTATAAAAATACCACAAAACTCTGTGCAGCTTCCTTGCCAAGTCCCCTTTGTGGAGCCAACGCTGTTACCTTGTGGAGCTGAGGAGAAATTTGGATAGGAAATTTCTAGCCCCTGCAGATGATCTGTAGGTGTTTGTCAAACAAGCATTTGACTTGTTATGGAGAAGTTTCAGGGCAGAGGGGAATAACTGGGACCCAGGAGCACTGAACTGCTTTGACAAAACTTCCCACGTTGCATTCTCAGGGGTGGAGGATCTCAGCCCTGCCTAAATCAGGCAGCAGCAGGAGATGTGCGGCAGCACCTTGTTCTGGCACAGGTCCCCCAGAAGGCAGGTGGGATTTTGGGGCCAGGGGCAGCCCCCAGGCCTGGCCCTGTCACACACCCAGGGCAGGGACACAGCTGAACATCCTCCCTGATCTCAGGGAACCTGCAGAGATCTGTGCACTGCCAGCTGAGGAGGAGGCAGATCTGCCACAAGGGCTGCCAGTGCCTGCCCTCCAAGGTCACCAAGATCTACCTAGGGGAATGCCTTCCCTCATTTTCCCGAGTTTTCAGTGGAGAAATCATGTTTTAACTTGGGCTGGGACTTTCCAGGAGCTGGAGACCTCAGTGTCTGCCCTTCAGCAGGAGTGCGAGCACTTCCTCCTCTTCAATTTCTCTGTCTTGCAGGAATTCTACTGAATACACTGAGAGCTGCCTTCACAACCCATTTTACAGCAGCAGTTTTAATTAGCAGTAAGGTGGAATAACTGCTATTTTTTTTGGTGACAAGTAACTGCAAGAAATGTTCCAGCCTCCTTTCCCAAGGAGCTCACCAATTCCAGTCTGTGTCAAGGAAAAAAAAAAAAAAAGAAAAGAAAAAAGCCCTGTCCAAAGATCGCAGGATTTCTCAAGGGGAAAAAAATATAAGGCAGGCCACAAAAATTTATGAGTGCCTGCATTTCCTCTGCTTGAGACATAACAAGTGAAGCACTGTCTAAGTGCAAAATACACAAGAGAAATGACTGCAGAGTAAGATTTCTACAAGGAAAATAATTCCCAAGTGCAGCTTTGCAGCTCTGAAGAGGTTAATACATTTCCTAACTCCAATCAAAGATGCATAAAACAGCACATATTTTGCACGTCAGCCGTTGGAATTTTAGTTTATCATAGTAAAGAGCAGGGAAAAGGTTAATTCAGGCAACCCCTCTGAACCAGGATTTTCAGTTCCCTTTCCACCTACTTGAAACCTCAAGACTAATGCAAAGAGGTGAAAAAACCCCAAACCTAAACTCTACTGAGTGGGTCTGCAAGTGCATTTTACAGGATAGAGCTGCCTGCAGATAAATCAGCTGCATAAAGAAGTGTCGCTACTGAAAAACCAGATAAAACACCAACACAGCCCTAACAAATAACTAAATAATACAAGGGAAACTCCATGCTGGGTTTGGTTGGGTGGCTGCTGGCCCATACCCCAAAAACAGCAGAACACCCCCATTTCAGTGTGGAAATGGAAACAGAGCTGCAGTGAGTGGGATCAGACCAGGGGGGTGCAGAGCACCTCCATTTCAGTGTGGAAATTGGGATAGAGTTGCAGTGGAGTGGGGTCAGGCTTGGGGGGAAGCAGAGCACCCCCATTTCACCCTGGAAACGGGGATATAGCAGCAGTGGAGCAGGGTCAGGGTGGGGGGGGGAAGCAGAGCACCCCCATTTCACCCTGGAATTTGGGATATAGCAGCAGTGGAGCAGGGTCAGGGTGGGGGGGGGAAGCAGAGCACCCCCATTTCACCCTGGAATTTGGGATATAGCAGCAGTGGAGCGGGGTCAGGCGGGGAGCACAGCCCAGCCCCAGCTCGGCGCTACCGGCACAGGCCGCGGGCCAGCGCGGTGCCTGTAAACATCCCCAGCGCCTTTATTGGCAATTACTGCTGAAGGTCACACATCAGCAGCGGGCCTAAATTCCAGGAAAAAAAGCTCTTCTTATGTAACTGCTGCCTGAATGTTGGCAGGTGCCCAGCGGAACAGCTCACTGCAATGTGGCTGGGAGGGGAAAAAGGAATATAAAAAAAAAAAAAAGGCAAAGTAGGCCATCTCCCAGCGCGATCGGCATCCTGCGCGTGCCACCTGCAGGTCAGCACCGACGGGCCCTGCCTGCCAGGCCAGCAAAGATCCATGGCTCCTCCAGGATGGGGGGGGTTTAGCAGCCAGGACACACACTGCAGGTGGAAACTGGGCCACGGCGTCCCCAGAGGGCAGCCCTGGCCAGGGAGGATGGACAGGAACCTTTCCCAGAGCTGGGCTGGAGCACAGGGAGCCCACGGTGCAGCTCAGCACGCAACACCAGCAAATCTGCATTTGCATCACGCCTGCACTCCTCAGTGGGCTGAGGATTGCATTAACAGCACATTAAGCTGTTGTGTGTAATTACAAGCAGGGTTTAGTTCTTGCTGTTGTGTGAAGATTCACACTTGGTGGAAGAATTCACCTCGGCCCCAAAGCTCTTCCCTGAGACAGCAGCACAGGCTCCGTCAGGGACAGGATTAGAGCAGCTCCAGCTCAGGAAGGAGGCCATCAACAGAGACTCAGCCCAAGGGCTTCTAAGGACAATGCCCTGCCTTGGGGTTTTGGCTTTACCACCTGAGACACCTGCACAGAGCCCACGTCAAACACGCCCTGTTGAACCCTTCAGCTCCAGGAGAGGCACAGAGCAGCCACAGCACAAGCCAAAGGCCAACTCTGAGCTCACAACACTCCAAAACCAGGAGAGAACCAACACAGCCATGATGCCAGTGTGGTGGGACGCCGTTCCTCATGGTTTGGGTTTTCTATCCATGCTCCACTGCTTCTCCTTGGCAAACTGCAGCTCCTCCCTGTCCCTCCTTTCCAGCACAAAGGGAATTGCACATAAACCCTCAATAAAAGTGCGAGTTCGGACAACAGCAGCACCTCTGCTGTTCCCTTCCTCTCCACTTCTCCAGCACCCAAAGACCCCCAGTTCAGCCCAAAATTATGCAGGGCTGGTGCCAACCCCACACTCAGGGGATTTCCTACCAGTGGGTGAATTCCAGCATTATTCACCACTTCCAAAGGACACTCCCTTCTTCACTCACAAACACGTTAAAGAGGGTCTGCCACAACTTTCACTAACAAACACAGACCTCCCTCCTGGTGGTTTTTATATCCTTTGGTTTTGGGACCCACTGCTCACTGGGATCACCTTGCAGGACACAACTAACTCAACCTACATAAAGGCCACTATGAAATCAAGCCAACAACAGTTACTTCAGTGGAGTATTCCCTGAGGGAACAAGGAGCATTTCAGCTGATCAGAACAATTAAAGTGTGCATAGTCTTGACAGAAAAGCAAGGCAATAATTTTACTAATATTGCAGAGTTTTGTATTCTTTGCTCTAAATGTTTACAGTTTCCAGGGCTGACAAGGGGGGGGGAAAGGAAACCAGAAAACCCCAGGATTTCTGAGACTTGCCAGTGGTTCCAGCTCCATCTGAATCCCTTTCCCTGTGCAGCCAGTGCTCAGTGCTGATGGTTATACACACACCTGCTCCTTCCATGCACTTGCTCCATTAAGGAGCAATAAAATTCCTCCTTTGCAGCCTCCAGACCAAATCCTAAATTGTTCTGCACGCTCTGGCTGATTTACTGCAGGCCAAGACAGCACATCACAGCCAGAAACCAAAGGGGGAAGAGTTTCACATTATGACTTAATTTGCAATTAAACAATTCAACTTTCTCTCTGAAGTTTCTCCAAGCTAAAATTATACATATACACACGTGCTATTCTGGGAAGCTGCAGCAGCACATCTTCCAAAGGACCTGGCCTGGTGGAAGCGTTTCTGTGCTACAGGTAAACTTCTGGAAACCAGAGCAGAATGCTGGCGTGTATGCCCCAGGTTAAAAGGGGAAAAAACTAGGTTTTTAACAAAAAAAGAGAGAAACAGACAGCAGAGCACCTCTGTAATGGTGGGAGTGTGTGTGGAGCTTGGGGATGCACCTGAGATCTCATCCCAGCACAGCTCAGAGGTGATGGCACGGCAGTAAATGAACTTGTGCAACAAGAAATTTGCCTTTCAGGTCAAAATCAGATTCTGGACCAAAAGCACTGATGGGAAACCAGTTTCTTAGGGAAGGGACCTTCAGCTCCAGCCCTAAAAGCCCCCCTGAACAGAAAACACTCTCCAGGCCAGCCTTGGGTAATGTGCACATTATTTGTCCACTTTAGTGATGAATAGTTTGGCTTTCAAATGCATTTCACCAGGCAAGGTCCCCAAATATTTCATTTTCAGAATGAAGTTTACCCAGTGAATTCAGGTGGTTAACATCAAAATCAACAAGTCATACCATAAATTGCTTTCTGCAGATTTCATGACCTACTCCACTAAATAAAGGTCAGAAATGCTTTAGACATTTTAAGTGGTTGAGCTTTGTTCCAAATAAAAGGTTGGCTTGGGAGAGAACACAGGAAACAAAGCACTGAGAGGAAAATATTTCTTTTTTCCGTGGTATTTCAGTAAAATAAGGTGCCAGTCAATCACTTTCTCAGTATTATACATTTATGCAAATTCCACACCCACACCAGGGTTTTTTTGAGCTGATGAGGAAGTTGCAGAGCAGAGGCAGCTCAGCTCCCTCCGCCCTGCGCTGCTGCCCCGACCAGACACCAGGCTTGTCAGAGTCCTTGGAAAGCTCCACGTCAGCTAAACTCCAAGTTTTCCCTCAAACAGGGCTTTTCACGCAGAAACAGCTTCCCAAATCACTGATTCCTCGGGGTTACACACCACCCACCCCACTGGGGCACAGCCAGGGCACTGCCATGCTCTCACGAGCTGCAGCACTGTCACTTTCCCTTCTTGGGAACAGCAGCAGCACAAATTCTGCACAATTTCTGCCCCTCCCCAGTCCCACTTGCACCCACCTTCCTCCAGCTCCTGCACGGACACCATTAAAGCTCACTATTTGGCTTTCCAAATAAGAAGAAATAACCCCTTCACATATGACACAGGAATGGTGGCCAAGTGCTAAATGCTGACTGCTTCGAGCAGCTCACCCCTCCAGATCTGATCCTAAACTTCACAGGATCTACCAGGGCACCAGCTGATTGCAGACTACCAAAAATGACAGCTCCATCTGCATTAATATTCCAAGAAATGACATGTGGAATTAGTTATGGTAACTATTCCCAGGAAGGACACACAGCAGACTGAAAACTCCACTAATTCACTGACACAGGCACACAAATCAGAACGCTCAGTGCTGCAGAGACAGGACAGATCACAGGGCTACTGGTAAAACAAACACCATAGAAACAACACTGGAGAAGAGAAATAAAATTAAAACCTCAGCATTATCCAATTCAATGGTAATCTGCTGGGAAAGAAAGAAGGGGAAGAATTGAAAGCAAGGATTAGTAAGAGAAAAGAAACATCAATTTCACGTAAGGATCTTATAAATCATTTAACACTTGAATGCTGCAATCCACCATTATTTCTGCAGCGGGCATGAGGAACATCTGCCAGCTCTGGGTTAGGGAACAGCCACTGCTGGGAGTGCTGTGCCAGGCAGCTTGGGAGGCAGGATGTACCCTGGCTTTGTCCCTGTGCCAGGGACAGGCCACGTGGGCTGCCTGACCCAGAGCCAAGGACTTCACCCTTGGGCACGGGAGTGTCACGAGCCCTGAGCAGAGCAGCAGCAGCTCAGGGGCTGCACTTCCACTCTGGGAGGGAAAATGGAGCTTCCCAACGTGAGTCCTGCGGAGCTGAGGCGAGTCAGCTGGTAGGCACCCGGAGAGACGTGCATGAATGACATGTTTCAGCACAGTGAAAAACTTGGGTCTAGCCTACACTGTCAATGCAGAGCAGTTTTGTGCCTATTAAATACTGCACAGTATGCTCCCCGTCACTGAGCCATCCTGAGCGCGTGCCAAGCGAGGAGTCTTCAGCAATATGGAAAAATTTCAGCCTTCCCACAGGCTCCTGTACATCTGTGCTCTGCCCACGGGTTCTGCTGCCTGCTGGGGAGCCCCAGCTGTGGGAGCAGGGCTCTGGGTGACAGGAGCACACCCTGTGTTCCTCCTGCACTGCCCACCCTGCTCAGGGCCGGCAGCGTGAGGGGATCTGTGGGCTGGGGGAGCCACAGCACAGGAGGAGCCCTGCACATCCTTACGTGCCTACGTAAGCCAGGCTGCTCCGGAGGGCACCACGCGGGGCTGCAGCAGGACCACAGGCACTGCCAGAACCTGCCCAGAGCTCTGGGGCTGGACACGGGTGGGGGGGACAGCTGAGAGCCCTGGCACAGGACAGGGATGACAGCTCTGCACTGCCAGGGCTTTAAAGGGGCTCTCAGGAAAGAATCCTGCCCTGTCAGGCTGGGGAGCCTGGCACAGGCTGCCCAAAGACAGAAGGGATGGCTGCCCAGCCCTGCAAGGGTTCCAGGCCAGGCTGGGCTGTGGAAGGTGTCCCTGCCCAAGGCAGGGAGGGAACTGGGTCATCTTTAAGGTCCCTTCCAAGCCAAGCCTTTCCCTGGTTCTACGCTTGAGGTCAATAAACTGTTCCCAAGGGTGAGCTCTGCACCTCCATGGATGGAAGCATCTCTAGGCAGGGACTCCAGGATTTACAGTGGGGTTTTTACAATATAAGAGGGGTTTTTCCTTCTTTTTTTTTTATTTTTGTTACACTACAGGATGAGTTTAAAAACAAAAGGTGCTACCTTTTAGGTGGTGACTAAATTCAGTTCTCTGAGTCACAAGGGAGAATAAACCCCACTGCAGTGCTCACAGCCAGACAGCAAAAGCTGTTCTACTACTACTGACAGTCTATCTGTGAGCAATCAGCTGCTCCTTCCGCCTCAGAAATCACTTCACAGGCAGGCATATCCTGACTCCTTATGTAACTGAGCCACTGCTTCAGAAATCAATGCTTCTGCCACACTTTGAAGATTTTTTAGCACCTTGTGGGGTTCTCCATGGTCTGAATGGTGCAAGGTATGTTAAGTGCAGCTTCTAGAAATACTGCTTCATCCAAGTTAGCTGAATGAAGCCTAAGAAACTCCTAGAAATTAATTTCCATTTTGGAAAATCTCTCAGTGGCAAATTACATTTAAGGGAAACTCTCAAAGCTCTGATTTGGGTTTCACTGGTGTCTAGTATACACAACATGCATCACACACTGCTGTTATTACTTCAGGTGACCTTGACACTGGCTCCTGGCTGTTCTGACAGGAGAGGACACACTGATCTGCTAGACAAGTGTAAGATGTGATCTATGGTTACACTGAGTGTGTTACACGTCAGGAAACACCAGCAGCCATGAGAGGATCACCAGTCCCCCTCCCTTCCCAGGAGCAGCCTGGCCAGAGCCAGCCCCTTCCAGCTGGGATGTCTCAGCGAAGGGACCTTGAGGAGAGCATAGGAGGTGATGCCCCAGCACAGGATTCAGCCACTTGGGCAGAGGACAGTGTGCCCCAAGCTGACACTGCAGCTGTGCCCTGTCCTGCTCCCTCCCCATCCCACAGGGATGTGCTGCTTTGCTGAGCTGGCCAGGGAATTCCCTGCAGCCCATGAATTCCCTCAAACCACGGCTGCTGCACAGGGAGGCAGTGCCCAGCAGGAGCAGGGCAGCAGCTGGAGCTGGCAGCCCTGGGAAGAGCCTCCCTGGCAGGGCAGGAGCACAGCCCTGGCCATCCCTGCCCTGAGGGCATTTTCCTGGGAGCCTCCCCTCCCTGGCACTGCCTGTGCAGCCTGGGTGTGCTGGGAGCAGCCCACACGTGCACACCCACGTGTGCCAGAGCCCTGGCACCACGTCCTGCTCCTGCCTCCTGCTGACATTCCCAGTGCCCAGGATGCTGCAGGTTCCTCTGCCTGTGGAGCATCTCCCTCCCTGGCAGCTGCTACAAACCTGCTGTTCTCAAGCTCTGATCTCTGAAGTTTTTGCCCTTTCTGCTGTGAACTGAGCATGAGCAGCAGCTCCAAACCCATCTGTGGGGGAGAACTGGACTGAGACACCACCTGCTCCTGGGCACAGCCTCGCAGGGGCACAGAGACCCTGCCACATCCCAGCTTCCCCCAGTCCCCACTCCCAGCTGCTCCCAACTCTGTGCTCCTCTGCACCCACTGGGTGCCATGGGAAGAACCTCAGCTGACCAGAATTCCAGGAGAATCTCCAAATCCCAGTCTCAGCTGACTGCAACCGCTTCTAGAAACACAAACATATGGGAGCATACACACTGTCCTGATGGAAATAAAGAATAGGTCTATACCTACAGAAAAATGTTCCTCTCAAGCAGTCAGGAGTTGTATGTAGGAAAGGGAAAGAAGAAACATGGGTGGGTGTAGAGAGAGTTTCCATCTATAAACCACAACAAGATTACTCAGTTGTACACAAATTCAAATTAACTACAAAACACCCTCTTGTTGTAAGGTTACGTGACCTGAAGAGTCACCTAAACCTGAGAATCAAATAAAGACATTACAGCCTTCAGAAAAAGGTAAAAACCCTGATATTTTAGAGCGCCAGCAACTGCAGGGATTAGACTTAAACTTGCCAGTGTCAAGAAGAAAAGTAGCAGAAACAAGCTTAACTTCAAATACGATTTGATAGGTATTAGTTGACTAAAAATGTTTTGTCCCTGCTCCAGCCTAGAAGTGCTTACACATACAAAACAGCTTGAAAAAGCAGGAGTTTTATTTTCCTTTACTGAATGAAGCCAGTGTTTAACAGAATGCTGGACTGTACCTTACCTTTTCTCCATAGCCTCTATCTTTGGTCATCATTTCCCTGAGCGTCTGCAATACCTTAATACACAGTTTCTCCTCATTCTCCTCCAGCAGCTGCTTTGTGTGCTTAATTAGCCTGAAAAAAGCCATAAATCAGGTTAGTGCAAATATTCTAAAAATGGGGTAAGATATATGTGCTTATCTCCACTGGTTTATGCTGCAAACAAGGTTTATCATCATACTGTTACACAACCAATTTGGAACCTTCTCTCCAGAGCAACACCTGACAGCTACCAGGGGAAGCTGTGGGCAGGAAAAGAGCCAAAAAACCCCTCTGCTGCAGGCAGCAATGAATCAGTGGGATCCAGGACCTGGTGGTCCTCCAGAACAGCCAGTTAACAGTGAGAAATCTATTCCACTTGGTTCAAAAACAGACTGAGAGCCCTGGAGGGTGCAACCCCAAATCCATCCCACCCAGCACTTGGGACTGACTCAGTGCCCAGCTTCCACAACCTCTGTACAGAGCCCACCCCTCCAGGAGGTGAGGGGAGAAGCTTCATCTGCTCTCAATTGCCCTCTAAATGCCCTTGTAATCTCCCCTGTCCTTCCCTCCAGCTGTGGTGAAGCCCATGACAACAACTGATCCTGATGTATTCACCCAGCACCTCAGGAACATTCCTGGGGTGAAGGCAGGTATCAATAATTGCATCAGCTCAAAGTTTAACTCATTTATACAACTGCTCAGGATATTTGCATCCTGCAGCAAACAGACACTTTGAAGCATTAGTTGGGAGAATATATCAACCAGTCTTTCCCCATTCCCACAAGCAGTTTTTCTTCCCCATCAAGGACAAATTGCCTTGACCATATCACAAAATACTGATTTTTATTTCAGGTATTTCAGAGGATATAAAATATTTACTGATCTGGGCAAGAGGGCTCCATTCTACAGGGCATGGGAAGTTTGGGAAAAAGCGAAAACAAACGAGACTTCTAAGACGACTTACTTGCAAATGAAACCTCCACTTTCACATTTCCTCCTGGCATCCGTGTTCTCTGGGAAGAGCAGCTCAGGCCTGTGGAGCACATCCACCAGCACGGACAGCTCTGCCTGGACCAGAGGGCGCAGGCGATCCTCCAAGGCTGACACGATGTCCTGGGGAACAACCACACCAGGTTCAGGCAAACATTACCAACACACATCTAGAGCTGAATTGATTTCACTGACAGTGGATGAGGGACAGGACAATGAGGTCTGTCCTGGCTGAATAAATTAAAAGACCTCAGGTTTGGTCAGGTGAGATTTTCAGCGTTGCCGTGGCCCTGCAGGGGGAAGGGGGCTGTGCAGTCACCTGTAGCCTCTCGATGATGTTCCTGTAGTCCCTGGAGGCGGCGAGCACCGAGTCCCTGCGCGCGGCGTTGCGCGCCGTCATGCGCCAGTTCATGGCCGTCTTCTGCACGATGTTGTGGGACTTCAGGAACAGGTTGTTCACCTGGCTGTCCAAGTCCACAGGGATGGCAATCGCTCTGCTTTTGGCTGCAACAAGGAAAATCAGTGGGAACGGAGACCCTGAGCCCGTGAATCAACGCAACAACAGGACCAAGGTCTATGCAGTCCCTTCCTTCTACAAACTCTCCTTCCCAGGCTGAGAGGAAACAGCCTCAGGTTGCACCAGGGAAGGTTTAGATTAGACACTGGGAAATTAGGACATTAAGACTTTTTTTTTTCCCACAGAAAGGTCGTAAAGCATTAGAAAGGGCTGCCCAGAGAGGTGACAAAAATATTTATACATGGCACTTGAGATCATGTTTTACTGGTGACCACAGTGGTGGTGCTGGGCTGGCAGCTGGACTTGACCACCTTAAGAGATCTTTTCCAACCTTAACCATTCCATGGCTCTTTGAGTGCAATTTAAACAGGGCAGGGTCAGGCCCGAGCAGGATTATGTTTAGAGGTTTCCACACCTCAGAGCTGTTACTGTTGTTTGAGGTGTGGGAGTAGGAATCCTTCCCTAAACACACAGCCCCAACAGCTCGTGCTGGCGCACGTGGACACACAGCAGCAGAACCTGACCCCATATCCAGTACAAGCTGATGTTGTGGACACTGAAAGTGGAGCAAATTTATGGGCAGGCGTGGCACTCCCAGCTGCACCGGGGAGGGTCAGGCTGGACAGCAGGAGGAATTTCCCTATGGAAAGGGTGCTCAGGCTTTGGGACTGCCCAGGGAGGTTTGGGGTGCCCATCCCTGGAGGTGTCCAAGGAAGGGCTCAATGTGGCACTCAGGGACAAGATGGGCTTTGGGCACAGCTGGGACTCGATGATCCTGGGGGGCTTTCCCAACCTCAGTGCTTCCATGAAAACCATCTCCCTGCTGCAGATCAACTGGACTGCAGGGAGTTTTGAGGTTAGACAGAGAAAGCACTTCATGTGACAGTGACAACACCCACTGCTCAACCACCACGATCTATCAGCACAAGCCTGGACTGTGAGTTATCCCAGGTGGCACCTGCAGGACACAACCCACACTGTCCCTTGTGGCAGGATGACACAGCAGCCAGCCTGGATGGTTGCAGTCCTGGGGCAGGCAGCTGCGCTCACCCCACTCCTTACCTACGTCGGAGAGCACCCGGATGCAGCTCTCCACAGAGGCCTTCTGGCTGGGCATGAGCCAGGTGCAGTGGTAGACCCTGAACACGCCCTGCAGCAGCTGCACGAACACGGGCTGCCGAGTCTGCAAGGCAAGCACAGCACAGTCACAGCCTCACCCCAGCAGGGCTCACTGCCCCCAGCCCAGCTGGCACTCTCCAGTCCCTTCCAGCTGGTCTGCAGCACTTGTTGGGCAACTCCCCGTGGTGGCAGGGTATCTACCACGGGATCAGCAACTGGATGGGAAGGGTGGGAACCAATGCTGGAAGGGAAAATTGAACAGAAGCTTCTGCAGCAGAAAGCCCTGGTAATTGAGGCCTGACTAAGCAAAGGAAGTGAGCAGTCACCTTCATCTGTTTTATCAGAGCTATCAGCAACCCTGGCACACAGATTCCTCTTTTAGTGTTGACCAGCAGCTGACTCAAGAGGCCACAGGTAAATGGGGCTTGGCTATGTGACAGCAGAGGTCCAGAGTTGGAAGCTCATCATTCCAATCATTACTAGCTGGTATCCAATTCACTGAGAAAGCAGCTGTGTATTATTTGGAACACAGGCAGCGGTTAGTGGCAAACACTGCAGCTGCTGCAGGATTAGCCAAAATCAAGGTGTGGTTTTCACCCCTGAATTTCACAAGGTGATCTTCCACTACACACAGGTGAGCTGCTCCAACACACCCAAGCCCATGAGTTCTGTTCTTTCACCTTTGCAGCTGCCCAACAATAGTGACCAAAACTCCATTTGGTTTTGTACAGTGATTACTTAGTAGAACAACATATTACAACCTGTAGAGGAAAGAGCATTTTAAATATTTCAATCTGAGAGGGAACACCCTGTGTCCCTGTGCCCACTAGCTATGGAATGCTTCTATCAGCTACAGGAACTACACCACAGTGCAAACACCACAGGAGTTAGGAACCAGGGAAAAAATACCTCATTTATTCTGGCCAACAGTAAAGCCTGTTTGCAAGAAAAAAGTGGAGTTAGAGTAAAAAGCCAAATCTATTAGCTAATTAAATCTATTAGGTCAATTAAATAAAACACCATTACAAAATGTACAAGAGGAGAACCAAAATTCAAGCCCCCAAAATTGCTAAGAGGCAAATACCCATTTATCCTTTCTGGAAATAAGCCAAACACCAAAAACCATGGCAAACAACAGCATCCACCCAGGGCCCTGAAAATACCTGTATGTTTGGATTTAAACCACCCACATATTCCTTTCAGTTCATGTCTAAAGACTTCTTGGTCTTAAAAACCCTTTAAGACGTTTCATTTGCTTAAACAAGGTCAATAAATCAAATAGGAAATTTACTCCATGTCCCTCATGTCTCCAGCTGTACTTGGGAAGGGAAACCTTGGGCAGCAACAACTTTGGAGGCAAACAGGCTGAACAATGTTTGTTAAAGAGAAGCTGTGGGCAGCTGTCCTTTGCCAAGAGATTTGTGCTCTCCTAATTTTATGTGATTGGAACCACATGATGGATGGACAAGGTGTTCCCTGAACTAGCAAGGCTGACTCAGGGCAGGAAGAATTTCAGTCAGACAAGCCCTGACATGAAGGAGCAGGAGGCAAGAGGAGGCTGGCTGGGATGAGGAGGTGCAGCAGGAAGGGCAGGGAGGGACTGAACCCAGAGCAGAGTGGCCACATCCCTTCCCTACAGAGATCAGCCCACCTGCAGCACCTCAGAGAGGAGGAAATCCCACCTGGAGCAGGGATGGACACCAGGCAGGTGGGAGAACAGGCTGTGCTCCTCGGGGGGAGAATCCCTGGGTACACACAAGAGTATTGACAGGCAGGAAAAGGGAGAGAAACCACTTTTAACTTGGAGATGAGGAGGAAAGATGAATCTAGGACAAGGCAGATCTATCAACTGAGATGGGAAAAGAGGTGAACCAAGTGACTTCATCTTGCTAGACAGAGGGGGAGATCGAGAAACTAAAGAAAAACTGCTGATATAACATTAACAGATGGCTAAAATAGGATGGCAAGATGTGTATTCAAATGCTGCATCTCAGAGATGAAAAGAGCAGGGCAGCTCAGGTACATGGCACAGAGGAAGGGCAGAGCCCAGGACAAGGCCACAGTCTCCATGTCTCACTTTGAGGAGCACAGAAGGTGCAATAGCAACCAAAGTTACCTGAGGAGCAAATCAGCTGCTGCACTGCTCACTCAGCTGAGGTCAGAGACAGGCAGGGGTAGGGCTGGATGAGCTTTGAGACCTGGAGATTGCACTGCAAACACCTGCCCTTGGCACCACCAGGCTGCATCAAGTTTGAACAACTGCCCCTCTCAACCTCCTGCCAGACACCTGACCACGCCACCCACACCCTCCCAGAAAGTTATTTATGCATAAAGAACAGTGTTATCTCTGTGCAAATAGAAATATTAGGGCAACATCCTGACTGTGCTGCTCTGCTGTACCAATCTTTGCCTTCTCCCCTTCACAAGTGTTCCAAGCTCCTCTTCCACATTTCCCCAGCTTCTGAACTAGGCAAAAATCTACTTGGTGAGACACATGAGAGCTTCTGGATTCTTGTTCTGAATCCCTTTTTTTTAAAGGGAAATTGAATCTTTCTGTAAAATATGTTGTCCTTAATCAATCTCCCTTGCTCCCTCTGTGATATCTGTGGCAGGGCTTGGATGAGATGAGCTTTAAGGTCCCTTCCAACACAAACCATTCTGGCATTCAATGGCACACAAGAACTCTCAACAAAAGACCTTGGTGGTAGCACAGAGTTGAATGCATTGATGAATTAGTGTGACATTGGAGCTTTTCCAGAAGAACACTGGTACAGTGACCTACATGTTTTTCCATTTCTACAGCAAAAAGACCAGTCTGGTCACCAAGAACTGAGATGTATTTGCTCCCCAGTTACACCAGCACTGCTCCCCTGTGTTTCCTTTGCACTGTCAGCGGCACCAAGTGGAATGAACACAAGTGCCCTAGCAGTGTGTGTGCATTTCCCCACCTGCAGGGTGGTGCTCTGGTCGGAGAAGGGGGAGCTGAAGAAGGTGGTGACGATGCTCATGACGATCTCGGTCACGTACTTCTCCAGGATGGAGTCCGCGTGCTTCCTGTCGCTGGTGTTGTTGCAGGCCTGCAGCACAAACCACAGCAGGTCAGGGGCAGCTCACCAGGGCACCAGAGACCGGAGTTCCTCGTGTCACACTGTCCTGGTCCCAGCAATGCAGAGACACTGGGGCTCTGCATCTCCAGCCCACGCCGGAGCAGAGCCAGAGCTGCTCCTGGTTTGGTGTGCTGGCCCAGAGCACGGCTGGGGGAGGGAAAAAACCACAGAGTCCTGGAGGAAGGCAAGAGCAGGATGGGGAGCACTGAGGTGTAATGCTTTCGTATGGGGAAATACTTGGAATCCCAGGCAAAAAGCCATATGGCCAAATAAACACCAAGCCTGGAAAACAATCTGTCCTGACCTGCCAAAAAACGCTGAGTGCTGCTCAGGAAGGAGCTCAGTGATGCTGCCAGAATAAGCAGGCCAGGTGGCAGGACAGAAAAGGCACTGGACAAAGGAGCAGGGTGTGGAGCTTCACTGAGCTTTAGTTTGGGCTTGGATTTTTTTCTTTTAAAAAGGAAAATATGAATGTGTTCCATGGAATATGACTAATGAAATCCACAGGCACAAGGAAAAGGAGGCACATATTTGCAGGAACAGAGTATTCAGGGTACTTATTGCCTTCATGCACTGGGATGTCTTATCCCAGTGCTCTGGAATAAAGAGGTTTTTAAGCTGAATTCAGTTCCTTGGTGCAGATACATTACCCGACAGATGTCCACCAGGAAGTTCTCAAACAGCTTCCACATGTGATTACTGGTGTAAATTTCTTTCATTTCTACTTCTGTGTCCACATAGCAGTGATTCAAGAAGTTGATGTATGCTATTTTGACCTAAAAGTAGAGAAAATAATTCATAAAGAATAAGAACCTGAATGGTGGTGTGAATGAATATAATGTCACATTAAAAGTGCTACATAGATCATTTGGATTTCTGCTTCTTCCTTTCACTTAAACACTGGTGAAATTTAATGCCATGAATAGCAAGACACCATCCAATAAAAAACCCCCAGGATTACTGCAGACAAAACGTCAGCATAATAATAATTTCCAGTTCTGCAGAACCATCTGTTCAAGGTTAGCAGCACATCCATAAACCTCTCTGCCTCAAGAACCCTATAAAATAACCAAGTACAGCATCACATTGCCACTTGCAGGGTAAGGAGGAAGTATGAAAGGATTTAACTTGACTATCCAGGCTGGCTGGGGGTGCCAACAGCAGCAGCAGGGAAGGGCTGCAGTTCCCAGCTCGTTGCCCACCTGCACCAACCCCAGCAGGATCAACCCTCTCTCACCCAAACCCAGCACATTCCTAACACAAACAGCCCAGCTCTCCTGCAAGCCCTCACCTCAGGTATGCAATCCTCGTGGGTCACCACCCTGACAATGTCATCCAGAGGGAGGAGGGAGTTGCATTTGATCTCTGTGTAGACGTTTTTGCCCTCTGTGCACACAGCCAGCAGCTCCACCAGGTGGATGTGGTACATCAGGGGGCTGTTCTCATCCATCCGGTCCCTCTCCGACCTCATCATCTGCACCAGGGTCTGGAAGGAGGCTCTGTCGTTGTAGAACACCAGCACATCCTCCCCTGCATTCACCAGCTGTGGGCCAAGGAGAGCATTCCATCAGCAGAGCCAGGCCTGGGATCCCCCCACAGCATCCCTCTAATCTCACGGGGGCTGTCCCACTGCTGCTCCCCAGCCCCTCAGGGACACAGGGCTCCAGGAGGACATTTCCCATTTATCTGACCCCTTCTGAACCACTGAGGAAATTCAAAGCCAGCCCAGCTGCCTGCTAGCCAGAAGTTTTGCCAAGAAGTTTGTGACTTTCCATTGTGCCTTTCCATGTCACCCCAGGTGACTTCCTAAGGCAGCTGTGGACAGCCCAGTGCTGCTGGAGAGCTGCCCAGGGATGGGAGCACTGCAGGGCTCACTCCTTCCACCCCTCCCAACAAACATCAGCCGTTTTCCAAGGCCAGTGACACGTCAAGTCACACACTGGAGATTTCTTTCAGCTTCACATCTGACACCTGGCTGGCCACGATTTCAGAGCAGCTCAGACCTCCTGGAACTCCAGGAAGGGAAGGAGATGGAGCAAACTGAGCCCTGGTCCACTGCTGAGCACACAGCTGGAGGGATCCAGGGCTGTCCTCCCACAGCGTTGGGGAAAAACAGCAGGGTAAGATGTAGAAGAAAACCCTCAGGGGAGCTGCTGACCTTGGGGGAGCCCCTTGCTGAGCATCTCACACTCAACTAAGTGTTGAGAAGCTCATGGAGCTGGTTTTGAGCTGAACAACAAAATATGAAAGATTTTCGATCCACCCATCAGGATTGATGCTCAAAAGCCAGACTGGACAAATCTGATCCTGGGGCTCCCCCTGCTGAGGAGGCCAAAACATTCCAACAGATGTGCAGATCTGCCAAACAGATCCCATCCAATATCCCCCTTAAAGGCTTTCATTCACCCTTCTCTGACCTCTCCCTTTTACCCTGGCTCCCCAGTTTCCAGTTACCCACACACCTAAAGCCAATCCTCATCTTCTTCCTCTTCACACTTGAACAGCTCAGTAAGCACATCTTGCTAAGACTATCTGCAAGGGCTTGGGGAGACAGGACAAAGGGGCATGGCTTCAGATTGAGAGCAGGTTTAGATGGCAGAAAAATATGGGTGAAGAAGGCTTGGCACAGTTGCCCAGAGAAGCTGGGGCTGCCCCATTCCTGGAAGTGCCCAAGGCCAGATTGGATCGGGCTTGGAGCACCCTGGGATAGTGGAAGGTGATCCTATGGTGGTTCTAAAATTTCATTAAAAAACTCTCATCAAAACGCTATCATGGTGAAATTCTCCTTCTGCTTTAGTGATCTTGAAATTAAACTACTTCTCTTCAAGCCAATTTTGCTAGACAAAGGCACCCTTGCTTCATAACCCCACCTACATGCTGCTGGGTACAGGCCTGGGAAGAAACTCGTGCCATTAACAACCAACCCCTCGTTACACCTGTGAGTCTGGAGCTCAGAGAGCTTTTGGTCACAAAAAGCCTGAGCTTCCTGGGAGCTGTAATGCTCTTTTTGCATGGTGAGAGCTGTCAGCTTCTTGGCAGTCCCCGAAGCGAGAGGATCAATTTGTCATGTTCACCAACTGCTATGTGCAAACTTCTGTTCAGACCCTGCAAATCTCTGCAGCTCTCACCTCAGCCATTACCATATCTTGGCATTTCTTAATGAATTTCCCCTCTGCCTTGACGATGGTCTGCAGGAACTTGATGTACTGAACGTTCCTGCCGTGCGTCTCGATGCAGTGGACGAAGTGCTGAACCACGCGCTCGTTGATCTCGCTGCAGAGCTGGAAGTTGTTCATGAAAATGTGCTGCATTGTCACTGCTTCCAGGATCTGATGGAGGGCATGAAAGGGAGCAAAAAGTCAGAAAATCAACAACATCCCCACTAGGGTTAGAATAAAGCCAAAACTCCTACAAGCACAGGGCTGAAGGGAACTTTGCTGAGGACCTCAGCTTTCAACACCACTGCTCCTATCTCAGCCTATTTTTCACTCCACTTCAGCCTCTTGAACTTTCTACACTGAAACTGCCCTAAACAAACATCTTGCCAACTTTTGAGGCTTTAGAATGAAAACAAAATGTGACCTCTTCAACCAATCTTGCAACAGAACAGCCCCAGAGGTATCACCAAGGACAGTGCAGTCCCTTCTCTTGCTAGAATAAAAAAATAAATCATGGCCTGAGGTTATTCTTACCCCTGGGTTAAGGAACAGGTTTATGTGCTTGTGCAGCAAGGCCTGGTTCTGTTGGTTCCCAGCACAGAAGTTCTGCAGGAACTCGTGTGCAAGCTTCATTATCTCCTGCATCCTTGTGTCTTCAGCCTGGGATTGCATGACAAAGAAGAGGGGGTTAAAAAGAATCCAAAGGTTCACCTTGAGGTGAGCACAGGATGAGCCACAGCTCCAGCAAGGGAACTGTCACGTCTCTCACACCCCGAAGGAAAACAAACCTCCACCCAGTTCACAGACGTTTGGGATGAGCTGGGCCAGCTCCACGCTTCCAAAGAGCATCAAAAATAAAACCCATAATAGAAATTACAGTAGTTTATTCTCTGAAAGTGCCTATTCCACAGCCAGGCCTGCCAGCAACGTGCTTTAGTCACTTCTGCTCTTCTGAACATCCCAGCCCCTTGGCCAAACCACACATCATCACCTCGGGGCTGCCCAGGAGAGCTGCCACGTCCCGCTGCAGCCCTTCCGCAGCCACGCACGGGGAAGCTCAAGGCAAAGCAGCCATGGAAAGCTGCTTTTGCACCAGCCCAGCCCAATCTATCTTTACTGGAACCTCCACGTTCCTTGCAGCCTTCCAAGCACCGCTGAGGAACCAGTGCCCTTCCTCCGACGTCAGCGTGGATTCCCAGCTCACCGATGGCAGGAGCCGCGCTTTGGAAAATTACTGCCTGTTTTTATTTTTAAGGAATTTCGTATCTTCCCAAGGGTGAAACCCCTTCCACACTGCCTGTCTGATGCACATTCACATGTATGGGACAGAAAGGTGATGAGAAGGCGTTGAAAGGTGTTTTTGCTGCTGCTTTTTCAGCAAAATGTGATGCAAGAAACCACGAGAATTAACATTAATCAAAGCTACTGTGCAGGATTACTGGTTCTCAGAAACCTGATGAGTTTGAAAGAGAGGACAGCAGAGTGACCAGGAAAATGTGCAGAGGTGCCTCACCTCAGTACTGATAAATACCTGTCAGCTGTGATTAATGAGCAGCCAACGTGATGACCTCGGGGTGTGCTGTATCAGCACAGCCTGGTGCTCTGCAGGCTCACAGGCACAACCCAGCCCCAGTGGGCTCCAGCCTGCACAGCTGCCAAGTTTTAGCCCTGTTAAGGCTAATTAGGAGCAGCAGACCTCACCTGGAGAGTCACTGGGTATTTATTCACCTCTAAGGGGGAGTTTAGGACTCTACAGCTGCGGGAGGGTCTGTATACACTGCTCATAAAACCCCTGGGGAATGAGACACCCTCCCTTCCCTCCTTGTCCCCAGGATGGTGCTCACACAGCTGCCTCACAACGAGGGTCTTGCTTCCATCAACACAGCTTAACCTCAAGGCAGCACCTGCCTCACATGAAAAGCTCAGAGCTGAGCCTTAATTCTGAAGTATGATTTGTGAATATTTCTTCAGGCAATCTGTATATTCAAAGGCTTAAAATAAACAGAGTTTGTCTGAGCTCCTTATTTCTGAGAGTGGGTATTCTGTAGACTATGAGGCAACATAAACCAGCCTCTGTGCATCCAATCCACAGGGAGGAGGTTCAGAAGATTCAGAGGAGGTATGAAAAGCCTGTCAGCATGACACACAGCCCCACCTTCTCATAAGGGATCTGCAGCAGCTCCAGCACCACGGCGTGAGCTCCCATGTTCCTCAGGAGTCGCTGCTGCTGCTTCCTGCTCTTCCTCACCGAGGCCCCCTCCTGCACGCAGAGCTTGCTGAGCCGCAGCAGGATCTGCAGGAGACACTGGCCTTAGAGCCCCAACTCTGGCTTTCCTTCCAGAGAACGCCAGGTCCCAGAGAGCAGCACCAGGGACCAACTCATCTGCAGGAGCAGAGCGGCTCCAGGCAGCCCCTCGTGGCCCAGGCTCCATCCGTGGCATCTGACTAGGGCTGCTGGACTTGGATGATCCTTGTGGGTCCCTTCCACCTCAGGACACTCTACAGTTCTGAGATTCTATGCTCCTGCAGAACTCAGCCATGTCAAGTGAACACAACACCAAGCTCCACAGCAGAGCCACAGACACACCTTCAGCTCACACCACACCAGCACCCCAGCACGTTCTTCATCTGGTATTTTCTACATTAAATTTCAACAGCACAGTGGCTTTGAGTGCAAGGTACTCAGGACAGGGAGAATTAAATGGCTTCTCCCCTTGCTTACTGCCTTTGTAGTCCTTAACAATAAAAATATTGTGTTACCATTGAAACAGCAGCAAACGTCACGTTTCTCACTACTCCATTCTTAAGGAAAGAATACACACGTTGTGCTTATTCTATCCTGGCTTCCCATTCAAGTTGGGATTTGTTATTACTCAGCAAATAGTTTCCACAATGGCAGAGTGACTCAGACTTTCCTGGGTGCCTCCCTCTGACTGCAGCTCTCCAGAGCTCTGTTACTCATTTACACTTCCAGTGAACTATCAAGAAGCAAAGTTTTACCTCTTTTACTACCCGGTAGTTGTAGCTGCTAGTACTTTCAGGCTTTTGAGACTTGCTGTGACCTTCCTGAGGATAAAATCAGACAATTTATTAGTAGCTTATACTACTGTCTACATGAAGGCTAAAATTACCGTTCTAGGATAGCGCCCGCTCTCCTCCTGGGAAGGACTGTCATCCTCCAGCTCTGACAGCCTCAGAAAAACACATACAATTATCCTGTCAAGTCACATTGACCTCTAGGACACAAAACAAGGTGAGGGAGGGATGATTTCAGAGTCAGCAACCTCCCATCCTTCGCCTGTCACATTCTGTCTCTAATCAAGTCTCCCCTCAGAAAAAAACCCCTTCCTTTCTCTCTATTGTTATTCAACTGTCACTGCACAAATACCAAGAGATTCCTCACAGCAACGTGTACAAGAAAAGCAACAAGTGGATTACTTGTATTTACTTCCAGCAATAAATGTTCCTAAACCAGGGACTGCTTCTTGCATCCCCTCATCCAGTCTTTCCTGATTGCAAATTACATGGAAACAAGATACTCAAAGACTTCTAAGCCAGATGTGCACGTGGGGAAAATCCTTTGTTATCAGGTAGAGATAAAGCACAGTTCTCTGCTGTCACCTGAGCAGCTCACAGCTCTGCCCTTACCTTACTTGAGGTACTTTTGATTGCACAAATCCCGTGCCACTGGTCAGTGCTGAAAGGGGAGCCAGAGCAAACCCAAACCAGCCCTGTCAGACCCTAAAGGTGACACCTCAGGGGCTGCTACTGGGCATCACCTGGCTCAAGTTCTCCTCTCATTCCTGCCTCAACCTGAAAGCAGTACAGAGACCCTCACCTAGGCAGTGTGCTGGGAAGATGGGCCTTGTCACAGTTCTGACAGCAGCTACACCCTGCAAATACCCACCCAAATTCACACAAACACAACCCAATTACCTCTTTCTTCTTGTGCTCGTTTTCACCTGGCACACTGTCCATGGCCTCATCAGGACCTTGGCCTTTGTACACCCAGAGCTCAGATTTCTCCACTATTGACCTCAGCTGGTCCAAATCTTGTTTGATCTGCTTGTAGTTGTCAACATCTTGGCTGGTAACGAGCAGTTGAACCTTACAGGGAGGCAGAGCCATGAGTTGCACAAAAAGGGCTGGGTTCAGCTGCCATAAATACATTCAGATGAGGAATAACTCTCTCCAGACACACAGGTACCTGCTTGAAAGCCTGAAGGACCTCTTGTCTCTGGCTGAAGTGCCTGAAGAGCAGCTGCAGTGCACCAGACACCAGGGGAGGGTAATCGTGCATCGTTAAATGCAGCAGGACCCGGAGGAAAGTCCTGCCCCCGTGATCATCCAAATCCAGAGGGGTGTTCTCCTCACTGGAAACACAGCAGGAGTTAACCAGCACATCAGACTGAGGGTCCCAGCAGCTTCTAAATTCTCTTAGCAGTGGCAGAAAACCTTTTTTTCTTACTTTTAAATAAGGGGGGAAATCGTACAGAGATATTATTGTAGCATTGAGCTGAGATGCACTAATCCTGCACCTTGGCTTTCACCCACAGCACAGAGCCCTCCCCTGATGATCCTTCTGGCTGAAGAACCCCTGTTCCTTATCTCTGGATCCAAATGGACCCTACTCTGAGCTGCATCAAAGCCATTTTATTAAAATCAAGCTGTTTTCCCAGTCCCCACTCCTTGGGAGCCCTCCAGCCTGGGCACTTCCTCTCGATTAGCACCTGTGAAGAGATACTTTCCTTCCACCAAAGATCCCCTCAGCTTGCTCCTCAATGTGTTCGAAGTCCAGGGCTCCTGAAAAAATAAACAGGAAAAATACATGAGGTCAGAGTGGCACCAAAGATGTTTTTCCAGCTTAAAAACAGTTCAAATGGCAAGTGGGACCTGAAACAATCATGGCATTGAAGATTCCAGAGTCTTCCCTAAGGCACACAACCTCATTATTCCTTGCCAAATAACCCACCTGGTACATTAGCTGGCATTTCCTGACTACTGCTTCCAGTGGGGGATTCGGACATCTGGGCATTGCTTTCATCAAATTCATGTTTAAATATGCAGAGCAGGCAGGAGATCCTGTAGTCCAACCGCACGTTCAGAATAAACTGATGACACAGAGGTAGGAGAAATGTTGAAATAATCTGTGTATTTCCACCACATCTACAATTCACACAAAGACATCAACTGAGCAGAGATGTGGATTTAACCTGGAAGAGTTACCCAGGGTGGAGAGGCCCTGGCACAGGGTGCCCAGAGCAGCTGTGGCTGCCCCTGGATCCCTGGAAGTGTCCAAGGCCAGGATGGGCAGAGCTTGGAGCAGCCTGGAAGGCGTCCCTGCCCATGGCAGGGAGTGGAACTGGATGAGCTTCAAGGTCCTTTTCAACACAAACCATTCTGGGATCCCATCTTTCCATGATAAGTAAATATCACCTTCAAAACCCCCAGAACTCTGTAATATTTTCCAGGGATTTCAGCGAGCATGATACACACACATAATAAATACTGATGAGTAAAACATTTTGGCAGGGTTTTGGTGCCTCATTCCTGTGTGATGCCGATATCCTCACCCCAGGAAAGGAAAGCAGCACTTCCATCTCCATCCTGAACACGTGCTGCTGTCCTCCCGGGGTGCTGGGACACAGGAGCAGGACACGAGCTGCCAGGAGCCAGGCTGTGCCATGCAAGCCAGCACTTCAGCTGGGCTGCACCAGCTGGTGCCACAGAAACCTCCAGCCTAGCAGAGACCACCTTCTCCACGGTCTTCCCCTTGAGGAAGGAGCTACATAGCCAAGAACACTCAGAGTTCTTGCAGCTTTAGGGGAAAATGCTTAATGCCAGCTTGCATGGCCCTGGTAGCAGGGAACACTGGCACACTGAAATACCCCCCTGCACATGCCAGGCCACGAGAGATGCTCTGCCTTGAGCTGAAATTAGCAATGGTGCAAGGAAGGAAGGGAGCCTCCCCTGCGCTGCACCTGCTGCTGAGGGAAGGGCAGAGCCTCCCACGGGGCAGGGGAAGGAACAGCAGGGCTCTCCTGCTGCTCTGCTGCCTTCACCCCCCAGGCTCTGGCAGCATGCTGACCCCCAGCTGATGAAGCTACTGAGCACAAACAGGACTCCCACACCCAGAGAGGGAGCATGCATCTCAGCTCAATAATTCTGAGTCAATAACGAGGGAAAATGTGTGCATCCCAAAGACTTCGGGGCGAGCAAGTGAGAAAGGCAGAGATGGAAGAGAGAGAGGCTGACTGTGCAGGCTGGAAATACATGGCAGGCTGAGGGCTCTGCCAAGAGGAGTCTCCAGGTCTCCCCATTCCTCAGGGCATTCAGATGGCCCTGCAGACCCTCAGAAATTGGGAAGACAACGGGGTGGAAAACAACATCTCTGCCTCAAGTCAGACACTCACAAATCACTGCTAAATACAAAAATGTCTACTGCAAACTCCTTCTAATAAATTCTTTCAATAATGGCACAATATTGTCATAAACAAGTTGGGAGCCCTGTGCCCGACAAGGTTACCCCTGCAATACTTTCCCAGTCTGAGAGTCAGAAGTACATTAAGAGGCAGCAGGACACAATTAATGCTGGAGGAGAGCACGAGGAGCTGCATCCATGTGGTACCTGGAGTATCTCGATGATCTTGAGCTTGGTGTCCATGACCAGGATGTCCTCCTTCTCTGGCTCACTCTGCTTGACATTGCCCTCGGGGGCAGCTGCCAGGGGAGTCATGGGCAGGAACCCCCCGCCCCTGAGCACCACCTGGGTCATCAGCTCCCCCACGCCGTGGATGGACCTCATCACATTGCTCCCTTCAGAGAGGAAACACAACGGTTAGTGTGCTGGAATGGGGCTGCACTGACAGGGCAAGGACCAGCCACAGCCTGCAATGGGAAACTGCTTCAGCATGACACATCCACACCCTGGGGACGGGGGAAGCCAACAGAAGCACTGCAGTGCTTGGAGAAGCCCCCTGCCCTCTCCCATCACAGGCACTACCCAGCTTTACCATGGACAGAAAGGAGTTCCAAGCACAGCATCGTGGGCCAGGCCAGGAGGGGATTGTCCTGCTCTGCTCTGCACTGGGGCAGCCTCCCCTCCAGTCCTGGAGGCAATGGGGGGCCAAAATGTAAGAACTAAAGATGTTAGAGAGCACCCAAAGGGGGCTACAAAGATGGGGAAGGGACTAGAGGAGAAGTGATACAAGGAGCAGTGAGATCTCTTGGTCTCTTCAGATGTGGCAGAGCACACTGAGGTCAGACCTCACTGGGTCCCCTCCCGAGGGGCAGCTCCCAGCTCTGCTCCCTGGGACAGGGACAGCACCCAGGGAACAGCTGGAGCTGGGCCAGGGCAGGTCAGGCTGGATTTTGGGAAAGGTTCATCCCCAGAGGGTGCTGGCACTGCCCAGGCTCCCCAGGGATGGGCACAGCCCCAGAGCTCCAGGAGCTGCCAGGGATGCCCAGGGTGGGATTGCTGGGTGTCTGCAGGGCCAGGAGCTGGGCTGGATGATGCTCGTGGGTCCCTTCCAGCTCAGGATGCTGTGTGGCTTCATTGTTCCACCCCACAGTGACATTTTGAGATGAACTAGAGCCACCCAAGAACTTTGTCCTACACTTTCCAGCCTTACCTTTACTTTCCTCGCCTTTTGCCATCTTGGTAATAGGGAAGATGGTAGTGATGTGCACACAGTCTAATATAGCAAGGAGGATTTTGGTTAGTCTGAGGAGGTCACAGAAGTTGTAGAAACCAAAATATATCAGATTTCTGGCTAAGTTAACAACCTACCAAAATAACAATAAAAAGCCTGATTAATACTAAACATTTTGCTATCACAGTCAAGTTGTCTAACACAGTGACAAGATCAAGAACCTGGCTGAGGGTCACATTTTATCACAATATCTGGGAATTCTGCAGGACTGTCTAATTCTACATCACAGCAGAAAGTCTTCTACTTGCCTACAAATACTGCAATGCTTGCAGTTCATGTCTGTATCTGCAACTGATATTCTATAACTCACACTGCATTTGTCTCATTACAAAACAGGGCAAGACTAGAGGGAAGGTACAGATAATTTCTATCATTGTCTTATAAAAAACATATTGCACCCACAAAGCTGAGCTTGGTAACTTCCAAGCTATAAAGTTCCCCCACAAGTCCACCCCATAAAGACCCACATAAAAATATCACATATAGGGCAAATGTTTAATGTAGCCCCATTATTAGAAGTATATGACATCAACTGTATTTTTTTCAGGATATCACAGCTTTTGTTAAATTAATGGTTATTTGTTGCATGGATTTGCAACATTTTATTTGCACCTATTTTAACAGGTCAGTAAGGCACAGGACACTTTTTCTCTTGGTGAACATCACTATGAGCTCTGGAGACTCTCTGTGCATACAAACAGTGTTTAATTTTTGAGATATTTATTCCAGTAAAGCTTGGCTTTGGAATAACACTGAGAGCCCAGAGACTAAACAAGGCTGATGCAAACCTCAGACATAAACTGATGTGCATTAATTGTATTTCAAGAACCATGACTGCAAACTCACAAAGTTCAGTGGGATTACTTGCATGAGGAGAAAGGAGCCAACTGAGGCTCAGGATTCACTAATTACACTCATAAATTACTTGCCAAACTACCTGGTGCTGAAAAAATAACCAACATGCCACAAAAAAAAAAAAAAGGATAAAATCAGAACTGGATAACTACCTCAAAAGTGAGCTTATTTTTCTCTTTATCAGAGAAAGGGAACCTCTGACACACCACATCTCTTAAATATTCCTCTACAAATTCCATTGTTTGTGCAAATCTCTCCTTAATTTCATCTTTGGAAGTTCCACTGCTATCATAGCTGAAGAGGGGAAAAAAAAGAACAAAACAAAAAAGAAAACAAAACAAAACTTAGCATGCAAATACACAGGGCTCTTTTCCCCCCAGTACAATTTTTCATTGGTTTGTCAAAATCTAAGAAAAGCTAAAGGCTGGTAAATAATTTATCCAAACGAGGGAGTCAGGACACTGACACCAGAATTTCCTGGCTTTTGTTGGTTTATCCCATATGCTCATTAGGTACTATTTTGAAACATCTGAGGACAACAAAAAAAAAAGATAATTTTGTCCCAAAAAACACAAAAAGCAACCTCATTATTTGAGTGGAAACAATGACAAGTGATGTGCAGCACTGAGGAGAATGGGTGGCCAAGAGAGACTGAGTGAGGATGGTATTTTTCCTCCAAATAAAATCAATATATATGCAAAACAGATATTAATTTTTAATATAAATTCTAGGGTTTTTTCTCAGTATGTGCAGAGTGACTTTGAGAAGGACACTCCCACCACCTCCCACAAAATACTTTTGCTTCCTGTTTGATCACTTATCACTGGTGAGCCTTTGCCAGAGCTAAAACAATTTGGTTTTATATTTTGGCCTTGAAATTTGATTTATTATCTACTACATCTCTCTCAGCAGAGAAAACCAGGCTGGCAAGCAGGGAAATACAAGAAATTACTGAACACCAATAATAACATTGACAAGACCTTGAATTCCTAAGACTTAACTTCAATTTTAGGTGTTCATTTTCTCCAACTGAAAAAAATAAGCTCTGAAGAGTTGAGCACTATAAATTTGGAATTATTAATTATAGAATTAATACAAGTGGTCAAGAAACCAGGTGCCTGCTCCAGCTGTGGTTTTGTGTAGGTTTCTGAGCACTGTGCCAGAGGATTTTCCACTGGAAGTTCAGGAATGTGTCCTTGTTTGAGCATCTTCCCCCTGTTTCTGCTGGTGGTGGTGAGCTCCCATAAGGACAATCTGTTCTGAGGGGACCACACTCAGAGGAAATGGCCCCAGACTGGGGAGGTTTAGAGAGATTTCAGTGAAAGTATCTTCACTGAAACAGTGGTCAAGCCCTGGAACAGGGGGCCCAGGGCAGTGGTGGAAGCACCATCCCTGAAGTGTCCCAAAGATGTGTGGATGTGGCACTTGGGGACACGGCTCAGTGCTCAATGTTGGACTTGAGCTTGAAGGGCTTTCCCCAGCTTAACAGTTCTGTGGTTCTCCAACCAAATGAGGCAGGAGGAGAGAGGTCCAGGTCAGGACTTGGCCAGGTCCAGGTCACTCCACGGTCACATCACCCAACACGCTGTGACCACTGAGCTCACCCCACACACAGGGAGCTTATCTCATTCTCAGCAACACATTATGGGATGTTTAATTTATTTACAAACAGCAACTGTATAAACAAAGCACGACTTCAGGACTGATCCTGCCTTAAAAACCCAGAGCTGTTGCATATGGGTGAAACCTTGTAAAGTCCTGGCTCAGGCCTGGTGCTTGGGCTCAGTACAGCTGATGGCTGGGCTGACAAGGATCTGTGAGAATCAGCTGGCACATGAGAATCAATCCTGTTCAGAATCAATCCTGTCCAGAATCAATCCTGTCCAGAATCAATCCAGCAATCATCCCTGTCCCAGGGGAACCAACCTGCACCTGGGAGCGGAGGGACTGGTACCTGTGGGAAGCATCTTCTACCCAGGAGACAAGAATGCAAACGTCTTTAGAGAGGAAAGTCTTTGGCAAGCTCTAGCAACTACTAACCAATGAACTGAGTACCAACCAATTCAAATGAGACGGGATACTTTCAGAAAGCCACATAAACACGAGCAGAGAAGAAGAAAGCTGGGTGAAAAGGCCCCGTGTCCATGCCAGCCGTGCCCCGAGCAGCAGCAGCCCCGCACTCACTCGTCGATGGCGATCTCGGAGGGGATCTCGGACCAGAGGCGGGCGTACTTGACGGGGGTCACCTGCTCCTGGGGGTCCCTGTCCACGTGCATGTGCAGCATCAGGCGGCAGAAGGAGGCGCGCAGGTCGTAGGGCAGGTTCTCGTCGGCCATGCAGCGCAGGATCAGGTCCACGTCCAGCTGCCCCGAGATCTCGTTGATGGCCAGGTACTGCCGGTCCAGGCACATGCGGGCAAAGAGGTTCAGCTGGTACCTGCAGGGGAAAGGATAAAAGGAAATTATGTGTGTTAATTTATGTAGGCTTGAGGATTATGGTTTAATTTCCTATGTAAAATGTGTGTATATATATATATATTTTCTTTACACAAAGTATATATATACATACACACTTTATATAAATATATATACTTTAACCATTAGAAACAAAGCATATAAAAATATATAAATAAGCATATAAAAATATATAAGCATATATAAATATATAAAAATAAGCATATAAAATAAATCTAACAAGCAGATATAAATATATATAAAGTATACTTTATATCCACAAAAATATATGTAGTATATATATATAAAGCAAAGAGCTTCAGCTGGTATCTTCAGGGGAAAAGGGAAAATAGAAAATTATATGTGTTAATTTATGTGGGCTTGATGAATATGGTTTAATTTCCTGTGTAAAATACATATAAATATGTATATAGAATCTACTTTAACCCTTAGAAACAAAGCATATATAAATATATATAAAGAAGCATATAAAAATATCTATAAGTAAGCATATAAAAATATATTTAAAGTATACTTTATATCCACAAAAATATATATAATGTATATATAAAGCAAAGAGGTTCAGCTGGTATCTTCAGGGGAAAAGGGAAAAAAGAAAATTCTATGTGTTAATCTATGCATGGTTGAGGATTATGGTTTAATTTCCTGTGTAAAATACATATAAATATATATATATTTAAACTACTTTACAAACAAAATACCTACTTTGAAAGCAAGTATGTTTTAAAAAACTTTTATCTAAGAGGTCTCCTTTTGAGCTCCAACAGGATCAAATAAAACCAGGTATTAGGAATTTTCCTGCAAGAATCATTTGCATGAAAGAAACTATTCAAAACAAAATGGTTATTTAAACAAATAATCTAGTTGTGCTTTCTGCACTGCCACAATTGAGTCTGTCAAATGACTCTCAGGGGTTTATAACCCAGACACAGGAATTTGGTCTGGGCTGAAACCTGACCTTACACTATGCCAAGAACTCTGTGTCTTGTCAAGTCATCTGGAAACCTCACCCGTGTCAGAGCTGCCCAAAGCACGGCCCGGGCTGTGCAAACAGCCCAGCCTGGGGCACCAACGCAGCTTCACGCTGGTGCTGCTGCCAATGCAGGAGCACTAAAGGCCTGGGGAGAAAGCAGGAGGCACAGAGAACAGAAGTGGCTTCCTGCAAACCAAAAGCAAAGCCATCCACACACCCAAATCCTGCAATTCCCAAGTGGACAGGGAATCCAGTGGTCACCTGCAGGGGATTTTCCAACCCCCACCGGCAGGAAACCAAGCACAAAGTGCTTGAAAAATTCAACACACTCAAAGCTGAACTATTTTTAAAAATCAGTTTAAACTGGGTCATGTCAACACCTGGACTCCTCACCACGAATAACTCTGTGCTTTCAGCTCTCACTCCTGAGAGCCTTCACCCTCCCTCTCTGAAGGCTGTTTAGTGCATGGAGCAGGAGCTTTGCTCCCCAAGCACAGCCTGTGCATGCAGAGCTCCCCAGGCAGCCCTGCTGAGCTGGGAGCTGCTGGCTGCGGCTCACCTGTAGTAGCTGAGCACGTCCCTGTCCTCCTTCTGCCCCTCCTTGGCATCCTGGGCCAGCTCCCGGATGCTCTTGCTGCGGATCTCCTTGTTGCTGTCCCTCCAGAACAGCCACACTTCCTCCTCGTCCTCTCCAACCTCCAGGGCATTTTCTCCACTCGACACCTCCTCAAACTCAAATCGAGAGAGCACCAGCCTGGGGGAGAAGGGGAGGTTACATTGCAGACCCACATACATCCTTCACATCACTTTTAAGACACTTGCTAAAATGCATCTTGCCCTTTCAGCAGTAGCATTTTGCTACACCAAATCATTGGGGTGTATTATTGAAAGCATTAGATTATAAGCTTTCCATTCAACCTTAAGAAGATGAACATTTCAGCTCCTTTCAAGTGAGAAGGATGAAGAAACAAGGAAGTTAAAGACACATAATAATGGACTTTCAAAAGCTTCTTTACAGGAGAACTGATTCAAAGATCATTCAACAGACCAGGAAAAGACATGGGAAAGAAAAATTGATTCATTCTGTATCCCATAAATGCCAAATGGATCAGAACTTCTTTCTGTTTATGCGATAAAGTTACTAGAAATAAATCAGCTGCTGATACTAAAAAGGCTTCCAGCAAACAAAGTATCAACACCTGAAAAAAACCCAAATTAAATACTCAAGGACAAATAAGTGATGTACCAATACTAAGAGCTCATGGAAATAAATACAGCCTTTATGATTTCATGGCAAGAATTAAATGTGCAAGTATACTCTCAGCCATTTGTGTTTTAAATACTACCTGCTTCCCTTTTGCAGTGTTTTGATAATGTTTATCTATTCCCTAGTACATATATTGAATAAAGCCATTTTTACCAAAGACAAAGGGGATTTGGTGCTTGCTGTGAGGCCTCAGCAATGGCAGAGCAGAGCTGGAGACCCAAACCCCGCTTCAGTGGGAGGAAAGGTGAGCAGAGCTGGAGCAGCTTGTGCTCTGCTGCCAGCTGAGCTCCCTGAGAGCTGGGGGAGGATCAGCCCAGGAGCCTGCACACCCCCCTGCACAAAAAGTCTGTGAGCTTTGGATCAAACAGGAGAGATCTGAGGGGCTTCTGCCTGCGGGGCTGAGGATGCACCTGGCAGACACACCTGCTGTCCCCAGCCCTGCTCCCTGTGTTTGAAAAGGATCCCACACAATTAATTCCCTGCCTCCCTGGGACGTGCCAGCAGCGTGCTCAGCTCTGAGCCACCTTCCTTCTGCTTCACACCAGGAGAGCCATCTTGAAAGGCACAAACTTACTTGGTTTCAATGAGAATGTCTGCATTGGCTGGGTTCAGCACGGCCTTACAAATCAGCTCCTGTGTCACGGGAATAGACTTGTTCATGGAGACACACAGATCCGAGAGGTAATCCAAAAACCTGTTGGAAAGCACGAGCCAAGAGGGTATCAATCACTGTTGAAGTCTACACTGAAGCAATCTACATTTCAGGAAGCAAACATTCAGAACTCCACTTGAACAGAGCAGAGCAAGACTTGCTGCCCGAGGGGACGGCAGGGCGAGTGCCAGAACACAGTGAACTGGCTGTGCCTCCTCCCGAGCAAGCTGGCAGGTACAGACTTTTCCCAGAAGGAGAAAGGTAATCACATATTCAGAAATGCAGCTCTCACCTGGGCTCCCTATTTTTCCTCACGAGACTCACAAAGGTGTCAATCTCAGCAGCCGTGATGTGCTTCTCCAGGAGCTTGCGGTTGTTATGGAGCAGGGCTGTGATGGTGTCCTCAGCCAAGACATCATAGCCAATCTGCTTCTGCATGAAGCCAAACTGCTTGGCAATGTACTCCTTCAAAACACACAGGCAAGGAGCAAGGGGGTGTAATTAGCCCTCAGAATTCAAAATAATAACAGAAAACAGGTGGATGTTTGTCAATACCAACATTCCAAGGAGCACACTGAGTTGGATCCAAATTGTTTGTGTGAAAGAAAGCAAACAATGACAGACAACCTTAATACCTCTATCCCTCCCCTCTCTCCTGGGCTAGACAGCAGCAAGGCTTTTACACTTATCTGACAGGACCTTGTTTTTAATACATGGCAACAAAAACTGAACAGCCTTAATTTACAGGGCAACTTTCATTGGAGGCTGTAGTCAGCAAGAGTGGAAAGTCTTGTAATTCACCTGTGTGGGACAGTTAGAAATTCTGTTGTTTTCTAAATCTCCCTTAGAATCAGTGTAATTATGTTATAGTCTCTGATAGATGAAAAACAGAATGAAACTGAGCAATCCCCAAACCTCTTGCTGACTGTGCAGCCACAGCAGAGCAGGGTTTACTTTATGGGATAAAGCTTTTTTATTATTTGAGCAGAGGAGCCATGCTGGTGCCATTGATCATGACAGGGGTATTTCCAACCTGATTTTTCCTGTAGTCCTGCTGGGAATGCCTGAGCACCCTGTAGCAGAGCCTGCAGATGTGCCTGAAGGGCGCGTGGCGCTGGTCCCCCAGCTCCTCCAGCCGCAGCATCGGCCCGTCCCCGCTGTCCGTGAAGGGTGCTTGCAACAGCTTGAAAATCTGCAGGTTCAGTAAAAAACACAGACACAGCCCCATGAGGCACTGCCTTCTCCTGCTCATAACTAGTGCCAAAGCTCTGTGCCTTTGTATTTCAAAAGGTACATCAGAAATAGGCTGCAGTCACCATGGTTCTTGGCCATGGAGCAGCCCGGACAGGAGATGCTGATCACCTTTATTCAGCACCATCTGCTGGAATTGTTAGTTGCAGCAATGGTGAGCCTACAGCCCACTGCCCAGAGCTTGCTGAAAGCTGGAAACTCAAAGGGCCTTTTGAGTTTTGAGACCAAAGTTTCACAGAGCCACAGAATGGCTTAGGTTGGAAGGGACCATGAGGATGATCTTGTTCCAACCCTCTGCCACATGCAGGGACACCTCCCACCAGGCCAGGCTGCTCCAAACCCCATCCAGCCTGGCCAGGTTCTCTGTTACCAGGCTCTTTTTCCCAAGAACTCTTCCCATAGGCAGAGCTCAGGGAAAACCCCAGCCTACCTGCTTTAGAATATTCTGCTCTCTCATCAGCTTTTGCCGTTCTCTGTTAGGTTTAGAAAACACCACCTCAAGGACGTCCTGGCCAGAATTGGTTCCACCAGTAACAAAGTAGACCAAATCCTCCAACAGTTTGGTAACAGATCTACGGAAAAGCCAGAAGCTGTTAACATGAGAGTACAAATTCTCTGTGCTAAAAGAGCAATGCCAGGCTAAGTTTACACAGATTTCGAAATGCTAAGTGAAAAACTAACAGCAATTAGAGACTGGATAAAGCTTAGAGGTTTGCACTAGAACTTAAAATTAGAAACTAATGCTCCTCCATTGCTGCAGCCTCACTGTCCAACAGCTAAACCAGAGCAGCAGCAAGGCAAGAAAATCCCTTTAGGAGGACTCTACACCTGCCAAGTTCTATTTGGCACTTCTTTCAATTGCCACAAACCATAAATCAGGTGATAATCTCTCCCAAGGCCAAATAAAAGGCACTGGCTATGGAAGCACACGGGCCCTGGTGTGACACAGCCACCCCTGTGCTCTTTTTGTGTGGCCCCATTTCCACAGACACGGTCAGAGGATTTGCAGCAAGTCACATGTTCAGTCCTCACAAGATGGATTAGGAATTCCCACACTCCATTTGCAGAGGTATGCTGGGGATTAGTCCCCCAAAGCTCACAACGTTTCTCATGCTCTCACTTCATGGAGGACAAGAAAGGCTGGACAGACCAGGCCTGAGAACCTTCACTACGGACACAACAACATCAAATCTCATCAAGGAGGAAACAAAATCCCTTTTCTATCCCTTACTCTGATAAAACTGTCAAAGAAACAGTTACTGACTACAGGAAATAACATTATCTGATCCCAATTCTGGCTTCCTTACCTTCTTTCATTCTGGGTTATTGTTCCCTTTTCCAGCTTGCCAGCAATGGAACCCAAAACTTTGCTTGCATCATTTGCAAAATCCAAGTCCCGAACCTCTGCAGGAGAGACTGGCACTATAGCAAAAGCTTCTTTGTCCTCCTTCACTGGAGAGGTCCCAATCTGAAAGCCAGAGAAGCTTTATCAGCAAACCCCAAGGCAGAACAAAGCAGTGGCTCACACTCAGTGATAATG